>NC_044194.1:13394742-13732176 GCF_900880675.1 Sparus aurata
AAATTATCCAGAAAAAGGTCATTTCTTTAACACAAAACGTCCAACTGGTTACTGCTTAAACTGGCATAGGAAGAGTTTTCTGCGTCTACGTGTTATCATAATGAGATAAATGAATGAATAAACTGCAAATCTGAGAGAAATGAAAACGACCCAGTTGTCTTTGGGATAGCAGCTCCAACAATAATACTGCTTGGAAACGCTGGCGGGGGGGAAGTTGTCTGTTGTATCTTTAACTTCCGCTAATCATTGTAATTTCCGTCTAACTTCCCCTCAGCAGGCCACCAAATTAAATGATTACAAATATAAATCATTTTCCTGTTATTAATTCATTTGCTAATATATTGTTGTCCCAAAATACGAAGAGAAGGACGTTTACCTTCGGTGGTGTAAAGACATTATTAGTTGGACTGATCTGCTGGAGTGGTAATGTCTCATCTAGCATTCTGTTCTGATTTCACTTTTTTTGTTGATTTACTTCCTGTTTTATTTTGTGCTGCTCATCTCCACTCTGGTTTCAGATCCCTTCTTCCTGCCTTTGTGTGTTTCCCTCCTTTGTGACTGTCTGCCGCGCCCTGAATGTGTTGAGTCTGTGTGTTCCCAGCTCTCTGTGCCAGGTCGTGTCATGTCAAGCATACCAGCCTTATTTCCTCGTGTCTAGTGTTCCTGGTTATTAGAACCTTTCTGGTGTTTCTTGACCTCACCTTTGTCTCAGACCTTTGGGAATTGTTTGCCTGAGTGACTGCATTTTTGTGTATCAAACCCTGCTTCTGAGTAAAGAGGGTTTGTTTTTTTTACCTCGAACTGAACTGTCTCCTGAGTCATGCACTCGACTGCATCTCTGTGTTCAGTTCTGACAGAAGCATAAGAAAGCAGTAAAAAAAAAAAAAAACTTACTTCAATTTAGTGACCTGCAGAAGTTTGCCAGAAACTGCTTACACTTACTTAAGAAATTAAGCTGCAACAAATCACTTCAATTAAGTGGTCTGCTGAGGGGAAGTTAGACAGAAACTAGTGGGAAATGAAAATGGTTCGATCAGCCAAAGTTACCAGGAAGTGTCTTACAGTTATTTATTAACTCCTTTTTGGAAAATAGCAGAATATTATCATGAAATAACACTGTGGTGATTTTCATGGTAACTCTTGTGGTAATTATGTGAAATTTGCAGTCCTGTAAAATGAAGCTTTACTAACATTTGTTATAAAACCACTGGCATCAGTATGATCCCCCGTTCTTTCTGGTTTTAGGCTTTTTAAACAATTATCGAACCTGGTTGGAGGGATTTGCTTCCATTCACACACAAGAACATTAATGATGTTTGGCACTGATTGTGTCTGATGAAGCCAGGCTCACAGTTGGCGTTCTGATTCATCACCAAAGGTGTTGGATGGAGCTGAGGTCAGGACTGAGGCGAGTCAAGTTCCTTCACACCAAAGTGGAACTGTCATATCAAGGTCAGTTTACTTTCGTTACACTGAGAAAAATAACCACTCAGAGACAACAACAGAAACAGAAAGTCTGCTTCATAAACTGACGGGATCAAATTCAAAAGACAATATTTACAACTTGAAAGTCGACCCACACTGAGTACTGAAAGTTAGAATATCTTTGTCTCCTCTGCCTTACTTTCTTCAGTTTCTTCCTAATCTGTCTCTTGTGAGTCCCAAAATAAATACTTCAAGATTTACTTCATAAATCAGTCTTGAGAAATTTTACTTTTTTCATACTGTCATCAAAATCAATTAAAAAAATCCCAAAACTAACAATGAATTGATCCTACTAACATTAGTTTGTGTAACCAAGGACTTATATGTTTCTGTCCTCCTTACCTTACAGCTTCAAAAGCCAATAAATACAGATAAATGAGTTCCTTCAGTAGAATGAAGATGGGAATTTAAGTTTGTTTTGTATCGATCGAGTATACCGAAAACTGTTGGTGCCATAATGACCAACAAGCACATGTTACTTAATCTGCAGCCAAAAATAGGCCCAAACCAATCTCCTCTTCCATATTAATGTAGCTGTATTGGAATAATTTCTTAAAATTGTAAAACTATTGGCTTCTAAAGGTCCAGTGAGAAGGATTGAGGGAGAATTAGGGGCAGAGAAAGAATATCATATTCATAAGTATGTCTATGTACCTGAAGCTAAGAATAATTGCGTTTTCGTGACCTTAGAACAGCGGTTCTCAACCTTTTCGAGCCTCGACTGCACAGAGAAATCTGATGGTGTTCAGGACCCCCTTCTTCCAGCACTTTAAACTTACAACACCCTGAAACTGCCACAATAAAAAAGAGGGTTTTTGTCTTTGTCCAATCACAACTCATGTGCATGCACACATTCAATCTCACAAAAAAAAATCCAAGGCACGTTATATCACTGATACAGAACGCATAATGTTTTTCATTCTAAAATATGCTATTTTTTCACTATAACCATCTGATGACCCCAGGAAATTATCTCACAAGTCCCCTGTGGGTCCTGAACCCCAGGCTGACAACCAGTGCCTCAGAATGAGCCTTTTTATATCCACTCCCCAGAGTCATCCGTGTTTGTATTCTAGGCCAGAACGGACAAAACAATCACTGACTCTAGAGGAGATTAACACAAAGGATATTTAGCCACTAGATGCCACTAAAACTACATACTTGACCTTTAATGGGATATGTTGACAATAAAATAATGTCTATTTTGTCTTTATTTGGAACAAATGATGGACAGGGGTGTCATCGTCAGGAAAGACAACAGCAGAATGGATGTGCAGTGGGATACAGGGTCTTACCATCACCATGTCTCCAGTGAGAGAGTTGGCCAGGTCAGTGACAGAGGAGTGGCCATCAGCATCAGGGGGTTGGCCCTTGGGGCTGTTAGCTGGCTTGTTGCCCCTGCAAGCAAAAACACAAGTTAAACGGCGAGGACATGAGCTGAGAAATCTAACTCGTCTCTGGAAAGAGAGAATGTCTGTGCACACAGGGAGGGAGTCCAACCTCCACCTGTCTGGCGCTTGATAAACCGCCTATCTCAAATGACCAATTGAGTCCAAGTTTTGCTTTGGATAGATGTCACTTCAAAGTGGATTGTGCTTTCTCTAGCTATGATGAGCAAAGCCAAATAAAAATCTGCCAAAGATTCGACAGATTAACAGCGGGTGCTAGAACTGAGGACATTTTGATGTGGTGAGTTGCGTTTGATGAAACTTGGAATCCGAGATGACTGTACATATGTCCAAGTGTGGCAAACATCCATATCTCTAACAAGAAAGTTACCTCCAGACACATTTTCTGACAGAACACAAAACAGAACCACTAAAATTTTTAAAATTGAGAGGAACCAATTAATTGTCTCTCGAAACCGACCCGTATTCCCTCTAAAGACTTTAACGAAGACACACATGTATAATGACACGTATAGCAACATGACGTCACTATAAATACAGTAGACAGACATGTATAGCAACACGTAGACGACCAGACATTTAACAGGACAGATGTTCAACAGTTTTGTGAGGGCTTTGTTTAAAATCTCTCAGTTATGAATCAACAACACCAAAATTATTAATTAAAACATAAAAGAGAGAGCAGAGATCTCCCATGGCAGAGCTGCTACTTCAGTGCAAATGTTAATAGATGTTAAGTTTAGTTCCTTCACACGAGGATTGTTGAAAACAAAATGTTAAAGTGGGACAAACATTCTGGGAGAAAAACCTCTATGTTCATACATCATGAAACAAAATGAAAGATAAATAAAGAAAAAACATCAAAGAATAAATTAAAATGAAAAGAGAATAAAGAATATGAGGTTAAATAAAAGATAGAAACGAGAGAGAGCCAAATGCGAAAAACGTCCTGGCCAATGTAATGTGACACATTGGACACACAGCACTCCATAGATGACTGGTCAAGGCACATGGAGGGGCTGAACATTGAAACACTGTTAGGCAATAAAGAAACAGTCGATAAAGAAGAGAAGAGGAGTACAGAAACACACAGAGAAAGAGAAAAAGAAATGAGCAGATGCAGAGAGGATGCCGTAGTTGCAGACACACAAACGCGCACTGGACAGAAATCATAAAACACTGTAGATAAGATACAAGGTTCAACAAGGAATGTGAGAAATCGAAAAAAGCAAAGCTGAAAATTATTTGTCTGTACCAGAAGAGATAGCAAGTATTAATAGCATGAACAGTGAGGTTACGAAAAACCGAAAAACCAAAACAGAGAGTGAGATCGTTACAAACACCAGCACATTAGAGAGAGAAAACAGAGCTGTAAGAAAAGATAGGGGATGAAGGAAGGAAAGCCTGGAAACACAAGAGAGGCTTAGTTTGGTCAGTCTGATAAGTATCGAAAAATAAGAGACAAAAAAAATAAAGAGCTATGCACACACAATATCTCTAACAGGAGACGAAGGGACGAACATGCTGAGGGGAGAAAGAAGAGCACAAAGATGAAAAGAAAAGGACAATAAATACAATTGATCACCAGGAAAAACAGAGAGCGAGAACCGCCGTTCTTTACATGGAGAGTTTAAAAATAAATGACAGATGAGAGATAGTGTGAAAGAGAAAAAAGGCGTAGATATACCACACGAAAAGATAATATCATCGAAGACACAAAAAAGGGACAAATAGTAAGAACATAGGAGATGCACATTTAGAGTGTCACAAAAGAGGGTGTTAGTAGAAAAATGAAGTCGTAGCTAGAAATCAGACGAGTTAAACTTTCGATCTAACCTGATTTTACAACCATTAAGCAACACTCTAAAAGTGTGGACTGGGGACACAGGGGCCAAAGCACAAACTGGCATTGGCTACATGTGCATATAGAACATATGCAAGTAGTTGTCACTCAGAGAGTGAAGGCAATGCCCCGGACAGGCAGAAAACAAGGAGCCCATAGAAAAAGTCTGTCTGTCTGGCCAGCATTCTCTGTCGAGCTTCTCACTCAGAGAATGTAATGTTTCATGGGTCATATTCGTTTTTTGTTGTTGTTGTTGCTGGGCGCTCGAGACCGCAAATTTGGATGAGAATCGATGTTGAATGCAATAATGTGTACATTTTTGCAGGAGACAAGGACAGAACCAGAGGGAAACTATACTGACAAATAGACAGACAGAAAAAGCAAGCAAACAAGACAAGCAAACAGACAATCACTTCAACCAGCAAAGGAACCAGAGCGAGACGGGTGGGGGGGAGGGGAGGAGGGATGTTAACCACTTCGAGAAGGGAAGGGAATATTCATCAATTGGTGTTAGTTGTATTAGTTGCCAGGGGAGGTAATTTCATTTCCATGGGCCTGTTTATTTATTTATTTTCTCTAAACTGCAGGCGATGAGTGTGAGAGGAGAGGAAAAAGGCTGGGCAAAGAAACACTAACCAAGATCTGACGATCTGACGGAGAGAAACTCTTCGGGTTTGACGTAAAGTAAGGCACCTCCCTCCTCCTCCACCTCCCAACTAACGATGGTGGGAGTGAATGTCTTCAATTATTCATTCTCCTTCATGCTTCATTCAGGGGTTTCGGTGCATTCTCAGGTAAGAGCTAGTGCAGCCAAAGGGGGAATGGCCTTTCTACCAGCCCTGCTTCACTACAGCACCTGCGGAGGTCCTCTTCTCCAGCGCTGCCTCCAGGCTGCTCAAACAACGCGTCTGGGGCTGCGGATTTGTTGCGGAAAACAAGATACTTCCTCCAGATAACGCAGCATATCATGAATTGAAAATCAAGATTTTGTTTCGGTTTATTAAATTTCTAAAAAAAAAAAAAAAAAAAAGAAAAAAAAAAGCGATATTAATTGTGGCAGATGGTAAAACTACAACCGCTACATTTCGGTGCCAATGCTTTTTCTGTCCGAACCCTTTGGGGGATTGATGTGGAAATTGGTGCTTTAGAGCCTGCAGTTGTCTACAGTATCCAGTGGGAGGCAGAGTGGACTCAGATCAGATTCTCCTACAGCTAAGGCACAGAAAGTGGGCTGTTGGCATAGCAACGGCTCTAGAAACACAGACCATACATATGGGGGGGGGGGGGGGTTTCGGGGTGTGTGTGTGAGAGGAGGTTGTTGGGAGTGGGCGCAGGGCAAGGGTGTGTTCAGAGGGGAAGGGGTGCAGCAGACAGGCAAACACAGTGAGAACAAAGAAGATAAGGTATAGGATATATGACAGGTACGGGTGAGAGCCTCGCAGACACACACATTCACATGAACAGACATATGGAGGCAGGCGGGGCCACTTTGGGTTTCACCGTCCTGTGATACTATCCTGTTTTTTGTTACCTGACCGAGGGCCAGCAGCTCGAAGAAGAGGGGGGGAGGGGGGGGAAAGACACTCCACTTCTAGGCTGGAGAGAGACGCGAGAAAGAAAGCCCAACCCAGCCCCAGCCCCATCACCACCACCACTTTTTTTTTTATTTTTTTTTTACCCCACCCCTCTGCAAACATGTCACACTCAAACAAACACGCTCACCCGAGACCATGAAGTGATGTATTTCAATGTCTATGCTCAATTTCATAACCGCCCACTAGATTCTATCACTCTTCAGGGGCCATGGCACACTTCCCCAGGATCATACACAGTCAGAACCACAGCAGTGAGGCATGGCGCTGCTTACATAACTCGTCATCCACATGAAACACATGTACGTTCACACTGGAGTCAGTCGTCCCTGCTGCCTCACTTCTCAGGCTCTAACCAAACATTCTGCTGTGACGTATAAATATGGATGCTTTCACTGTTAACTAATTACTTCCTGCATGTTGGAGCTGGAAATTAGTTTTAAAATAGCATCATTTACTGAAATCCCATTTCAGGGAGAGGCACCAAGGGAGGTGCTAAATGCTGCCTTCTGTGTATGTGCTTCTTTCACTGAAATGGAAATAGAAAAGCCACAAGACAATTCAGTGGGTGCCAAATGTAGATCTTTATCCTGTTTTACGTCAATTTAAATTCTATTAGGAGCCATATTTGAGCTATTTTTAACTACTACTTTTAACTTTAGTGGTGGGCTGCTGTCCTTTAGACTACGATCCAATCCTAAAAATGAACTGAGTATATTACCCTTCCAACCTACGGTGTAACACTTGAGCCCCCACCTCCCTTTATGACCTCCCAATACTCTCCGCAATTAAGCATTCATGTCTCCAAGCTCAATTAAAATAACTAACCTATCGTTCCAGGGAGTTTCAACAACACGAAATGATCAAAACATTTTTCGAGTCCATTAAAACTCCAAACACGAGTCGACCAAATGTTTTGAAGCTCGATTAGATTCAAAGATTGCCTCTGAGGTGGATGCTGCTGCAGATGCGCCACCTGTTCTGAGGCAGGACACCGGGGTCCCAGGTTAATGCTCCAAATAGCTTGTCTCCCCAACCGCCCTCCGTCTATCTGTATGTATGAGAGGAGCATGTGTGCCAGCATGTACCTGCTGCTGGCTAGAGTGCTGCTGCCTTCAGCCCTGCATTAACGCATGGATGTGAAGAGTACAATAAGTACCCCCTCCTACTACTCTCATGGATGGAAGATGGATTTGTACCCAGCGTTTTCTCTCATCCTCCGCTGACATGTGGATGGATGGATGCATGAATACGCTCCCCTCCTCCTACTCTCTTTGTGACCCCTTTTTTTTCCGCCTAGCTGCTATCCACTGCGCCCCTCTCGTAGCACGAATGCATCTCATCATTCCCCCTGTGATGCGGGGATGAGCGTGGTGGCCACAGGGAGCCGAGCCTCGGGGACAGTCTTAGCCAGAGCCCCTGAGGACTCTGCTGATTAGTCGGGCCCATAAAGCCCCCTGTCACAGGAGGAGCACTGTGTCAGACTAGCAGAGCATAACATAATCAATTTGCATGTTTATGTACAAACACACATACAGCTGAAAGCTTTAATAAAAAGCAGGTTTTTTTTAACATCTAAGGCCTGAAATTTCCCCCTAACAACCGTACTCCTCTGACCTCAGGATGACCTAACTCTACATTAACCTGAACTCACACAAAGATGAAACTCCTCCTCCTCAGACTAATGCCATTAAAGCACAAACACGCAGTCGTGACGTTGAATTAATAACCATTTATATCGATTGAGGTAAAAGGTCATAACCACCATACGCTGTATTTGTCTTCACCTTTCATGTCAAGTTAAGCAACGTAATAAGCTCATAAATTATGGAGCAATATTTTATAGCCCACTTGGCAATTAACAGACACGCGGAGACTCGGAGAGTGCATTCCGTCTCTAAAGGCAGCAGCGTATACATCTATATTTATCAATATCTTCCATATGTATTCTGAAACAAGAAATAACTCCGCTGGCTTACACAAAGTGATGTAACATGCATGGATGAATAATTGAAAGACCACAGGGAAGTGGATTGAATGTTAATGTGGCACAAGTATATGTCCCACCTCCTCTGTCCTGAACCGCTGTCGCCATTGGTCCATTCGCCTGCCGCTCACAGAGAGATCTAGATTCAAAGCTCTCGGGGATTGTGGCTTCTCTTTATAGCTACACTGGAGGAGAACCTACAGCGTAGGTTCACTGAATCGCAGCAGAATTGTATGAGTGAAGGCCAATGAAGCATTAACGAGCCACTCTAGCATCCTAATTAAGCTTTCTAAGATTCACAACCTATGGATGCCTACGATGAAAACATCTCAGCATGTGCGGCCCTGGCATCAAGGCAACACACAATTTTTTAATCCACCAATGTTCCCTCCCTCTCGCCTCCCTGAAAATGTGTAACCTTGGTTTTGAAAATCTCCATAACTACCGCCAGCTCAAACTGTCGGTCAGCCCCTGCCTCACTTTATAAACAAATGGCTACACAGAACACTTTCATCCAGCGATCGGACACACAAGGTCAATGAAGGAGCATAATGAATATCACGCACTATAACACCTTCTCATGGCCAGTGGCGATAACAAGTGTGTTTGATTAGCTTGCGTTCGACTATAGCCAGGCAACAATGGCGTGTTAACACACTGCTGAAGGGTAAATGAAAAGCCTCTTTGTTGTTTTTTGAGTTTGCTACATGTATGTTCCCATTTACGAGGCCAGGATTGTTGTTGTTCCCAGTGGTGGAAGAAGCACTCAGATTTTTAAATAAGTATATTACAACAATAGAAAAAATACTCCAATATATGTAAAATGCCTGCACACTCCTACCTTAGTAACGTACATAATATATTTTTCATTGTTGTCGCTGGCTTTTATTAATTGTTACATACTAACCAAGGAGGTTATATTTTTCTGTTTGTTGGTTTGTCAGCAGGATTACTTGAAAACTACTTACTGCATTTCCATGAAACTTGGATGGAGGATGGATCTCAGCCCAGAATAGACACTAGCTTTTGGTCCCGATCGGGCTAAAAGGCCGGATCCACGGATTTTTTTCTCACTGTCTTTAACATTGCGTGAAAAGGGACACTTTTCTACACTTTTGTTAAATTCTCACAGTTAACGCTTTACAATAAGGACGTGAGTAGGTAATGAATCAGGAACAACTGTATAGTTAATGAATCGTTAGCTAATCATTCCTGAATAACTTTGATTTTATGACTGTTTAGTAGATAATGATGAGCTAGGCTGATATTCAACAGGCATTTCAGTTTTTGATGATGATGTTAAAATTGGAGAGTCAAAGAAACTATCCACATTAACTTCAGAGGCTTTTACGTTTGGCTGAAAAAATTTGCCAGCGGGATGTTTCTCAGCGGATCAGTTTAGCTGAACAAATTCCCGGGGTTACAACATGAGTGATGCAGGTATGGAGATGAGTGATGGCCACATGAAGGACGTGTTTGATGGGAATGCACAGAATGAGATGATATGGCTGTACAAGGGCTTCGGAGGGTAAGAGACGAAATGGAAGTGCAGCTTTGTCTCGGGCATCAGGCAGGCTCGAGTGCCCTGTTTAGAATGAGCAATATGCCAGGAGTGTGATTGATTAAATCATGGTCAGACATCTATGAAGTCAGCACTAACACCACGGGGGAATGATATACTCCCAGCAAGCTTACACCTTGCATTTCTAATTCACTGTGGACTTATAATGTTTACTTGAGCTTCTAAATTTAGCATCCAATTAATGTGTGGCTAAATCGTTTATTAGACATTTGAATGTGTGCTCTACCATTAAAACAAACAAACTAATGAGTGGCTCAAGTGGAATTAGTTTACAGCTCCAGAGAGGGACGAAAAGGAGCTCACGAAAGGGTTGACACGTTTTTTTTTTGTTTTTTTTTACTTCTTACTTCTCTATTGTTCACAGACTGTAAGCTGCCACTCATTCTGTTTTGGCTGAAAGATATTAAATGAACTTCAGGTTAATCTATAAAATACCACAATACACTCAATTATCGTTAATCGAGGTGCGTTCCTGCGGCCTACGCGCTGGACCGAGCAGCCTGCGGCTCCTGGTGCTGTTAAGTCTATTAGTGGATTTTCACAACCCATTTAAGGAGGTTTCCAGGTGAACACCAAAGCTGGAAGAGTCAGACCTAATGTGCACTTCAAATTGGCCGTGGCTCCGAGGGTTTCACACTAATCCTGAGTAATCCGGATACTTTTGAAGTTCACAAAAGTGACATTCTTACTCAAAGAGTACTTTCATGCTTGTTTGTTAACTCCAGGAAAGGTCACCAGATGCTTTGGGGCAAGAGACTAAAATGAGGCAGACTAAACAGACGACAAATATCTTTCACAAGCTGTTGATGTAGCATAACTCTAACAGCAATGTTGTGAAAAATAAAGGTGCTTATTAGTTCAATTACTATCATGCAGAGGACACAATTGACCCTGCGAACGTCTCCGGTTCCATAGCCCACATGTGCTCCTCCAAACTGCGGCTGTGCATTCTAGATAAGAAAACAGTTACCATCTGCATTGTAATAGAGCCCTAGTTTAAAATCATGTGTCAAATTGATGAAACACTTGTGAATGAGGAATAATTGGTGTGACGAGTAAATCAGAATTTGTTCACCCTGTCCTGCCATTTTGTTTTAAGGTGAGCGTCATATTATGTATCTCCAAATTGTCTCCAATTTGTCACAGAATCAAAGTGAGGTTAAAACGACCTAATTGGGCTGCAGAGGAAATCGAGTGTGTCGCATCTGCCTCGGGCTGGACGGATCGCAGGATTTCACTCTGGCTCTGCGGTGCTACACACTGGCGCAAATAATCAAAACCACCATCCGTGGCCGAAAAAATTAACCGTACTAGCAAAGTGGGGTTTGAGCTGTTCTGTTTCACGTGACACTGCTATTTTGTTGGTCTTAAACTGTTCGATGGAAGAAAAAAAATTGTTCCGATTCCTAAACAGAATGCAAAACTAATTATTTTGGGAGACAGGGAGACGTAAGCGAGGGGAGCGGTGCATCCTTATAGATGAGTGGAGATATTTTGGCTTCTTGTGTGTAAGGTGGCTGGCAAGGAAAAGGTTTATTTTTAGCAGCATGTTTATGTAAGTGACTACCATGTTGTGGAATAATGAGGAGGCTCTCTGGGCCCTTGGTGGAGCTACAGAGACGAGACTCTCCGAGCAGCAGAGGGTGATTGAAGGAAGCTAATGAGCAGGAGGGGAAAAAAAAGAACACAGGAGTAGAAAGGACTGGGATAATAAAAAGCATGAATATCCAAAGGAAATATGACAATTACCAATGGGAGGTCTCTGTATGGCAGGAGTGAAGAGACAAACAAATAGAGATGAAAATGGTGGAGGAGAATGTCAATGCAATAGGGGAGATGATTATCATGGCCATGAAAAAAAGGACCACTGGCATGAGAAAACACAGTTTTATTTGATTTGCTGAAATTTTGGCTCTAAAAGGGGCTGGAGTACCCGTGAGCATCTCACTGCTGTGATTTATGAGCTCATTACTGCTTTACAGCTAACATCCCAATTGCTTTATCTCTTTACTCATCTCAGCATTACAGGCACTTTTTCTCTCCCTGCATTTGGTTTCATAGCCAGCTCTCATTTTTATTTCTGTAACAGAGTGTGGAGCTCCGGTGCTATTTCAGGTGCAGCTCTCTGGCTCAATGCACTTAAGTGCTGTGACTCACCGCAAAACACTACAAAACAAAACTCTCCTCTACCTAATTCTGAAATCATCTCTTGTTTTTTTCTTCGATATCATATCATTCACGTCCTTTTCATTTGCACTCCATTCTCTCGCATACAACAGGCGCTCTCACACATGATCCGGTACCTCTTCTCAGGAGGGGGCTCCTGATTGGCTGCCGGTGCTGCCTGCGCTGTTTCCTGCAGGTCAGGGATATTGGCAAAGTCATCTTGCTCAGCCACACCAATGGCCAAAGCCAGGACCACCATCTTCCCTTCTCTGGCTCCCCATAAAAAAAACACGATAAGAAGTAGGAACAGAAAATAGAGAAAGAGAGGCGAGAGGCGAGAGAAGAGAACAGATGCCAAGGAGAGGGACACCGGACATAAAGAAGGTGTGGTGCGGGGGGGAGAGAAAAAAGGAGAGGTCATTTCAGGTGAGAGCATGGACAGGAAGCAGAGAGGCGGCGGGAACAATTAGAGACCATATCAGAGTAAACAGAGGAAGCAGGAACAGAGAAATTGGTCATAATGGGGATAATATGCACATTAACACCCCAGCAGTAAGCACTCAGTCCAGGGAAGGATATTAAGGAGATACCTTAACCTGAAAGGCCAAATTAATAAGAATGTAACGCTTATAATGAAGAGGTGCTGTCAACAGGTGCAGGCTGTGTTCACACCATACAGACAACAAATAATTAAAGGAACGGCTGATGATTAGTTAATGATCGTTAATGGATGTGATATTCAGCGGCTCGCGCGTCGGCTTCCACACTTTTCAAAAGGTACGTACGGGCCCCAAACACTCACCCACCGCGCCACGCCGCCCGCACTCTCGGTAGTAATTTATCTAGTTATTCAACCTGCCTTCTGCTTTCCCTCCAGATTCACCTTTCCCATCGAACATGCCTGCCGTCTTTCTCCAGAGTTAAGATTTAATTAAGCCTCATTAAGGAGATCTGGACTAATTGTTTCTATTTGAATGACACAGTGTCTTGAGGTGCTCGGTGCGTGTCACCGTTTTCTGGGTCACTGCTCTCTCACTCTCCGCGTTGCACTCTTCTCATTTCACCGTCTCTAGTCTGCTGCACTACGCTCTCCAAATCCCCTTTCCCCCCTTCATCCCTATCCCCTACTCTTTAATACTCTGCCTCCTCATCACTGCCTCCTTCCTGTCACCCACACCCACGGGTCTATAGCTTAAGCCTCTGACTGCTATACAATACCTCCGCTAAGAACGTATGGTGCTGCCAAGCTGCGGAAAGATATCACCCTGAACTTTTTTTCTTTTTTTTTAACACGTTGTCAAAAGCTTTTCTTGCAGCACCACGAGGCCTTGTTTAATAATCCCCGTTTTATGTCTCGGCTACACCAGTGATTCCAAAGCCTTTACTGAATGTCTGACCTACCCCCCAAAAAAACCTCAGATTAGCTCAAGTAGGCCCGTCACTGACACCACCTGTCAATTATGAAAACATTTTAAGTGGTTTTATCCATAACCTATTATTTAGGCTATTTTTAGACTATTCATTAGTTTTAGCTCAAGATTTCAACTGTTTATCCAACTTCATCCATTAGGCTGCTTTCAGCAAACTATAACCTTTTATTGCTTACTTCTAGTTACCAATGTCAACCTTTCATCCGTTACACTTAGCAAGGCTAACTATCACAACCTTTAACTAAATAATTTGTTACTTTTAGCTAACTATCTCAATTATCTCTATTAGCTAGGCTACTGCAGGTACACAATATCAACCTTTTGTCCTTTACTTTTAGCTAACTTCTTAATCTTTTATCCATTACCCTAGCAAACAATTAGAACGATTTTTCCATCGCTCTCAGCTCAGCTCTCATCTAAATTTGAACATTTGAACTGTTTAGCCATTAGCTTACTTTCGGCAAACAGCAACATCTTATCCATTACTTGTAGCTCGGCTATGACAACGTTCATCAATTAGTCTAGCCTACTTTTTGCTAATTATTTCAACCTTTCATCCGTTCCGCTTCTTTACCTTTAATCCATTAGCATGCTGTTGGCAAACAATTATGATATATCCATTACTGTTAACTAAATATGTTAACATATCCATAAGCTTACTTTCAGCAAATGATGACATGTCATCCATTAGTTTAAGCTGCATATTTCAACCTTTTAGGTAGTTTAAACTAACCTTTTGTCCTTGCTTTTAGCTGACTAGCCTGAATGATTAGCCTACTGTTGGAGAAGGATTTGAGCGATTTAGCTATCGTTGCTCTTAGCTTGCAAACTATAACCTTTTTTCCATTTGCCTAATTTTAGCTGACTATTTCAACCTGTTTATTTCATTTAACTATGGTGTCCTTTTATCCATTACTTTTAGCAAACTACTTCAACTGTTTATCCAGTTTTTTAACCATGTATATGTTTAGCTAAATATTTAGGCGTGTCCCTAACTTTTACCTAACTATTTGACCTGCTTATCCATTATATAAGCGAACTATTTAGATCAATTGTCGGCTGATTACTTTTTCCTAACTTTTTCAACTGTTTGAGTCTTTGGGCCTAATGTTACAGTAACTCCAGCAACTGCGTCACGTTGTGTTCATGTGTTGCAGCCGATTGTTTACATGGATGTTTCTTAATCTAATTTTATTAATGAACTAATTAATTAAATGAGCTAATCTACAATCTTCCCTCATATCCCCATAAGTACCCCTGGTTGGGAAGTGGTCTATATGTTACAACAGTAAGGTACTGATACTATACAATAAATACATTATGGGTTATTGGATCCCTCTTCTTCCATCACCTCAAGAAAGAGCATTTACACTCAAGAATATTGGCAAAACGCTTCAATCAATGCAGCGAACATTAAAGAAGCAGAGGCGGGAGTGGAAACAGACATTAACGACACTAGGATAAATTATTGATTTAAAGCCAAAAAGCGTGAGGACCAATCACCCAAGATATCCATTTGGTCAAATGACTCCAAACCTGAGATATCTGTGTCAATCACATCGACACATTCACTGAGCAATGATTCACCAAGTTGGGAATCTGGCCAGCATTGAAATGAAGTGGCTTGAACAATGGGTCATGTCTATTACTGCACCGTTTTGTCATCAATCATACGTTGTGTTGCTGTTGCAGAAAAGGGAAATACAATGACCTCAATCTCACATCAAAATGATGAGTGCTTTAGTTGGCTATTATAGGCGATATTCTCAGTGACCTTGGTGGTGGCATGTGCTACATTGCTAATGCTCAGTTAGCTGAGGGCATTAGTTGAGCTGTGTCATACTCGAATGCTCAGAGAAGCTGTGACACATGTAAAAAAAAAACAGAGAACAGCTACTGTAAAATGGATTTAGCGCAAAGGGGCATTAAACACATGTTGTACCTTGGCAGTGTCCTTCCTCATCCCTTCATCACCTCCTCCTCCTTCTCTCTCATCTCCTCCCCCTCCACTTCTGGCCTGAAGTAACAATATGTTGTAGAAGTAATGGTGCTTGTGACATAAGATCAATGCTTCAGGGTTAACACAAATCTACACACAGCTGCTTAACCCTTGTTCTTATACTGATGCACGGTGACACATGGACTGTGTGATGTACACATGGTGACACACATGTCGCCAGGCTTGCAGCACAACCAGCAGATGTAGCTTCACTGTTAGCATAAAAGATTAAATGATATCAGATAAATTGTTGCCATTTTACTTTCAACTCATGACATACAGTTGAGGCCTCCTGGTGAGTCTCCTAAGCAGGATATTTAATAGTCATTCCAAAGTATGGCTCTGAAAACAGTGTGAATATAAAATACACTGTAACATCTGATGACACCATCTCATGAATATTATCGACTAGCATCGCTAGCTCTGTCCTGTAAAGGCAATTGCAGCAGACAGGCTGAATGCCATCCAAACAGATGTTACTGTTTAGCAGAGCATGCAGTGTAAACACTGAACAATTTATCACAGAGTGGGATAAAAATAGCCCGCAATATGTCACAACTGCCTTGCCATTTTTTGTCCACGTGATAACATTCATTCTAAAATTAGGAAAAATTTATTCTTTAACAGATAGCTCAATTAGAAACTTGACGCAGAGCCGTGCATTCATACGGACAGATGTTGGAATCTGTGTTTGCTCAACATGTTTTATTTCACTGAACGACTTGCAGTTGAGATTTGACAGGATCATAAAACATTTCAAGTAACTGTATTTACTGAATGAAATCTAATAAACATAATCCACGATTGTTAATGTCATTACGTGATCTATGACGTCTTGATGAAGATGAAATGTTGATCCATCTCCTGCACCACCACAGGGCCTACGAGCCAACAGACAACAGCTTATTTACATTAATAACTCTTCCCTTATTAGCTTTTATAATAGAGTTTTCAGTTAAGCCAACCTCTAGCCTCCTCATCTGAGTCCAACTCCATCATCCCACATTAACATAATAAGCTCTAACATGGACTAAATTGCATTTGTAACTTACAGTGAAAGTGATAATTAAACCTTGTGTAAAAGAATCTGGCAAATGCTCCAAACACGCAGTCTCAATACAGCTGTGAACCATGAACACACACCTTACATGAGACACATTCATACATGTATGCACACAAGCACACAGTATACATATTTTGATGGACAGAGGTAATATCCTTCCCTGGATAGAAACTGAAAGAAAACACCCAAAAGAAAAGGCACAGATAAAGTATTTTTCATATACAAAGGTAAGAGCAGATCAGTCAGTATTTACATACGTTATAAACTATTTTATTCTAAGACATTAAAAGCAAAGAGATACTTTAAACAAACATATAATATAGCACAGCATAGCATAGCATAGCATGTACCATAGGACACAGACAGAGACAGAAGCCTACGCAGGTGACATCACTAAAGACTCCACAGAGACATGAAGGAAGAGTTGTAGAGACTCACAGGAAGGACTTGACGTCCAGGCCGCGATTCCGGATCTGGTCCATCATGTAATCCCAGCTGCCAGGACTGGCACGTGAGCGCCCTCCTGCACCACCTCCCCTATAGCGAGAGGCACCTGCTCCTGCTGGGCTGCCCCGTGCACCCCTGGAACCACCTCGTGTACCTGCACCCCCACCCTCACCACTGCTGCCACCTCCCCCTCCTCTCCCAGCACCCCCGCCTCCCCCAGGCTGTCCAGGTGCAGTATGTAATTGTCCCAAGCTCTGGGAGGTGGTGGGGGGCTGGCCGAGACCAGGACCTGATGGGTGGATGAGAGGCTGCTGAAGGCTCTGCTGGCGCAGCAGCGTCCGAGGCCGGGCCGGCCCTGAGGGGATGTGCTCCAAAGTGGATGCATAGGACAAAACTGGATCCCCAAAGCTGGGAGGGCAGAGGAGCAGGGAGGAAAGAGAACGCGAAGAGGGCCACGGCCGGCAGAGGACAGGATGATGAGGAGGTGAGGAGTCAGAGGACACGGAAGAAGAAGAAGAAGAAGAAGAAGAAGAAGAAGAAGAAGAAGATGTAGGAGAGGAGCCGTGGCAAGAGGAGGTGAGTTGGTCAGAAGAGGTGAGGTCAGGAGATGAGGCGTAGAAGAGGGGGAGAGAATCATCAGAGATGAGACAAGGTGGCACGGGGCAGTAGAGAGACGCGGCAGATGAAGAAGTCAGGTTGACGTCAGGATGGACACAGGAAAGTTCATCCAAACAGGAAGTTGATGGTTGTGAGGGGGAGGAGGAGGAGGAGGACGGAGGAAGAGTGGCGTTTGAGTTGAAGGCGGAGGGAGGAGCGTTGGGAGGTGGAGACAGGAGGAGGAGGAGAGAGAAAGAGAGCAACGTGAGGCAGCAGCAGTAACAGCAGTAGCAGAAATAGCAGTAGAAGGTGCAGCCTGAGTGATCGCTGTGTGCTGTGTACTGCTCATGGGGCTGCGTCGGGCAGCAGAGTGCGGACTGTGAGCTCGCCCTGTGTGCCTGCGTCAGATGTGGGTGCACCTTGCGTGTCTGCGCCGTCTGAGCGTGCTGTCTGCGTGAGGGTGTGCTTCGCGCGTGCAGCGGTCGGATAAGCACCGTCCGCACGGGCGTGGCGCGGTTCAGTGCCGCGTGACCCCGTCGTGGCGCGTCGGTCGCGGTTTTGCAGCTTCCCGGCCTTCTCAATGAGGGTTTTTTGGTGTGATGAGAGATCCCCATGTCCTCTACTCGTCAGTCAACTTTTTCCATCTCTGATAGCCTCGCTTCCTTTCTCTCTAAGTCTTTTTTCGTCTTTTAAACACATGCGCCACCTCTAGAGACATCCCGACAGCCAACCAAGTCCTACGGCGCGACTCCCTCCCTCTGTCAGCCGCTCATTTTCCACTCCTCCCCTTCATAAAGGCTGCTTAATTGGCACGCTGCCTTTCTTAAAAATGTTCCTGTAGTCACATCCACACAAAGGTCTATGACGCATGTCCCTTACCTATAGGTCCATAAGTCCTGCGTTTTATGCGCTCATCTGTATCCTGTATCATCCTTTTTTATATCTTTTTCTACTCACTAAATATATCCTCCTCTCTCTCAGATCGCTGTGTAACCCAGACTACCAGAATTAGGTCATGAGAGAGCTATTCACATCAGTTAGGTACAGTTTACTCTGCTCTGCATTACTTCACATACAACACAACTTTGCATAAGGCTTTTAGCGCGCTATCCATCATGTTTACCCGTCACAACTAAAAGGATAAAAAGGTAAATGGAAGGGTGTTTTGCAGAAATGAAGCAGTTAGTGGGAAGAAAGGGAGGAGAAGAAGAAGAGGAGTGGCTTTACATGGCGACAGAAAGATGGAGAGCGCGATGGGAGCGATAAGAGCAGAGGGTGACGATGGAGGAGAGACAGAAAATGGGGTGCGAGACACAAACACAAGAGACACCGACACTTATAGCGACCTGAAAATAGAATCCAATTATAGACAGGGGGCAAAAAGAAAGATGAGAAGAGGAGAGAAGAATGAGGAGTGAGGTAGTGATGAGCATAAATGTGTTGTGGAGGAAGAAATCACAGGCACGAGGTGGCGAAGGAAGGTGCAAAAAATCACGAAGAGCCGAAAATTAAACTGCCTGATTTACGACACGCTGAAAATAGGCCCTAAATCATGTCATGTGTCACGCAGTTGCCGACATGCAGTCGACATTTCAGACTAAATCTTAATTAAAAGGCAGGTCATCGTGCTATGATGCGTTATTATTTCAGTCGGCGCGTGAAAGCTAGACTATTTCTGTGTTGCAGGCGGTGCGGTTCCTCACATTGCAGGTTTGCACAGGAGCAGCTGGGCTGATTGTGTCGGTGCCATGCAGCTCGAGTAACTATTGTTATCGTGATGACGAGAGTTCACATTTCCCCGGAGCTCACACCTTGATGTGTGCCCGAGCGCTCACCTTGACACCTGAGCTGCACTTTTCCCTCCCTGCTGAACTTGACCTGCTTCCGCTCAGAACTGATTCATTCATCTAATCATGGCTGCTGCTGAGGTACGGACAACATGTGCGTGGCAGTAACAGTGACGGACGTGTTTCGCTTTGTTTTCTGCCCGATTCTGAAACTCACTCTTTGGGTCTCAATCCTCCGGACTGCATGTGGCCCTGGACGGTCTGCCACCTCCCGGCCTTCGCTCCCTCTGTCACCATGCTCTTCACGCTGTCAGTGCGATAAGGACCCCCCCCATCATCCCCATGCCCTGTTGCTGCCCCCTTCTGACCCCCTGACACTGCCCCACTAAGAGACAGAGGCAGGGAGCGGAGGTCCCATGGCAGATAGAAGGTACAGAAGAGGGAGAATAACAGCAGGCAGAGGAGAAAAAGACCAGAGAGTGTGAGAAAAGACTGACACGAACACACAAACACACACAGGAAAATAGATTGAGCAACCACATGGCTAAGGGAGTGAGACAGATCAGTAGAGTGTGTGAGGGGGCAGGTCTAGTTTTCCAGGCCAAGTGAGAGGCAGGTGGAAGAAAAAGGTCTGGAGTCCAGTGTGGATTGGGGGGAGAGGAGAGCAGGGAGGAAGAGGTAGAGGAGGAAAAGAATCTACAGGGAGCCTGTGGAGGGTTGAAAACCAGCAAGAAGTCGCTCCTTTGGGGCCTGGAGGACCAAAACTACAGCTGCCAGCATTATTGAGTTCTCATTCTCTCATTCATTTAGGCATTTTGGGGCTTGTGATGCAAAACTACACAAGGCAATCCAATGGTAGCAGGACGGTTTGTACTTATGTGCCTCATGAGCAAATAATCGACTCTTTTGGGAAGTCGTCCAACGTGACATTTGGTTAAACAAAAGCACATTCGTTCCTGTAAAACATCGATTACACTCTATTTTTAGATCCTAATGTGTAATATTTAATTTTTTTAAAGATCTATTTGTCATCTGATCACCACTTAGCATTAATAGGAGTCAACAGGAAGTAGTGAAATACTGGCACCACACAGTAGAGAGGATCATGAGGGCAATCTAATCATATCGACCTCCAAAAGTTACACAAATTAATCAGTGTGTTCATGCGTCAGAGCAGTTGTCAGCTCAGATTTCCTCTCACAACTGGTTTAAGGTTTAAAATGTCATTTAGACTCTGAAAGCAGTGATGATCAAAAATAAAGCACAGTAGTGCCCTCTGGTGACATGAATACATTTCATTAATATGCATGGTGCTCCTGCTCCAGGAGACACCAGATAGGAGGCACAGAAGACGCTATCGTCTGGTGTGTAGGATCGAGGTGGCGGGGGGGGGGGGGGGGGGGGGGGGGGGGGGGAGTTGGGTTGTGCTACGCTCACATGATGTCCCTTTGAAGGTCACCTTTCACATTTAATTCTGACCAATTGACCTGACAGTGCATGTGGATAAGTCATCAATCACAACCACGGCATGGATGACACTGCTGAAGCAACGGTCAACACAGGGGGACGCGGGCCTCATTTATTGAGCCTGGCACAAGGTGAACGTCTTTACTCTTTATTGAGAGTAGGAAGACATAAATAAACGGGACCATGAATCACCGAGAGCATTTACTGGGATATACCATTCGGATCTTGTTTCTGACTGACTGTCAGAAGTAGCAGTAGCAGTGATTTATAAAAGAAGTAAATCCACAAGTGTAATGTGCAAAAAATATAATTCTCCTAACTCGATGCCTAAATTTGAAAAATGGCTGATGTCAGTTTGTCAAGATTGTGTCATGACAGTTGTTGACATTAAATAACTAGCAGGTTCAATATTGAAATATTATGGTATTGAACCCCCCGTCCAATAAATGGCTTAAACATGGAGATTGATCGTGCAGGGAAGGTAACCTGTTTGATAAATGAGGCCCAGCGTCATTACAGAGATTGAAAGCTGCTGATCTCAAGAGAATCTCAAACAGGAAATGATTTCCCAGCTCTCTGTTGGCTTTAGCGGCATATTATCAGTTGGAGTCAGGAGGTCGTCCCCTAGTTAGAAATAAAATTTTAGACTACAATAGCGCCGTCTTATTTCATTTCAGCATTACAGCAGTGAAAAGATGTTTTTTTCTTTTTCTTTATAACTGCCGGTCAGACTAAAAAGCTTGCAAAGACTGCTGAAAAACAGCTTCATGGACAAAAAACGACAACCTTGAGGGGTTATGGAAAGAGATGGACTTCTCAAAACACAAGCACTGGGGTCTAAAACGGGTTTCCTGAGATCAGCAGCCATCATCTTCAGGCAGAGTTTAGAGACACTAATCCATATATCCACCGCATTCCTAAGCACACCGCCACCTCCTTTCTCCAGGCAATTTAACACACAGTCCTCAACAGCTAGGTCTATTAAAGATGACCAGTTATTAGACAGTTTATCAGACAGGTGTCTGGCAGCAGGATGTCTAAGCTTAGAGTCCTCTCGGTGCCCGGAGGGAGATAGGTATGACCTTGCTCACACTTTATTGGATTCAAGTGCCAAGTGAAAAAATTACTTTTATTTCATCACGTAGAAAAACACTGTTAGCTTATCTCCCAATATGAAAGACAGTAGACACAGTTCAAGTGCTGCAATGTTAGTGCAGCACACATCAGATATTAAGGTTGATGGGGATCAAAGAGAAACCACGGATGGATGTAAATCACAGGTGAACACGGTCAACCCTCCACGAAAACAAAAACAACAACAACAACTGGCAGATTTTCAGGTCACACAAGCGAAAGATGGGGGAGATACACAGATTACAGAGAAGGTGGGTTAAAGAATACACATGTCGTTTGGAGAGAAGGGCTACAAGGGTTGTCCGTCTCCATGGTAAGAGCCCATGGGAGAGAGGTGAGGGGTTAAAGGTCAGAAGTTAGTGGGACCGGCAGGGCTGTAGGGAGTAGGGGGGCATCTGAACATGCATCTTTGTGTTCATTAAAAGGTGACAGGATGTGAGGAGTCGCGGCAGAATTAGCCCGGGGTCGTTACAGGGCTGTGCCGCTTTTGCCACTGCAATAATAGTCTGATGGCTGCCGCGGAGACGCTTTAATGTGCATGTATGACATTTTCCTACACTCACATTTCCCAAGCAGATTATGAGTAATCATTAGTAACCACTCCTGCCCTCCAGTGTGCTAACATTGGGTGGGTTGTTATTGTTGTCGTTATTACTATTGTTGATGGAAATCGCATTATGTGACAATAATAAGTCTCATAATGTGCAGTTTGTGCAGACAGCGATTCTATGACATTTATAGAATGGGCTTTTTTAGAAGGCCCTTGGCTAAAAATCCTTGGTTACTCATGAGAAAATTTGGTCCTCGGGAGGAGAAAAATAATCGAGATTATGGAAACTAGGTGGATTTAATAAGCTGTCAGGCATTATAACATCCACATCTGATGGTTCAATTTGATGAGCGGCTTGTGGTTGGTGACTGCAAGGCTAGAAAACGTGGATGGTGTCCGGAGGGGAGAGGAAAGGAATGCTAGGATGGGGGAAGGGAAAGCAGATTGGCAGTGCCCCTGCCTCGTTACAGCCCTGCTGAGGGGGAAGTCTCTTACCAACCTTGGACCAAGACTCACTTGAGTGTGAGGCGAGGATCTCCATATGGGGCATAGGGAGAAATGTTTAGTACGAACTCCTTGGGCGGATAGGAGCTCCACCTCTGCTGCACTGTGCTGTTGTCATTGTTATTCCAAAAGTCTCTGTCTAGATCACTGCGGCCAAAGAGAGAGACAGGTCAGAGCAACACAACTACGGACAGCCTGGGCACCAACCAACCACCTGCATGCTGCTTTTGGAGATGATGCGAGGGCTTGGTTCGAGGAAGAGGGCTGGTCTTACAGCTGCATCAAACAAAACAGACCCCAGGTTATCGTCTATTTTTTTCCACCTGAAGTTGGCGAGATCACCTTAGGGGGTCCGATTCAAAATTAAAAAAAAAGGAAGGGCAGCCTAGGGGGGAGAAAAGGCATTCACAAAAAGCTCTTCATAAAGCAATGTGCTGTAGCAAAAGACAGAGAGACAGAGAGGGAGATATGCAGCAAGAAAAGAGGAATTCATAATTTGATGAATACATCCAGCATGTGATTACATTCTGTTCATCTAGCATGGCACCACTGATGAAACACATTTGAGTAAACATTCAGAAGTCTGGCCCCCATCCTCGGCGTGAGCAGTGAGAAAACGCATGAGCGCATGAGACACAAGGCAGAGAGATAAATCGCAAGACAGTCAAAGTAGAGGAGGAAAAGGTGAGCAGAATCACTGATGTCATACAAGTCACACAGCAGCAGTCAGAGCTGTAGCACGGGAGGGGACAGAGCGGGGAGAGAAAAAAGGCAATGCAGAAAGAAGAAGTTTGAAGCTGAGATGACCGACAGAGCACACCAAATGCCGCTGGAGCCAGTGAAAAAGGAAATGCAAAAAAGTCAGAGTACATTCACATAGTGCTTAAAACTGTCCATAGAGAAAATGCAAAGTAAACACAGGCAATTCAGAAATAGCTGAGACGACAGCGGGGCTACAGAAGAGAAGTTGTGATGAGCAGGTTAATAGAGGCATTTTGTTGAATAAAGTATTGTGCTTAGCGCTACAAAGCTGACATTTCCTGCTGCTGACCTATAGCCTTGTTTCATCAAGAGCAGAAAATACCTTAATCTTAGTTTGAGCCCTGTAGGAAATGTTAGATAAAAAAAAAATAATCATAAAAAAAATACTCATATACTCCATACCCAAACATTTTTCAAGAGAGAGCGCTCAAGCACTCGCTTCGTTTACACGCACCACTTTAAGCGATGCAGAGGCGTGGCTAAAGGCCTGCACTTAAGACAGACCTATCTTACAAGCCATAAGATATGTGCAGGAGCAGACTCATCCAGCCAAAAGCTTCACAGGTAAGATAATGCAGATTTAATCTATACTGATTAAATCACTAACCTTTCATTTAATGTCTGTCTGAACATGCTCTTGCAAGAGATTGTGCGCTTGGAGATAAAACAGCAGGCTTCATTTTGTGCCTTGCTTGTCTGCGGACTCAAAGCCCAACCAAGCGGAGTTCATTATCACCAGATTTTTTTTTCTACCCCAACCAGTTACCAGGCACTTACTTGATAGCTTTCTTCTCCCCTCGCCCACGTGCCGAGTCTGGAGTGTCTGCTGTTTCCACTCCTGGCTTATTCCTCTTCCCCTTGAGCCAAGCGGAGGGAGGGGATGACAGAGAGAAAGCAGAGAAAGAAAAGGTTAGCTTGGATTTGTCCTTTGAAGCTGTGTTTTTGCTTACTAATTTCAAGTGTCAATGCCTCTCCCATTATCTCAGGAACACTGTGCCATCGGTCCTTTACCTGATGGTTTCCTGATTACACTCATCAACGTCAAATCAAATCTGCTGTGGAGAGCCATTTCTGACTATGATTATCATTCGCACCACCCTGAAATTTACATGGCAATTGGCTCTTTAAGGTAATCCGCTGGCTACTGGAGAGGAGCCTCTAGAAAGTCCTGCACCAGCCTGATTTCAAATAGCTCGAGCATGACCTGCTGTAACCATGGAAATAATGGCAATTTAAAGGCTGGGAAAAAGTGAGGTCTGCTGGGAGCATTCTACTGGAAAAGCTCATTACAGTTTAAGGTGTTTCACACGTGTCACAATGAAAGTAATCTCTATTGACACTTTGCCCCCCCCCCCCCAAGAAATACCACGCATGCCTCCCTGAAAGTGATGCTCTGATACACATCGAGGATAGGCGAGGATTCTCCCATCCCACAAAATGAGTGGGAAGAGGACACACTGAGCTGCCACCGTGGCTCAGCTTGGACAAAAGGATCTTAAGTTGGCTGAGGGGCAATTTCCTTTGGTTGGTTCGCTTGTTGGGGGCTGAACATGGAGCTTGAGATTGGAGATCAAACTGGACTATGGTTGTGTACAAACTAGGCAACCACTTTACTTTCAGAAAGAGTCTTTATGGTAAGCTTTACTGATGCTAAATGCTAAATGCTTGAAGTAGCGAGTGATGCATCCAACCTGACAGCACTTCAAGGTGACGTTCCGAGAGCAGTCAGTTTAGCATTGATCAAAGAAATATGTTGATTCAAGAGTCTTTGGTTTCATTTTTCATAAGTAGACCTAAAACGACTTGTACTGCCACACCAATCTGACTGAGTCTCGCTGCCATTTATCTGTTATGTATCGTGATTGGAGCTTGCTAGCTACAAGGAACGGGAATTTGACATCGTCAACAGCAAATCAGCCATTTTTGGTAGATACCACCCGTCACGCTGTACACCATCTCAATCCATGCAACTCAGTCTAACTCAGTTAAACTTTTAAAAACTGTGTTAAACACGGTCAGTAGAATGGTTGTACGTCCAATGAACCAAAATAAATGGATCACGCTGAGGCACTGTGAAATAAGTACAGACAGAGTTAGGTGAGCAGTTAATTAGTCATGTTACTAGTTATCCAGGCTATAACTTGTTATGTGTTACACTGTGGGAGGCTAAAAAACACAGCCTAATGTGTTTTGTTTTACTAGATACTGATTAATCATGCATGTTGAGCCGACCTTTTGTTGGCATTCATTTAGCATGACATTAGCTAGGTACAGTATAAACGAGAATTAGGCCTAATGTTGGGCTGTTGTTCAACCTATAGACCTTAACAAGCGAACACATGAATCTTTTGTTGATATCCATTTCACCAAAGCTTCAAAAAAATACACGCTTATCAACATATTCAGTTGCTTTTTTTGCTCTACTGCTTTACACCCTTCTTTGCATCACTGACAAACATCTCACAGGTGTCACACTCCAAGGGCTCCCCTCATCTTACCGCACATGAAAACCACTCTGACTAATCAAAAACTGTACTGTAGTCAATAATTTGCATACTGCTTAAAGTGCCAGTCAAAAGTGTCGACACACTTTTCTCTCAGTGTTAACACATTCGAAATAAAGTTTGGTGTTGACGTAAACCTTATTGCGTTCCAAACATGACTCACACATTGGTATTTGTTCTTACAGAGCCCTGGTGGACCTGGCACATCGACATCCTCCTCTGCATCCTCCGCACGGCTTTGCAGAGGACGACTTTTACATCAACACCATTGAAAATCCTTCGAACTGATCGAGCACAGTCTTTAAGTTTTTAAAGTGCTATAGCAATTAATGTAATAACAGAATCGCTTGTCGTAGATTATTCTCATACAATATGCCAATTACACTCATCGCTAACTCCTGCAACAGTTTACGACGCTCATGCAATGTTTTAAGGAGCCCGGCTGTGAATAGAAGAGGGTAATGTTTTATACAAGGCGGCGTTAATATGGATCTTACTTCTTATCTTGGAGAGACCCACCATAAACTGCCTCCGATTGGTTTAAAAGACTCAACCGAAGCATCATGTCGATCATGCTAACAACGACAGACACTGTTTTCATAAAAGCAAATCGATAAATAATCACAGACACTCTGTTCATGGTCCTGAGATCGAATTTAGTCATTTCCAGTTTTATGTTGAAAGTCTTTTCTCGTGTTTCACTTTACACTTCCTGCCTCTTTCTTTTCCCCGCCTGTTTTTAAGTGCTAACCTGTGTTTCATTTGTGAATTAGCCACCGTGTATTTAAGTCTCGGTTGGTGTTGTTGTTGTTTTCCCCGGTCGAGTGTTGCTCCTCGTGTTACTGCTTCTCAGAAATTTCAATGAACGCCTCCTCAAGTCAAAGCAACAACTGTGACATCATAGCAGATGAAAGTAAACACTGGATTGATGGTAACGGGCATATTTGTAAAATATGATACAGAAGATGATCCGATTCCCTTTGCTCTACCTTGTCACTTAAATACCAGAAACAGCTGTCAATGTGTTGTTTAAAACGCTCTGAGCGATAAAATGCAAAACATCGCCCATGTTTTGCCCACATTCCAACTTGACGCACATGAACACACGAAGTCGGAAGAACGACCTCTGTACTCGCGAAGTGGAACCATCTAAGGAGCACATGAATGCAGCAGTGTTTTGGTATTTTTCTTTCATTTTCTCTTGGTTTCTACTTTGCCGGCCCGTTTTCTGCCCCCATTTAGGTTCTCTGGGATTCAACTTTGTGAATAAAACTTGCCTTTTGTTTTGTAATGCTGCCTGCCTCAGTGTCTTGGTCCTTTTGCAAAAACATAACATGCTGCAGTTCAGGGCTGGATCACAAAGGGATCCTTCTACAACAGAGCCCTCGTTAGCACAGCAGTGTTCTTCTTCTTCAAAGATATTTAGTGTGTCGTACACAATATATTTTAATATAGCATATATGGACCCCAGGCGACGTGTTGACACTGTAAATGTAATAAACCCAAAACCAGACCAAATCTTATTAGTAATGCCTTATATTACTTTGTTACTGCTAAAAGTAATATTAAACAATCTGGAAGAAATAAACGTGAACTTTTTCTTTTTAATCTGCGTGAACTGACATCTAAACATGGTGGAAAACCATAGCGAGGCGATCAGCTAGACGTTGATTATGAGTTTGTTACAGAGGCTGCATTGACTCAGACTCAATATTTATAAATAGCAAAAGTCTATAAAATGCAAATCGAGCCACAGCCTGTATGTTGAACTTCATTACAGACTGACTGACGTGGACTCCATAATGTCCAGATAACACAGACATAATTTCAAACACACACACACACACACACCTTGGATATTGTGGCTTTGGATATTGTTGGACCTGTTACAAAGCCAGAGTTGACAATAGCCCTGCTGAGCAAAAAACGATAAAGCCCACAATGGCACCAGTAAGCAAAAATGATATCCATCACACACAAGGAAACAAAGCCGCTCATCTGTTGTATAATCGACACTAACCTGCAACGGAGAGGTCAACAAATGAATAAACATAGATCTGACGGGAACGACTGGTTTAACAGCTGCACACAAGAGCCCCGTTTGTGATTTAAACACCGACTCCCAGAGAAACAACATGGAAGTCTATAACAGCATGCGACATCATAGGGACCATTCGTGATCTTTTATCGTCTCCTTTAGGCATTCGATAGCTGTTATCAGTGGCTTGACAAGCCGGCTGAATATATGAAATTACCCCTCATAATTTCGCGCAACCTTTTGAAAAGCACAAAGATGCACACAACCCGCCATTACAGCTTCAAAACATCTGCATGCCCAAGAGCCAGAATCTTCCACATACGATAAAATCATAGAGCATAAGCACGCCGCAATAAGTACTGTATTCTTGTATGATGTTTTCTGGGGAAGGCAAAACAGTCTGCGTTTTTTTTTTTTTTTTGTCAGGCGAGGACGAGCTATCAAAGGAAACTCATGTATCATTCAATGCTATCGTAAAATTTTCAGGAAGGCGGGAAGACACAGAGGAAGAGTGAGAGTCCAGCGCGGAGAGAGAGGGGCGAGAGCTCAAAATAGAAATCAAATTTAAGAAAAAAAAAAAAAAAAGAAAGAGACACACAGAGGCAGCCAGCAGGAGAGAGCAAAACAAGGACAGACGCAGGACGGCATGTGAGACAAAGAGATGAGAGGGAGGGACAGGTGCGAAAAGTGAACTGAGAGATGAGTGACAGGAAGTCCCAGGTGGATTGGATGTGAAAACAAGGAAGGACTCTGCGACGGGCGCCGAGTCCGACCATCCTCATTTCCACAAAGACTTCAAAACCATCTCCTCTGCACCTTTCCTCCAGCTCATTCACAACGAAACACTCTGAGGAGGCTGCAGTGATCCACAGTGATGAACACAACAAAGCTCCTCCGCTCTAAGGGCGCGAGGCAAGAAACAAAAAAAGAAAATCAGCTCAATACCCCAAATGAGGGTTCAAGCAAACCGATGGAAGGGTGAGCAATTTCCTCCCCCTCATCCTCGACTTAAATACCCTTGAAAAATACTTGAGTCTAATTTAAACCAGCCGACTTTTTGTTATACGACAACGGTTTCACACGATTACAGTATTCAGCGCCGGCTGGCTCTGAGCCATGAGTTCAAAATAGCTCCAGCTGATATGATGAACCAATTAGGAGACACAGCCAAATCGCAGCAAGCCTCAACTTGGACGAAAAATAAATAAATAAAACACAATCTACTAACACGTTTTAACAGTCAAACCCCAACAGAGCCAGTTATAAATATGCATATTCCAAAAACATTATGAAAGTCTTGTACAGTAGATGAGCAGGTGTGTGGGGAGGGGAACAGTGGTAGTAAATGTCCAGGGGCCACGACGAAGCCTGGAATTTCATTTAGTTTTGTTTTCTTCTGCAATTTTAAGACCATCTCTCGTTTCTAAACAATAGAGCATCTTGGCCATCCTGATTAGTTTTATTACGGACTTTGGTCAGTGCCTAAAAACAACATATAACCGATTAGGGTGACAGGAGAGGGTGTTAGAAAGCGACAAAGAAGGCATAGGGACAAAGTTGGGTTTGTTTCCCATGATTTATGATTATTACATTTCGAGTTTTCATTCACTGATGTCACTTTAGACAATAATGTTTATTATTAAACCGTAAATGAGTTCTGAGATAGTAACTATGTTTTGGCCCTCATCGGACAGGTTCATCTAGCTACATATCAGCCCCAAGTGCCCTCATTTCTCCAACTTGGGTGTCAGCGTGTCTGGTACAGTTTTGCCATCTGGGATTTGGTAGCCACACTTGAGGGTATTACTGCAAAAAATATATCAGCCGATATATTGATATGAGAATATTGGTATTGGCATCTGTCTCAAACACTGCAAATCAGTCGGTCTCTAAAAAGCATAACATTTCCCCATGTATTTTTAAATTTGGAGGATCCTTTGTCGCACGCCCAGTGCATAATGAAAACCTAAAACCACAAAAAAAAAAAAAAAAGGTCTGTAATGTTCAAACCTCATAGTGAAAGCTTGACACTGTCTTTACAGTAATGTGCAGTAGAGTTGACAAAGGAGGGCTGAAATATGCTGAGTGCTCAGATTGCGCAGATTATCTGTATTGTGTTCTAAAACGCTCAATTACCGAAGACCCCTAATAACCACTACAGATTCGTGCAATCACTTGCTGATTCTGTTATTTGTGCAGACTGGATAATGGGTGTATTAAAAGTTTGCATGCGACCCAGATTTTTTTTTTTTTTTTTGACACAGAACTGCGTATGAGTGAGAGAAGACTTGGACTGCCCCGGGTGATGCTGAGGGTTTTCTTGAAGAATACAGACATGAGAGGAGACAGAGTGAAACTACCACTCTCTCTGTCTCGGTTGGCAGTGCACTGCCTTCCAACACCCAGCTGTGTTTGTTTGCTGTGAATTAGCAGGCAGCAAGAGTCTACATGCTCGCTCAATATTACCCACATCACACCATAATTAGAGAGGAGTGCACTATTAAAATGGTCGTCCGCCGCAAAATCATCAAGTGATAATTCGTTCATCTGTCAAAACAGTTTTTTTTTTAAAATACCTGCGTTTCTTGTGGAGTGTTTTTCGCTGACATCGAGAGGCATGTAATCACAGAGGCATAAAATTAAAATATCACCTGGAATGCTGCCAGCTCTATCTGTCACTTCCATGTGACAGGTCAGGGCTGTAGATCCACGTAATGTGCTGCTGTTATGATATTCCCAAAGGCTGTGACAATCCTCCTTTAAAATGATATAATTATTGATTTGCACGTCTTCTCTCTCCTCTGATTGACTTAATCACTATCATCCTCCCGGTGAACTCCCGGTTAATGCAACCAAAAAATGCTGTTGATACAAGGCCAACAGGGATCAAATCAAACAGTAAATCTGGTCGGGTCCAATCCCCACTTCGCTCACAACTATGTCACGGATCAAACGGCACAGGGCTCACAGGAGCAAGCAAGAGGGTTTCTGAATGCCAAACAGCCACTGCTGCTCAAACAGATGTTAGCTGCACCACCTCTGATATCTGAAAATCCCACCCAACACCTACAACACGAGCCCCTGCTGACAATCATCAGCCCCACAGCTGAGCAGCTTAACAACCGTGAGAGCAATCGCAGGGTTATTCGTGAGAGAATGATGACATACATGAAAAACAAACCAAAATCAGCCAATAGAGAGGGATATCTGCTAAGTTGAGAGTGTGGAGTCACTTACAAAAACGGCACTGGCTGCAGTGCACATTCTAAAAATTCCGTGCCGACGCATCTATAAACGGCAATATGCAAACAGACGTCGCAGGCAGCAGAAGGAGATGATACCATTCAGTGTGCAGTACTTCCAGGGGGCTTAGATAACAGAAAGCCAAGCAGGAGGGAGGCTTCAGGATGACTGCACATGAGGACTTTTAAAATAAAACCCATCGCACTGGTTGCCAAAGCTAAAACACCGAAAGCAACACTCGCCCAAAATGTCTTGTCTATTAACCTATGAATCATAACCAAAACTGGCATGGGCCCACTCGCAACTGACACGTGAAGCTTGAGGCAAACATTTGTTCTTATGAAAGCTGACACTGTCAAAGAGTACACTCGGAAATATCAAAAATGAAAGTTTTAGATGTGGACTGGCTTGTGCTGCCTTTACGTAAGACGGGCACTAACTGCTGAGCACATAATGAGAAAGATTTCTCTGCATTAAAAAAAAAATAAATCAGCCTGCATGAATTCACAACCTACAGTGTGCAGCTATAAAAAGGGATCTCTGTGAAAAGCCAGTGTGTTTATGCAAATTACACTGTATATACATTCTAATCATGCGCTCTGGGAATATAAGGCTCCAGCGGAAAATAACAGAGATGAAGAGATCAAGGGAAGTGAGGGAGTCTTGTTTTAGAAGACCAGATTGAAGAGCTGCCGCGCCTTCGCGCTCGTTAGACACATGTGGAAAACAACACACCTTCAGGACGTTAATGCGGGAAAATGATTCTTAACGAGATTAGCAGTATTTATGCTTTGTCAGAGTCAGCGTCGTCAATAACACGTTTATCATCGCGGAAATGACTGCCATTTATCTCCGTCACACTTTATTATTTTGTACATTAAGCAGCTGTGTTTAATGTGGTTTCACACCAGTGGGCGGCTGACATTTTTTCCCAAAGTAAGTGGTCCGAGGAGTACAAAGGGCTTAATTAACATCTTAATGCCACTCTGTGTTACCCCCCGCCGATCCACACGCGCAAAGACACACAAACACACACACACTCTCTGACACACACAGGCGGACGTAAGCAGGGGTAAAAGATGCACTGAAAAAGGACAGAAAAGAAACATGCACTAGAATAAAATGTTGACAGTTAACATTTCTGCAAACCACAGGTACCTTCTCGCCGGTACGTGTCGTAAAACTACGTACCACATCGACATTTCTGCAGAACCTGTCATATTGTGTTTGTCCCCTGACTTTCATATCAGCAGGTGGAGGGGACAGTCGTGGAGTTAAAGGTTTGACGGCTGCCTGTCCAGAAACCACAGAGCCTGTTTCATTATTTGTAAGCGTGACACCATTGGATGGTTTGGACACCAGAAGAGAAACTGTATTTCACATGTCGAGGGGCTGGGATTTGCTGCTATTCCAGAGTAACTGCTTCGATCGAATATCTTTAATTATATATATCGTGCTTTTGCGTGTTTGGAATGTTATCTATTTATTTCTTTTCCTGTTACGTGACTTAACCATCATTAGGTGAGTTTTTACTGGTCTGGGTTTTTTTTGCTTAGTATTTTCTTCTTTTGATGTTTTTGTGCTTTCCTTTTTTTAATGAATAATATGACACAATATCGACACTCAAAATGTTACTTTTTTGATACCATTGTGTCGCTGATATTCAATAAAGACAATTTCCAGCCGTGTTTGTAACGACAAAACAACAGATTTGTTGTGACAGGTAGTCGGAACATCTCCAGCTGTCTGTGGCAACAAAACCAGGTATGTTTAACCAGACCTGAGACATTTCCAGGTGTTTGAAGGTATTTTCAGCACAAAATGATCATTTCCTAACCCTTACCAAAGTGTTCTTTGTGCCTAAACCTAACCAGACCATGGGCACAGCGTTGTTCATGGCCAAGATACAAATTAAGAATTTAACATAAAGACATGTAAAGCAACTTAACGAATCTGTGAAGTTTCAACATATTAACAGTTCAGCACCTCGACTGAGACAGACACACATCATCTTGTCTGTGAGGATGCAGTTACTCTTGGCCTTCACAGGGTCAGAAGACCAACTGATTGTCATCCTATCCCGCCCACTCTTCACTGTCACCGGATGGAAATAAGATCCATTTACAGCATTGCTCCTGAGGGGACCTCTGGCACTTTCCAAGGCGCTGGCAGCAGAGCTACAACCATCCACAGCAGGAAACTAGAAGTCATTCACTGCTCCATTTACTTTAAAGTGGAATATCAAATATAACACTATGTTCCGGGGAAGCAAACAATAGAAAGACTCCGTAGCACCGTCCTACTTCTGCACAGATCATTTCCCCCCCGCTTCATATACGTTACAGCGGCATCGAAGAGGAATCTAGGTACAGCCACCTTCTGGGGATTGAAGCAATGCATATGACATAATGCAGAGAGACATGTGGTGTGCGGCGCCTGCTGAAATGCCAAATCCTGCCATCTGTGGACCAATAAGTTTCACAGCAGTGCGATGGCGGACTGAAACAAGTAAGTTTGAGCCAACATTAAACTTAAAATAGGTGACCTGCGTTCCTGGGTTGTACAAGCACAGGATGAATCAGAAATCAATTAACTTTAAAGGCATGCAAATCTAAAAAAAAAAAGTCAGTCAAGTGAGGTGGCACTCAGCCGTACAGCTCTGTCTGTCTACCTAATGAGTGGTTGCCTCCCTTTAATCAATCACATTTCATACCACATAATCACAATGACATGCCCTCTATTAGAGGTCAGTCTGCTTGATCTGTGCTCTGTTTCTCCTCAATGAGTGGCCTTGTACGAATGCTGTATCAGCATAGTTTACTAATGTTTGAGCTGTATCCGTCTGAGGGATTCATTAGTTTGAGGCCGCACAGAGGAGGTCATGTGGGCGCTGAGGCCATCGCATCACGGCAGTAATGGACAGTGGTGGAAAGTAAAAAAGTCCTCAAGTGCATTTCAGGTGAATTGTACCGCAATGCGTTAACATAGTGTCTTGTTTATTTTGTACTGTCATCTGATGGTTATTCGTTTGTTCACGTTCAGACGAAAATAAAAAACAGAATAAGTTATAAATATCTCACGTCGGCCCAAAAAACTGCACTTGTACACACTGCACAGACGACAGCCGATTTGCCAACTGCGCGAAATATCTCTCAATACCTCAAGGCAGTGGTCTTCTGTATTCGTAGGACTCGATATGCTCAAACAGCAAAGACAGACAAGTGCGAAGGGTGCGGGACACACCTCAACAATTAAGGCCACAGACACTCACCACTGGCCTCGTGTGTCAGAGCCCTTTAAAGATTAAACTGTAGCTCCCGACTGTCTTTACTTGCAAACCCTGGCATAAAAGCAACGTCTAATTGGGGCTCCTTGTCATGTTTCAGATGTCTACCAATTGTTAGCAGTTCCACCCCAGAGACATTGCCCCTCTAAAATTGAGCGATGGTTTTACTTAAGTAACAGTTTGAAGCTCAGGGAGGTCAAATTATCCAATATTTCACAAAAAAGCAAAGATTGACTTCAAAGTTGAAAAAAATGAATGCAAATTGGTGCTGCAGAACTTTTTTTTCTTACTCTCTCTCTCTCATTAGTCATCTCAAGTTCACCAAGATGTATCTTGTGACCCTGTGGAGGGGACCTTGAAATGTACATAAAGCAGCTAAAACGAGCTTCACATCCCCCTACCACAACAGTAAAACTACTTAAAGGGTAACTCCACAAATGTTAAGCATTCAAGTGTATTAACACTCTTGGGGAGTACTACTGTATATGTGAAAAAAGTAGTAAAAAGCCTTTTTGGGCTTCAGATGACGCTTCATGTAATCTCATATATTTTCTCCAGGGATTTCACTCAGTGGCTAAGTTGCATTGTGGGTAATGTAGGCACCAGGTTTTGAAAAAGAAGAAGAATACCAGGAATAAAAAGGTCATATCCCTGGTTCTACTGTATCGATTTTGGTAATTTTTCTGTTCATGAGTCCAACAGTCTTATTGGAGGCTTTATACTACATTTTCACATATTCAGTATTACTCCCCAAGACGTGTAAATACACATGGAGTTACCCTTTGACCTTAAATGCATCAGCATTAACAATTAAAATAATATGATGTATATTGGAAATGCCACAAGGCTCAGTTTTCAGGAGAATTAATTACTTACGGTACATTTTGCAGTTCATACTTGATTTTGAAGGCAGAACTTTTAATTGCAACAAATTATTTTTCACTGAATTGGCACTTTGACATAAGCAAGAGATCTGAATACATATTCCCCTGGTAATATGTCTTCGTTAATAACTGTCTTGTTACAGAAGATTCTCACTTCAACACAATCGCACATAATATTTGCACAGATTTTCATAATATTTGCACACATTGTCCTTCCTCCAGTGCACTAAAGTGTCATCCTCTAACAAACTCGCAGAAGACAATGTTTATTTAAAGACTCTCCGATTATTAAAGCATGTTAGGACGGCAACAAATGTGGCTGGGAGCTACAGTATATCTGTTAATGAAGCTTGTGTGTTCATGTGTGTGTGAGTGAGTGTGTGTACGTGTGTGTGTGTAAACTCACCAGCTTGCGTTGACACCAACCACAGACGCCACAAAGAGCTACCAGCCAAACTGCACACACTGTCACTGCGAGGGAGACCAGGAACACACTGAGGGACACTGAGCCTGTACACACAACACGCACACACATGCACAGGGAGGCAGAAAGATAGAAAATGTGAGTAATGGTTTTTTGCATACATGGAGAAAAAAACATGGGATTCTTGCGACAGAGCCAATCGCATGTCACGGTAAATCATGTAATCAAAAGGGGGGCGAACCCCCAAAACAAATGCCGGGCCTTCTCCCTCCACGTCTAATTGAAAAGCCGGGCAGCCATTTTTACATTCTGTCATGAGGAGCTGAGAAATACAATCTCATCACTACCTCCTCTTCGTGCCGGAGCATTTCAATACCTTTCCAATAAGGGCTGCAGCCAGGCATCACTCACTTGCACACACATCACTGTCATGGTGTCACAGCTTGTTAACTGACAGGCTGAAAGTGAAGGGAAGAGGGAGGCTGGGGGGGGAGCAGGGAGGAGGGGAGGCCGGGCTGACAATACAAGAGAGCTCATGATTAATGGGTATCAGTAGAAGCCCAGAGAGAGAGGTGGCTCTGGAAGAGAGTCATAAAAAAACATCATCTATTGCTGCTCGCATGTGTCTCGGTGTGTGTGTGTGTGTGTGTTTGTGTTAGTCGCTTCACACCTGCACCTGCACGCCTCCGTCTGTTTACATTCCGGTTACGATACTGATTGGATCTAAACTCGCGACCACTTTGCATTTCAGACGGTACGTTCCCCGCATTTAAACAATTCGACGGCCTTCCCTTAAGAGGATGAGGACGAAGCCTCGTTGAGCTTTGATATTTGCACGGCGGGGAGGATGCTAATGTATTCAACTTCATGATTTCCTTTTCCAACAATTCTGATTCCTAAATATACAGTGATAAACAGGGTGTCAGGACGCATTTTCACACAGCTGAGTGACAAACACTGACAAACACCCGTGCTTTTTGCTTTCAATAACTGGGTTTTGCCTTCTCCCAAATTGCTGTCTCCTGCCCTTCCTTTACCAGTCACAACTGGCCTTTTCATCCCGCTCCTCCATCATATTTTTTGCTTTATTCTCCACTTCGTCGTGTCCTCTAGGGGAACAGACGAGCTCAGAAAGGAGGAACAGTGGTGGCTGAACTTGTTTCATATGGAGCATAAGAATCAGCATTGTATTCCACAGTCCTCCCTCAGCATAAACTGCTGTTTTGAAGTCACAGTGACACCTGAGGCCACTTGCAGTCAGAGGAGAGGGAGCACATACAGAACAGCTGAGGCCATGAACAGCAAACCTAATGACAGGTAGGTGGTGATTCGACTTCTGCCACTAGACAGCCCTTTAAAATATCCTCAGGACAGAAATTCTAGTATGTGACCGTACTGAAAAAAGAACCATTTACTTCTCTGGCCAAAGTGGAGGGTGAACAGACTGTGCACTCTGCAGGGAGAGTTGGATGTGGATGAACTTTGCAGCATGGCTAACTTATTCATAACCTTTATATAAGCATCATGCAAAACTGTAATGTCAGAACATGGTGTTACCAACGAGCTCATGTCACCTGCTTCCTACAAATTGTTGCATGGAGCCACTTTAAGATGACCCGGCACTTGTATGGCATTTAAACATTCCCCATTAACATTCACTGTTTCCTCACCGAACACCAAATGCATTTCCTTTCTCGTTATTTTACTTAAAATGTGTAAAACCTGCATTATTTTGTCTTCGGTCCACACAGGCATGTCTCGCCACAAATGAAATGAATGGTGAGTAGAGCTGCACAATATATCAATTCAGTATCGACACGGCAGTGAGCACATATGCAGTGGTCGGACGCATGTTGTGCAGAGTCATGAAAGGCAAAAGAAAAAATATTAATGATTTTCCCACATAGTGTGGCCTTAATGGGGAGAGAGCCATATCTTCACTTTCACTGGTCACTGGGATACAGAAACTTGTATATCAAACTTATATATAATGTATAGAATATAATGTATAGAATTTTAATTATTTATAAATGTTTTGCTCTGCTTTCTTTGTTTTTTCTCTTTGCTTTATTGGAGTTCAGGAAACCTTTCTAACAGGGGCAGTTCTGGGGGGGGGGGCCAACAGGGGCCAGTGCCCCTGTAACTCTGAGTCTGGACCCCCCTGTGGCCCCCCTGACAGGGAGTCTGCATTAATAATACAATGACAGATTTCTTGCAATAATTTTGTTCTGAAGGGAAAGGCAGAAATAAAGTGTCTCAGCAGTTTACTACCCAATCAAAATTGCTGAAATTGTAAACACTGCTTTGTCCGAATGAGGGATTTATCCTTTTTTCCGGGTTGTATGTGCCCCCTAACAAAAAAGCCGGCCCCAACCTGGCCCCCCTATTAAAACTGGTCTAGAACCGCCACTGCTTTCTAACTACAGACGAATGTAGGCTTTCGTTTAATTCTGGCTCTCATGTTTTACCAATTTTTTTTTTTTACTTGCTTAAAAAGTTTGATGAATTCGATTAAAAAAGTGCAGCTATGTGACGCCGCTATCTGATCGAGCCACTTGAACAAATGCAATGGTTTGATGTCTGATGTTTGAATTACCTCATCTTCCTTGGTAATCCTGTGCTTTAGTTTGATATCCTTCTTTTCCATGCTTTATGATTTACAATTTCCAGGCTGATGATCGAAAAAAAATTTTTTTTTTTTTTGGGGGGGGGGGGGGTGCAGGGTATTTGTCGAACAACCCCCATCTCTGCCGACTTTTCAGTTCAAAACGCTCTAAGTGGTTGTCTCCTCTCTTATAGCGTCTCCGACGTTTACCAGCTCATAAACACACTGCTCCACAGCACTACTAATGGCCTAAAACTCCAGAGGGGCATCTTTAACAGGCTCTTCAGGGGAGCTAGTTTCTTGCAGGTACACCATCCTACATTATCCCTTCCATTCAAGTGCTCCAAGCAACCAGTAGGAGCCAATCGAACTCTCTGCTAATTCTCCCTGTATGACCTACGAGATAGAAAAAATCCCGAACATCTTAAAATCCCACACTGCCTGAATTAATCTGCCGGCAACAGACTGGAAAAAGGCTTCATCTGACTTGACTGATCTTGTTCTGATCGTGCAGGTATAGATATAATCAGCGTAAAAGTCATTCCAAGTGTTCCGCCGTTATTTATGTACAGTCAAAGAGCACGCTAATGGTCCAAAAGCCATGTCTGTGCCCTCCTGTGCATTAGAGGGGTCGGTGAAACACAGCCGGCTCTTGAGTGATGAATATATCCATTCATAGATGTTCAGAAATAGATGCAGGCTATATACTGTTACTGTATATTCACAGAGAGGTCAATAAAGTTGAGTCCATTAGATATAACGCCATCAGCGGGGGAAGCGATGGATCTTAAATAAGAGAGGCTGAACTGGTCTCCAGCTAAGGGCCTGTATGCTAGCTTTAGTGCTAAGTGACTCGGTGATGGATGTTCTGATTTTTGAAGGGCCTGGAGAGTCAGGTGGATCCGTGAAAGCCAGCAGCTGATGTAGGGCCTTGCGTCCCGTGCTCTCTCTGAAGGTCGAGGGGTGGGGTGGTGGGTGGTATGGTTTATGATCTGTGTCAGTCATGAGAGGTATGGGAGTAAAAAGCCTACAAATAAAAAAGCAGCATCCAAAGAGGCCACATTACGGCTCTGAGTAATGAACAACTGGATTCTGCTTCCCACTTCATGGAATATAACTTGGTTTTTTTGAAGCTACAGAGAAGTGCTGAGAGCAGGCGGCGCAGATGAATAAAAGGAAATACACTGTGCTGAAGTATTAGGGAGATATGCAAATCTTCAGCACTATGGCTGTGGAGAAAAAGAGGCATCATTAGAGTAAGAGGAGCCTGCGCCACATATCACAGCACTCAGGAAATTCAATTTATCTTTTCCCCTTGAACAAAACAAAACTTTTAGCTTGAAAAACTCCGGCAGGTGATGCATTAACAAAGTGAAAGATAAAACAGCATTTCTATGCTGAAACCGGAGTGAGGAAACAACTCCACTTGATGTTGAATGAGAACTGACGTGCAGTAATGTTTTCTATATGGACAGTAAATATGTAAGGAATGGAAAAAGAAGGGTGGTGATGAATCACGTACGAAAAAAAGCCAAAAAGGCTCCACTCAGTAAAACTAACAAGTGAGCTGAAGAAGCCATTGAACCCTTTGATCAGAAGCCTTTAGAAGTCAGAGCACCCTTGAACTTGAAAGTCACTTGTTTGTTTTAGATTGCAGTGGCCATCTCTTTTATATGCACATAAAAGAGAAAATAAATGGCGGTATGTAGCGGGTCGAGTGGTGACAATGATGGTGTAAATGAGCTTGCAATAAACCCTTTTGCTGAAGGAGACAACAACAAAAAAAAAAGATGAAGCCCTGCAGGAGGTTAAATATGGATGTTTAAGGATCTGACAGACACACACCCCTGTATGTCTGTCATCACGGAGAACTTGTCATGGTCATCAAACTCCTCCACCTTGGTGAAAGAAAGTTCAGAAAGGAAGGTATGTCTTAGGGAAACCCAAAGGCTGATTTATGGTTGCACATACGCCGTGACCTATGTACGTGGCCTACGCCGTAGTGAGTATTTTTATGTGCGCTGTTGTGTCTGCATTGCTGGCGGTGGTGAACGGATTGCCAGCTGTACTTTCTCCCTTAAAACGCACCGACTCTCTCTTGGCTCACAGCTGTGTCAAGGCAGTCTTTGTCACTGCTCGCTGAGGGGCAGCTGAACATCTAGCCAGTCCACTCTCTCTCTCTCTCTCTCTCTCTCCCGCCCAGAGTTACTCCAGCAGCAAAGAGCAGCTCCAGAGAAGATGTATAACCCACAAAGAACAGCCGGCCAGTTTGGAGGGACTGCAAACAGCTGAAAAGGTGTGTTTACTGGGGGAACTACAGGTCACACACCATTTTTTTGTGATGGTTAATACTGTTTTTGGAAACAGACAATGGGGGCATGGTTAATAGTTGGACATAATCCGTGACCATGGCAACCAGATTGCCATCCTAGCAAGATCAACATCATTACCATGGACTGCGACAGCATGGATATTAGCATAGAGAGCGATAGTACTCAAACGTGAGGTCTTCTTGGGTATTGCAGGGTTTGTTCATGGGCAAACTGTACATTGACCACCATTAGACAACTTCACTGCTAAACTTTCCCTCCGCTCTGATCATCAACGCCTGTCGCTCCCTCTCTCGCTTAACACCACACTCCCTACGCACTGCCCTCTTTATAAAAAGGGACCACGGCAATCTTTTACCGCCATATACACTTGAGCCAGTGACTCACATTTTAGGAGACACTGCCGATGCCTCTACAGCTTTTCAAACTGTCTTTCCAGTTCAGCTTGGAGAATGACATATGACTTGAAGATTTTACTATGGTCATACGTCATTGTCTAATTTTAGTAACATCTTAATCTTTTTTTATGTTTGAGCATTATTTATGTAACAAAAATATTTGGCAAACAGTGTGGCTCATCAACATTGTCAGGAAAATATGAAATATCGTAAAAATGCCAAAACACACTGGATTTAAGGGGAAGGCAGAGGCAGATCGCGCAGATTATATCACAGTACAGAGACTTTAGCAATAAGTGCATAGAGGCACTGAGTACAAAAAGTATTACTTTGGTTACACATGTGCATGTAGGTGATCTGGCCCACATGCAGTGAGCTAAGCCAAGCAGAAAGGGACCAGTCCTCAGGGGTTGAAAGATTGCTAATTGGACAGGCGGAACTGGAGCAGCGTCCAGTCAGCAAAGCTGCCACGCCGCATCTTTATGCTCCGGCTGAGGTGGAGAGGGCAGTGCCTCAGAACCTCTGGGTGCAAAGCTCATAGCCTAATCGCCACTTCAAAGTGCCCCCTCCTTGTATTGGAGCCTGGGTTCTGCCCTCTTTATAGCCACGGCGCTGCTGTTGGGGTAATCCTCAGATGTCGCTCAGATGTCTTTACTCTACGTTCCCTCTGAGGCTCAATCTGTGCACAGCGGCAAAATGTTACTTCCAGTTATATTGTGATACTGAGTGTTTCAAATTGCTTCCATCTACCTTCTGGCTCAACTCTACGCTGCAGTTTATTGCTTTTGTTTTACAGTTATTTCTCAAGGCAAAGGACTGGGTGGTAGTAAACAGGACATGCATTTTAATGCACTCAAACTAAGTCCCGGTGCTCAGACGCACAAAATGATTTGTGTGGGAAGAGCATAAAATTGATTCACGAGGGAAGATGTGGATAAAATGAATAATTACCATGGTTCCAGGTAAATAATGTCATTGTCGAATGAAGTGATGAGGTGACATTTCACACAAGGAGCTCAGAGGTGGCTGCTTCCAGTGCTGTAGTGTGCTCAAAGGATCAAAGGTTGTTTTGGCATGTTTTCGCCCTTTTCACTGTTGTTGCAGAGCCAGCTCAGTCTGCTGAGGCTCAACAGGCATTTCCTTGAGACAGCACGTCATTTCAAGTGGGATGTACGACAGTTGACTGACAGGTCTCTGCCTCATGCAGACATCATTGTGAGCCCTTCCCACAGCTATCTGAATGAGTGTTCCACTTGGTGGGTGGGCTCTGCTATTTGTTTTTTGTTAACAGCCAAAAAGAAGACATGGCAGCCTTTTTGGAAATGTCGCTTATCTTTTTAAATCATCCTCCAGAACAATTATATGAATCGATTTACAGTTGCATAATCTCCTTTCATTTCTAAAAGTCAGGTCATTTTCATCACCATTGCTCTAGATTCTGATCGGTCTAATATCCATCTTGTTGGCCTCAAATGATTCTCAGTGGATGTCTTGGTTTGCTTAACGGTGCATTGTGTAAGATTCTTTTGTTGAAAACATTCAGAAATTAACCAACATTTCTATGTAAAGAAATGACATTATTGATACAGATATATCTACAGTTAGCAGTTAACTCTATTGATATGCTGCGCCCTATTTGTTTCAACAGGTGGCCAATTCTTACATACTGCACCTTTAATTGCTTTTGTAATGAGTTTTGTTTGTCCTTAGCACCTACATTACATCTCACAAATTGTTATAGACCTGAGATTTGTATTTTTGATGTTGCATCTCACAAAATGATCATGTGTACATAATTTTGCTTTAATGCATAACCTTAGATGGATGAATACCTGTTTCCTATTTTTCAAACAGCCCTTAGTTCATTTCAGTGATGCATGAAAATCCACTTGAGGATTGAAGTAAAATATTTTTTTACTTGCTGCATGTTTTTGTTACACAATTGAAGAGCTGAAACTGTTGAGTTGTTTTTCAGGTTGGTGTTGGTAATGCTAATAGGACGCTCAGGCGTCTATTACTCCCCTTGAGAACAGAAAAAAAATTAAATATTAAATGCCTGAATATCCTTGACAACACATTCAGGTTTGCTGATTTTTTGTGTTGCTGAGTTAGAACATAGTGTAGGTTTGGCAGGAACTGCTATAAATTCTTGGATGTCAATGATGGTCATCATCACTTTATGTTTTATTACCAGGCAACAGCAATGTTGAGGAACAATATAGACACCTGTACGCTGTGATGAATGACCTAACTTAAGCAGGCTGGCAGCAAAATGATCCCTGGATGGTGCAGGGAACGTCCATTCATCTAAAAAGCTCTGGTTTGCTTTGGGAAATTGGTGCTAGTCATGCTGACTTAATGCAATTTGCAGTGAATTGGTAAAAAAAGAAAAAAACATGCAGAATTCTAGTACACTCCTTCAACCACTTGGAAATGTGAACCCACAGTGGACACAGTGGCCCCATGTGCTGCAAATCACAGGGATGTGTGGAGCGACCAGTGAAATTTGACAGGTGGAGAGGGGGAGCACCTGTGGCGAGAGTAAGTGTCTCTTGCATCCCCTGTAGGCTGCAGGGAGCTTTGCTGGCTCTCTGTCCCTATATGCTCCCTGTGGCTCAGCTGCACCACTGCTGTGCTGTCACAGAGGCTGTTTCACAGTAAGAGTAAGAGGACTGCCACCCACGTTCTGTCTGCTCTCAGCTGAGGGATAAGATCCATCTCAGCCCAGTGACAAGCTGGGCTAGAGTCGGACCAGCAAGACGTCATGTGACACATGCCTGGTGTCACCTATAATGGCACCATCATCTTATTAGCACCTCTGACACTGAATGGGTGAATCGTCCATAAAACCCAACAATATCTGGACACTCGGGGTGTAAGTGAACTGAATCTGTGATAATGCGGGAACACAATCTCCTGGTTGTGTCATACAACGATACGAACTGTCACTTAAAAACACAACAGATTATATTTCTGTCCAGTACACTCATATTTCTTATGTTGATTGGGCAAACACTGTATTTTACAACATATATCTTAATATACTTTGGATACTTTTTGACGTAAAATATTTTTATGCGATTATTTAAAGGGTAGCTCCACCAATTTTACTCATTAAAGTGTATTTACATGTCTTGGGGAGTACTACTGAATATGTGAATAAAGTAGTATAAAGCCTTTTGTGGCTCCAGAGGAAGCTGCATGTAATCTGATGAATCGCTTTCAGTGATCTCACTCAGTGGCTACATTGCATTATGGGTAATGTATGTGCTAGGTTTTGAAAAGCAGTCCACTGGTGTAGCATTGCAGTCCTTTATCACCACTGGACTCATTATGGAAGGATATCACCTTTTTTACATCACACACTCTTCTTCCTTTTCGAAGCCTGGGGCCGGCGTTACCCACAATGCAACTTAGCCACTGAGCGAAATCACTGAATGCATCAAATATAGTACCTGCATGAATTCCTTGGATCTACTGCATGTTAATAGTAAATCCAAAGGAGCGTCTGTGAAAAGAACCAGCAGCCTGCTCACAGTAAAATGCTCAATGTAGAGTGAATATCTTAACTTTTGTGTAGTAAGTAGTGTTGTACAATACTGTCAAAGTGACGTACTGCAATAAAAAGGCATACAGAATCAGCTCTAAATAAATTATTATGCTTTTATTCACCAGTGTAGGCATCTACTCGTCTTTAAGCTATCATTTTCTTTGAGTCTGGTCTATTAACAAAAGTAATGCAGCCTGTTGGAAACTGTTTGTCATATATACAGTATGTGTATATATATATATATATATATGTATATATATATATATATATATATATATATATATATATATATATATATATTATAAACACCTTGAAGCCCTAGTTTCAAGACACTGAAATCAACACGTTAATTTTGGAAAACTGTTCTTTATTGTCTTGATTTCCGTGGCAGGTGAATTAATGTTGTCTACTTATATTTTTGATTGATTCAGCGCGATACATCAGTCATTCTCAGAGACTCGTATTTTGATTGGGTTGCCAAACACATTTGCAGAATCTCTTTCACAGTCTTTCATTTAAGTTTTATATCTGCAGTACGTCTTTGAGCAACATTAGGGAGCGTGTATATCTACTACACTTCGCAGTTTCTGCCGCTCCGCTGCCAGCCACAAGAAATGGACAGCTACCCCACAGTGCAGTGTGCTTCTCAAAATGAATAATTTGACCAAAATACAGCTAATGTTATCCAAACATGTACGGTTAAATGAGAAGAAATACTAAATCAGAATTTTAACATTTACGATATAAATGTTATTCAGTTTATTCAGTCACGAAAAAGAAGAGTTTTTTTATTTAGTTTGTTAAGGCATAAAAGAAATCAGTATGTTTTCTGTTTTAATTTTCCCTGAAAACACAAATTGCAAAAGTAATTGAGTATTTAAAATGTGTATTGTTGTACCTAAAAGAAATACAGTGAGCCTAGATGCGTTTCTTCGATCTCATGTATAAAGAACTTACCAATTATGTATGTGTTCAATAACACATGCGTAGAACAAGTTGTGATTAATCAAATCTTCTCTTTGAAATAGCTTGTTTACACATTCAAGATAACATAAGAGAACTCTGAAAAGACAGTAAAAATGGTCAGAAACGTTCATTGATGCTCACAATTATTGTGAATTGGGTCACAATGATTTGTCATTTAAAGAAAGTGGGTCCCTTAAAAAAAAGTTTGGAAAACACTGGTTACATCTGTGTCTTTGATCGAGACTTGATACAGTACACATGGTCTTGATCTGTCACATAATCTATCAGTGTCTTTGCCATAATTTTCTCCTCCCAGCTCTGCCTCAGAAAGACTGAATTAACTGGTCAGATTGAAATGGATGACTTTCATATGTAAGCCACAGGAAGGACTCAACGCATTTACCAAGGACACTCTCACTCTGCCTCCTAACAGCAGAGTTGTTTTCCAATTTGTAAGTGGCCCTACCTCGCATCAAACACACATTAATAATAGATTACAGTCATATATCACCGGATGATTTCAAAACACTACTTTAAAACAGGCTGCCTGCTCGGATATAATTTTACTGCTGCACGTGTGTCGGCGAAGTTAAACAGCTAATTACATATTTAGGTAGCTTTGATTGTGTCAGAGCTGTCGGGACCGACAGAAATACTCAGAAATGTGATCACTAATTCATTTATTCATAGAGTTGTTCCTCGCGGCTCCATGGTCCTCAGGAGTAACCCCTCAACATGTCCGGACCTCACCTTTCTCCTCTTTTCTGAATACTCTTCCCACTTTCATTGTGTCACACGGGGACTAATGGCTGTTATATATTCCAGAAACCCAATCAAGCTGAAGGAAACTCTCCCGCTTAGAGGCCCCAGAGCTTTACTGGGATGTTACGGCCCCCTCGCAGTTACAAACAATCTATTACTCACAAGTCCCACTGATGCCCTTGACTTTATTGACTTAAGTCCGCATGGTGGCTGGTGATACTCTGGAGGTAGACTAGTGTCCATCTCGGTAATGAGCTCAAGAGCTGTAAACTAAGTCAACCATGACTATCATTATTCAAGGTTCAGGGGCATTAAATTGCCTCTATATAGTCTAGTTTGTTTCTTGCAAGCATGGTTGGGGTTCGCAATAAATCAGCATCTTATTGAATCTGATCGCTGCTCTTCAGTATGTCCATTATTACTCCAATTTACTAGTTCACGCAGCCCCCTCCCTCTTCTTGTTCCTTTGCCTTTCCAGCTCTCTTTCTTGGAGCATAAAGCAGTGTGTATTCATAAATATGGCTGATTTACAACTTGAACCTTCTGGCTCCTTGATCTCACTCAGATGTAGACAAGGCTGCTTCTCATTTCTAGCTCACAACGGTTGAGTTTGCCGTCCGAAATGAGAGATTGTTTATGGCCGATGTTAGTGGCTATGGCTCGCCAGCTAATTAAGCAAACATTAGCTCTATGGGCTGCTTGAAAGCACTGCCTCTGACAGACTGTTTAATGCAGCTGCCTTGTTTTCAAATTAAGGGTCTTAGATCGATACTGGATGGATACATAATACAATATCACAGGGCTAAAGCTAAAGCAGGATCCTTACAAGTTGATGATCCATGTAAAAGAATGTTAAATAAAGAAACGGCCTTGTTCTTGCATTGAAGTGTAGAGCTTGTACTTCCGAGTAGACTGGTGGGTGGATTTGGCAAACTTATTTCTGTTGTCAATTATAAGCCTGTAATGTTTAAAGATGTATATTTATACACGTTGGTCCGACCTACCTGTCGTTTCTTCTGTGCTGGCAGTATGTGCTGTGTGCTTTGCTGGCATCTTTAAAGATGCAATATATAAGAAGTGGCCAGTGAAAACAGCTGCAGCTAATTTCAGCTGCCGTTAGCTAGTTAGCTCAGTTAGCTGTGCAGCTAGCGATCTAGACTGAGAGCTCTCAGTGGTATTATTAAAAAAGACAGGCCAGGGGTAACTGGTTAGCATGCCAACTTCAATAGATGTATGACATTTTTGATTTTTTTCTTCATATTCTGTTGATAATTTTAGTTACATTTTCAAAGTTTTAAACCAAAAATCTTACATATTGCACCTTTAATAAACCATATCTACAACGATCTCAAAGTTCTGGTCAGACTTTCACTGCTAATTTTGGGTAAACTCAAGCTGTAGTTTTATTTAGTCTTTGGCCAAACAGGTAAATTAGTTCTCGAGTCCCAAATACCCTTGGAACCCCACAAAATAGTTAGTTGCATTAGTGATTTTGTCTGTGAGTTAAACAACTTCCCTGGTTTAGTCCTGCGAAGGTCACACTTCTACTGCTTTCTTTTTTTTGGCGAGCGGTCTAATGTCAGCTGGGATCGGATCCAGTCCCCACACAACCCTCAGTGATAAACGGGTGTAGCTAATGGATGGAATGGATGGATATCTTCATCGAGGCCCAAGATGATATCACTCTCATATGTTGTGCCAAACGTCTTGGCTCGCTCCTCTGACTTCCTGCATTCCCTCAATGTTCACTTTATAGCGCCATCCTACTGTAAAATAACTTTAGATTTAATGCTGTATCACATTCCCCGTCTGCATTGTGTCTTTGTTACTGCCTTTTTCTAAATGAGATTGCTATGAAAAGATTTTTAAAAAAGGGGTGCGATCTCATGCGCTTTAAAACTGCAAACACACACATATTCTTCCACTTGACACAGCTTAAGCACAGTGACATGAGTGGGAACACATGCGCTTTAGGGATGGGAAGAAACCAAGAAAGTGGAGAGAGAACAGCGCAGGAAAAAGCAGAGTGGGAGTGAGGGAAGAGAGACTCAACTGTAATGCTATTGAGGAGCAATTTGTGAAGCTTCTGCATATGCATACGGGCCTACAGTCCCCATCTGCCCACATCATCAGCTCACTGCTGGTGACATCCACCAAGACAAAGAGGTCTCGGATGCTCTAGATGTATTATGTGGGTGGCATTATAAAATCTAATCCCAGTCAAAGTCAATTGTATTTGCCTAAGGATACAGGGCGCATTCATTGTATGTTGTGTGTTTGTGTACGCATGTGCGCGTACGTGTGTGCAAACTTCCGCGCTTTTATACCTCTGTCCTTCTTCCAGCACGCCGCCTCACACGAAAATATTAGCCTAAATATTCTCACTCCTTCAAAAATGGGAAAACAATTATTAAGGGTGTAATTAAAGTATTGGCAGGACAAGTGCAACTTTAATTGAATGACAGCTAAATGACAGTCAAATGACAGTGAGGCAGCCTCCTACCAGCATCTCCGATATTATACAAAATCTCATCAAGCGCTGCGCCGTTACACAACGGGCCGCTTGAGACTCGAGCCATGATTATTCACGACCAAAACGGACACACATCTATCGAGCAGAGTTCATGTGGAAATGCCAGACAGAGTCCATTTGTCATAAATGAATTAATCTAGATTCATGACTACCTGGAGGCCTCTACCTTTGCCTTCTTCATTCAATTAAAGACTGCTTGTAAAAAGCACTTTATTACCTGTCTGGACAGCCCGGGCAGTAAAAACCCTGGATACGGCAAACCCTTGCCTCCAGCTAGAGGTGAGAGTATTGACCCGGCCACAACCCAACCGAAGTCGTCTCCTTGTAGACTCCATAAAAAAGCCACTAAAAGGCAGACCTCACGTGACCTGATTGCCATCCGTGCATTTCTTTTCCGTGCATCTTTGTGTATGTCCGGGTCTTTCTGCAAGTGGCCCTCACTTTCCCTGGAGTCAGATCCTCACACTGACTAACTTATACCCTCTGCTGGTGTGATGACTGATCACTCGGCCTCGCCTGTGACCACAACCTTCTCACAACTGGTGTCAGGGGTGCCGACGGGGGGTGAGGATGTACATGTGTGCGGCGGCTAAATGAGGGAGGGCGAAAGGTTACAACGGAAGAAGTCATTGGTCCAGTGCGTCTTTGTCTGCGCAACAGGCCGCCAAACTGTAATTTATACTGTCATAGGAGTGCAGAGGGAGAACGGAGTTACTCTGCAACAGGGCACATTATATTTGCTCAGTAGCTGCTGCTCTCATCAGATGGAACAGAGCATCCCGTCTCTCCAGTGAGCACCTTTCTCCCCAGGTGACCTTTCTCGTCAGCGGCTGTGCATTAACGGTAAAGCCCTACAATGGTTGAAGTGATCTTGTCCCCTTCACTGCTGCGGAGTGAGCAGAGGCTCCAGGGACGACACTACATTGGCTCAGTGTCAGGAGGAGATTTAAATACCCCTTCGCTTTTAGACTCCAGCTGGACAGACACCACAGAAAATAGCTCTCATTAGCATCAGCCAATGTCAATGGAAGGACGAATTAAAGTAATGAAATATACCCTATAATATATACTGTAGGTTTTAATGTATCTGCTTCCTCTGACACAAGAGTGGGTTTCTTCCAAAAAACACATTCAATAATTAATAATCAAATGTAATATGCAACAGAATGAAGTTTTACTTTTAGTGAGCAGCCCGCTCTGTATAAACATAATTTGCTCGTTATAAGCACAGGATCATCACGAACGGGCCTCCAGTCCAGCTGTCTGTTGCCTGACTGCCCATTGATGTGTTTGCTTGTATAACTGTCAACAATTTACAGCTGGGTAGTACCCAGCAGACTGAGACATATTGACGATGCCATGCAGCTGCTCGCTCGCAGCAGGTTACAGTCAAGGACTCATGGGAAATATAGTTTTCAACAAACTACCAGTCCACATGGCCCTCACTTCTGCTGGCAGCAGCCTGTCATTTTCCTTCTGCATTAACTCAATTACACAGCACCTGAGGACATTTTTAGGCTTGCTCCATACTGCAATAGTGTGTCTTAATTCTTATTACAAGCATATTATTAGTAACTGTTGTGGGGATATATGTTTTGCACTCAAGCAGCTGCACTAAATATCACCTTGGAGTTCGGGAGTGGCCATAATACCTACAGCAGCGTGCAGGATGTCACTGTTTATCACGTCAACCAATACGGCAAAGTCTTCCTTCTGGCCTGGCAAGGCAGCAGAGAATAAGTGGCAGGCTTGGCTGCTGCCATTAAGTGAGTGACACACACACATGCACACACACACACAGACACACACACACACACACACACACACACACACACAGCTCTCGCACCTACTTGACATTATCACCCTAACATCATGACAAGGATGTCATTTGGCTAACTATTGCAGGCGTAGCAGAGGGAGGAAATAATAGAGGGATTGTGAGTTCAGGCTGAGGAGGAATTAAGAGCGAGAAAGAGAAGAGATTGAAGTTAATACTGAAAGTCACCTGTAATGTTTCCCTGGCAGGGTAATAGACACAGTATTTCTATTACAGATACATGACTAAGTGTGGAGAGCGTGTCGGTGCCTTGTTTTCCATCACTTTCTCAATTTACTGGGTGCCCTCTCGGGAGTCAGAGTGGAGTTTTCACTGGGTGGCGCCTGATGTGGGCACATGCAAACTAAGTTGTCACAAACAATCTAACTGGCATTACGAGCATTATTCATTGTGACTGGAATGAAAAACAAAGAGGCGAAGCTAACCTGATATGTGGTTGATTTATTAACTCTCTTCTGGAGAGCTATAACTCTCGTCATGTGTAATGGGCCAGATGGAGTAGGCGAGGAATAACGAATGCTGTTGAGGCAGCCTCTCAGCCCTCTCTCTATGAGGTCTGTTAAATCACTAAATGGACAAACGGGGCAGTTGTATGATTTGTATGCAACCTGACCTTTAAGCCGATTGAGAGGCTCTTGAGTACACAAAGGAACAGTCTCCAAACAGAGGTTCCTGTTAGATCAGTATCCTATCAAGGTCTGGCTGGATTGAAAACATGTTTTTTCTGTTTTTTCTTTCCTGGTTCAGTTTAGTTTGGTTAGGATTACTACAGGTAATGTTAAGCCATGCTAGCATGCTATAGCCTATCGACAGGTTAAAGGGGCAGTAAATGATTTTGGAGCAAGTTGATTGTTGTGTTTAATTCCCAGGTCATCCAATCACAATGTTTTGCACTACAGTTGGTAGTTGGTGATGTCTGGGTAAACCAAGAGTGTCGGTGTATGAGTGGAAATGAGACTCAACAATTAACTGTTGTTCTCCAGAATTTCCCTATGCACCTTTATCCCGTCACTTTGGTCGATGAATTGCCATGACATTCGGTTTAGTACATAAATTAGCTTGATAGCATCTTCATTGAGGGCATGTTAGTATGCTGACATTTGATACGACGTATCGTTCATTCGTGAAGATCTAGGTTAGTGACTTTATCCAGAGAATACTGCTAATACAAATTATTATTGCTTAGCCCATTTAGCTAATGCTTCTAAAGACTTGTAAGTGCCACCGGTGTGCCAGTTATTATTAAACCTTCTTACTTATGCTAGTTCTGCCCGGCGCCAGAATTATCACCCATCACCATTTCCCCAGTAACCTCCCCAATGACCTCCTGTGGAAATTTGTGGATAGCCCATAGTCATATTCCATTTTCCTTTGACGTCACTCTCAGGGGAGGACACTTGGATGTCACTACTGTGTTACGGGATTCTAGTCGGATAAATGTAAGGAATCTGAACCATTGTTATCCTTTCCAAAAGACGATGCAGCTGTTGAATGCTTTAAAGGCAAAATATTACAAAAGTTGACAAAGCAATAATAATAGTATAACTATTTTTCAGTTGATAAATCTGCTAACCTATATCTTAATGAATTAATGATACACTGTACCAAACGAGGATTAGTGTCCTGTCACCAAAGAAAACACCTTTTCCGGTTAAATGATAGGACACACCAAATGCCGTGGCCATAATCTGGGCTAGGAGTGAGATGTATGGCCTCACAGAGCTCTTAATGTGGCTGTAGACTCCAATTCCCGTAACAAATGTGTGCAAAACATTATAATTCAGGCACTGTTAGATAAAACAAATTGTCGACATTCAAAGCATGCAATTAAGTCAAAAAATTAAGTAAATACTGGATCAAGCAGCTAAGTGCTCTGTGCATATTTAGTCACGAGACACCAATTCTATCTGAAAATCAGCAGCTATTCACAAGTTAATGGAATAGTTTAGTGCGGTTATCTAATGGGTACGTGTAAAGTGGCTCGCGCTATACCATTTCAAAACACTAATTGATGCACGGATGAAATGCAAGGTCCAGGGGCGAGAACGTGCGTGTGTGTGTGTGTGTGTGGGCATGTGTCTGTGCCTATTTGCGTAATTGTTAGAATGCTGCGCTGCGCTTAGCCTGTGGATGCAGGGTGATTCACCAGGCTGTTCTGGAGAATTCCTGTGTGGGTTGACAGTCATGGAGAAACGGGACCTGAGACGATGGAGAACGGGAGGGGGAAGAGGAAGAGGAGGGAGAATGACACATACAACGGCACAACGCGAAAGATTTGTGCCTCCCTTTTGGACCCTCATACCCTTTTCTCCAGTGACTAGCGAGTGACAAGTGCCACTTCGACAGGGTTCCTGGCTGATGTATGGTTGAACGGTTGAGTGCTTATAAACAGATGATGTAATAACACGTAGGGGGAGGGGTCTGCAGTGTCACTCCTTCCTGCATCTGGCCTGAAGAGATTGTGCAAACCTTGACTCAAAAAGCGGCGCCCAAAATAGGATTAGTCCAGAGCACGTTACCAAAAAAAAAAAAAGAGAGAATCAAACGCAGAGGACTGCCAGCATGCCCTACCTCGAGGCTGTGCTAGTTGGGGGCTGGCAGGCTGAAGGCTGGTGGAGGGGAGGAGAGGAGACCATGCGTATGGCTGGCTGGAGGAAGGCAGCATGGGCACGCAGGCCTACAGATGCACAGAGCTTTTCATTAGCCTTCTTTTCCTCTGCAAAGCTATAAAAGGACTGCGCAGGGCTTTTTCATTACTCATGCCACTAACTTCAAAACATTTGCAAATCTTTTGCGCTTCTAGCTCACAGTGATTTCTGCCAAGTAGGTTATCTGATGAGTTCAAATTGTGTTCTATATGACATATTATCAACACCTCTTCCAGCTGGCCCGCGCTCTGACAAATCCTACTTATTGTTGTGGCTGCTGGCCCATAATCCTGTCAGAGAACAGCCCTTCCACATGTGTTTCATGCCCTGCGCAGACCAACTGCATCCAGAATGCGTCTAGCTTGAGCTGCAAATTACACTTGGCTTCAGAATGTGTCTGCGACTACATTGCTTCCTGGTTGCATTTGTATTGTTTTTGTTTTTTCTGTGGGAAACGGCATCCACTGCTGAACAGAAGAAAGCAGCCACAGAGCTCGAGACAAGAGATGCTGTTTGGTCCCTTCCCCCCCATGAATCTACTTCAAAACACTGTCCCCGCTGTTCGCCGCAAACAAACAACTTGTCGTGCTGTATGCATGTTGTACAAAGTTGAAGTTGACCCCACGGCCTTTGCAATGCAGTCAAGGAGGCACTTGCTTTCACACTACATTGAATACGCAGTCACATGCATCACTGAGCACCTCCGGGTGCTGTTTGAGCGATTCAGCCTTGGAAGATCCTCAAAGCCGTGTGGGTTCAATTACACCTGTGTTTAGAGCTTTTCACCGGTCATCAGATTAAAGGTATTTAACAAATGGCCAGAGATCAAAACTATAGCGAAAGCATCTTTGGCTAAGCAACTAGCTGCCATGAGCAGGTAGCTCAGGTAGCTGAGGAGTTAATTGGCCCTATCAGGTTGACCGACCTCCAATTGTACACTGGCAGATGCCAGTAAGAAGACAGGGGATAAAGTACAGAGTTGATTTAAAGCGCCTTTGAACCAGGACTATGACTCCAAGGACGAGAAGACAAGGCAGACAGGTAGAGGCAGGCAGAGGACAGAGAGAGTCGGGCCTCAGCAGTGGGCGAAAACAGTAGCCGGTGCAGACCAAGAAATATTTGGGATTTTTTTGGACCAACCAGAGGCTTTTGGTGAGTTTTATTGAGTTTATCTGGAGTTTGAATGAAGTGCAAGTGAAAAAGCTCATCTTAGAGGAAAAAAGTATAAACTTGAAATCAGACAGTGTACAGTCGTACTTTTCTGTTAAGTAAGGACAATAGGTGGAAAAATATCCTTTCTTGAGAATTTGCGAGTTTGTTTTCATAGTTTATTACGCTAACAGCTGGAACTACGGAGCTTTCGGACGATCGCCTGATGAGGTACAAAGTGGTATTAAGTAACAGGATGAGCTGAGGCTAGCTGGGTTGCATGCTGATACTGACATAAGGTCAACAATGTTGTTTCTTCACAATCTGTTTAAAGTATTGGTTAATTTCTTTCAAACACGATCATTTAAACTCCAGCTATGTGGTATTTTGTAGAATAAGAATCTGTCAATGCAGGCGGTTCAACAAGTAGCAGACTTGCTACTTTTGCAAAGCAACAGGTGGAGCATCGAGTGCATCGGATGGGTCTGATATAACAACTTAAGAACCTTCATCACTGCCTCAAACCGATGAAAACAGCACACCAACAGCTGAACCCAATGGATTTTCCTTCTCCATCAATGCACGCAGTAATAACCTCAGGTCAGCACTATAAAGATGCTCCAATATAACCACTCAGACTTATTAAATCTTCCAAGAGGTTATTTTTTGAAAACTAGGGCATCAAACAATTCTGTCTGTTTGATGTCGTGATCTTCTCACTTCAAAGACGACGCACTTTTACCCATTAGAATAACATCAATCTAATTTCAGTGAAATAATGGCATGAAAAAGTCAGAATAAACAATATTTTAGTGCCATGTTCAAAATGTATGTATGGTGAGAAGTCTCAGTTACCTCCTGGAAACAATGGTATATTTCCAGAGAGTTATGATTTTGAGGTCAGGGGAAAAGCTTCATCCTTATTTCCAGTCACTCTGTGGACTCGCTGGACTCCCTCCTTCATTTCATTTGGCATTTTCTTTTTCCCAGGTGAACCTCCCAGACTCCACGTACCTGGGTTGTGATCTCCCAGTGGATAGTGCTCTAACAGGAGGTATTTTATGGTCCACATCCAGCCTGTCAAATCTGTCTGGAGCACATTACACAAAGTGCAACTGAAAACAGTGGGTAATAAACGAAGGGAGACTGAGCAGAGCGTGCTGTTGTGTTTAGAAGTAGCAGAGGAGGAAAATGGAGCAGCCAAAAGGACACAAGAAGCATTTTGACTGAACTTCCCGAAGCAATTCACAGCTCGCTCTACACGCTCTCCCCCTCCACCTCTCCAGACCGTCCTCGGCTCCTCGGCCATTCTAATTCTGTCCTGGTCCTACCAATTCCTTTAAAATTCAAAGGTAACCCAAAGTACTACTGACCAGCGGTTTATGAGATGCAAATGTGACACAGAATTAAATATTTAATACAAATAGCTTATTACACTATATTAATATTTCAGAGGAGTAAAGGAGAGGGGGCAAAGTGGCTCTGGGATTTGAAACAGAGGTGTGTGAAAAATCTGTCTGCACAGAATCATAATATTCCCACTGATAATAAAACAGCACCCATCATCGTTCTCCCCTAAGACACCGACACGTCATGCAGCACGAGTGTCTGACAGTGAATCCCATGCTACATCACACATGCCACTGTATTTACAGTATAGGTAACAGCTTATACAACACAAACCACTATAGATCCAAGTATAGGCTCGGCTATATAACCTCGGGAGATTCATGTTTTATACATGACCCTTCCTTGGTATGTCTCATGTCAATAGAGCCTGCGTGAACAGTCCTTAATGAGGTTTGTCAGGCGCTTTAAGAAGGAGGGAGACTGTCGGAAGGGGCTGGGAGCCACATGCCTGTCAATCCTCAGCCATGTCTGATGTGCAGTCATTGTGTGTTTGCCTCAGAGTCAGGGCCTGTTCGGCGGGGGATCTCGGAGTGCAGCCATCATCAAATATTAACTGTGATTTTTAAGAAACACTTCCTCTAAAACAATCCTCATTATGAACACCCTGCCCACCCGCAGTGAAGCCTCTCGCAGCTGCTTCCATGCGCCCATTTTCCCTCCTCCAGCTACGCGCTCACAGCCTCTTCTTCCGCATTTCAGGCTTTTGGTCGTTTCTCCCACTTTGTCCTCACCTCCTCCCTCTGTTGCTCTGTAATTAAGCAGCGTGGTTTTAGAGGGCGATGGACTCAGAGACGAGGGAGGAAGGGATACACCCCAGGGGAAAGATGGTGTGAGAAGCAAGACTCCAAGACATCCTATGCATGCATTATCCCTCTATGATAGCTCAATTAACAAGAGAAGACCTCCATCACCTCGTTGAGAGTGCGCTGACCGTCACCAGTGGCCAAACAATACACTCTCTTTATCAAGTGGTTAATCACGTATACGACAACATAATTTAGCACCATTAGTCTCATATAGAAGGAAACATTCCCACCACGGGCAGGATGCACTGTGGAGTCAGCACTGGATAATAGCATTGCAATTACCATATAGTGTTTTTTGGCATCCAGGCTTCTTGTTTTGATTATGTAATCAACATGCTTATTTTTGGCGGTGAGTGAGCTGAGCTGGAACACAGTGCATTCTGGGAGCTCTCTGTTTGACCTGCATGTTTGTTTTTGCAGGGCTGTGCGGCAGGATCCCGCCTGTGCCCAAATATCCTGAGCGCGTGGACCACACACCGCGGGACTGGAAAGTCAAGATTTCTCTCTGTTTACTTGTGCAAATGCACGTCTGAGGGCATTTGAGCGCGTGCCAACTCTGTGGGCAAATAGACTCCGAGAGTGAGTGGTCAAATATTGAAATATCATCCAATGTCAAGACTACTGGAGTGTATAATTCTTCGCCTTTTATGACTCATTAAGGATATCAGCGGCCCCTCCCGAAGCCTGAGAGCCATAATCACAAAGAAGGGTCTCAGGGTGGTTGGCATTAATCAATGAATGTTGCGTACATGAGAAATGATCTGTGAATGTGGAAAAGCAGCGTTGTTAATTAGCATGAGAGTGACGAGAGAGAGAAATTTTCGACAGCATGTCAGATTTGTGGACCAGCGGCACAAAGAGGCACATTTCAGCTTTGTAGCCCAGACCAATCAGAAATGTACTGCCTGGACGAGCCAGCCCAATCTGGTGTGTCTCAGCTCCACTGAGTCCGGCGCTGAGCTCTCTCAGCTCACTCCCATGCATGCACAATTGCTTGCATCCAATTCATTGTGCTCTTCCAGCTGCACCAAATCACAACCCTGCCAAGGCAAACACAGTACGATAAGCCCACGAGCGGCAAAAGTTAGACGACTGGTGGGGAGTAGAGAGGGGCGACGAAAAAAACAGTAATCCAGATCGGGGGTTTTATTTGGGAGATGGAGTGGGTGGCGAGAGAACAACGGCAAGAGACTCCCAGCTGTTGGTATCAGTAATTTGATCTTCTTGTGTTCATAACACCGCTTACACCGAGAATGGGGTCAGCACCGCATTTCTTGAGCCAAATGTTCAGCTGGCGGATCCCGAGCACCCTAATCTGTTCCATTTCCTAATCAGTCAAGTGAATCCATATTTGGGTTCGGAGATGTGAGATTGCATATTTCTTTTGTCCGTGTCAGGTTTTCCCACATCATCTGTCCCCACTGCCTGGGCTCATTACTCCCTGCTCTGCCTGCTCCTCCTACTGCTCCTCCTCCTCCTCTCCCCCATGCTTTCTCCATCCTATTCTGCAGAAGGAGCTCTGGTGGGGCAACACGAGCACAAAAAAGATGCCAATTTTCCAAAATGCCTCATTTACCCAAATGGCTAAACACAGCTTAAGGAGATGTGAAACATAGTAATGTAAATGTCGTGTTTTTCTAATTTACCACAATAAGGAACTGATTGGGGTGGCGAATGAGGACGCACTGATGGCTGTTGCTGAAAATCTTTCTTTCTATTATTGTCACCACGGTTTTTAGTAAAAGTGTGAGTGTGAAAACAGTTTGTGTGAACTCTCCCCACACACACAGTCACACACAATCACCCCATTCATGACCCAGCCTCCCTCTGTTCAGTTCGGCTGAACAATAGCTCTCTTTTCTACTTCATCCACAGTATCTGTGTATTTCATGACACACAGAACTGAGAAACGCTTTAATGGGAGAGGGTAATGCAAGGACACGTGGGGCACTCACTGGCATCTCTGGCATTTTTACCTCACACGGTCACAAGCTACCTTCTTGGCTCAAGCACAGGGGAGAGAGACCTGGACGGCTGATCCATCAGGTATTGTAGCCACAGTTATGGAACGGTGAGTGGACTTAATCCGAGGAGAGGGCCTACCTATACAGCGAGCTAGATAAGGCAAATGAAGGAAAAATATCCCTTGGCCTGCTGGTCACCACTGAAGCAGAGTAATAGGAAGATGAGACGGAGGGAGGAAGGAGAGAGGAAGCAGGAACGAGGGAGAAACGCTCAGGCAGCCAAGCTGAGGAGATGGCACTCGTACAGCCCAATCTGTCAGTCTGACTACCTTGCCAGATACAGGGTGGCTCACACAAAATCACACACTTTTTGCTAAATACCAAGAGACAGTGCGGCTGCACACACAAACGCACACATTAGTGCTCGAACACACACACCAACTTGTGGAACACGCTGTACTCGAGCAAACAGCGTGATACATCTCCATATAAACATCGTCTTTGTAAGAAACTACCTGCGTTTTTCGGTTTTTGGAAGTGTTGGGAGCGAGTGGGAGCTAATGGCTGTCGTTTGAACTTGTGCCTCGTCTCCCACGCACCTTTTTCAACACAGGTGTGCGAGGGGTCACTTTTCACGAATACCTTTTGTCCTCTAAATGAACAGATTTTAAAGGAACAGTACACCAATTTGCTTTCTTGCCAACAGTTTTAACAGATTTCATACCACGCTCATGTCTGTGAACTAGGTAGCTTGGCTTAGCATGAAGACTGAAAACAGGTGGAAAAAGTTCTGTCAAATAGCCTCAAAAATAGTCATTACACTTGTGTTTTTTGCTCATCATATGAGGCCAAAATGCTTCTCTGAGTTAAGCAAAGCATTTACAAACACAGATACGGTAGGTGGCTGTTGAAAGTTGGCTTGTCAAGAAGACAGAACAGAACAAAGAAGAGAATTGAAGATTAAATCATCCACATGTGCTCACTGCATCTGAGCCTTTCTTACCCTCAGGTGTGCATGGACTACAGGTTGTGCATTTATTTTTACAATACAAAGATGGAAAATCAGCTGTCATCTTATTGGTATCAGCTGCAAAAAAAAAATTATATCATGCTTCCCTATTTTTGCATGAATTAAATGAACAAGATGATGATGTGTTAGTCTAGATGTGTTTCTAGACTGTATGCTAAGATAATGTAACCAGTTACTAGCTGTAGATTTATTTTCAATATGTGATTCATATCGATCTTATCGAGACTCCCTCCTGCAAGACATTCAGAGTGTTGCCTTCAGTCCAGCACCTCCCTCACCTCCAAACAGCTGACCAGCCACAGTTTGTGAGTAGGGTTTGAATGTCCGAAGTTATGGCATTGTTTTTCTATCCTGTTGAATCAGGTATGTTAGGACAGCGAAACGTCTGAAACATGCAGAGCAGGGGCTATCAGGAACAGGACGGAAAAACACTGAGTTAAAGTTATAATGGTCAGATACATTCAGAAAGGTGTATAGTTTTGGGGGGGGGGGGGGGTTACCGCACTGTCGAACTATTGCTTTAATGATTTAGAGCAGCTTCTTCTCAGTTCAAACTTAGGGCAGGGTTAAGAAGATACAAGACATGCTTCTTTCCACTGACCTCTTCATTTAAATTCAGATAGATGTTACTAAAAGAACCGCTCTGTGCATACAGTCGGCAGTGCTCATTTGTACAGCAGCATATACTCCAGATCAGCTGTTTAAGATGGGTTAAAATTACAGTCTATAGCTGGCAAATGCTTCAAACCGTTATTATTACAGAAGCTATTACCCTTCATCTGTGTAAAATCATGTCGTGGAAAGATTAATTACCCTTTGGAAGCGTGAGTACGTCTGTCAACGGGATAATTTGCAGGGAATTTCGGACTGAATGTGATTGTGTGGCCACCGAAGGTTTAATGTGAGGATTAGTGGTGGTGATTGCGTTTATGTATGACAGAGTGGAAAAAAAGAGCATTTTCTTTTCTATAAAGTAAAATAAAATTACATCGACGGAGCGTGAACAGATTAAGACAGAGACTGTCTGATGGGATAACAGTAGGAGCTGGGAGTGACCTCAAGGGGCCACCCACAGGGTGAACTCTTGACCTTCTGCACACAAAGTCATCACACGTTATCACGACTCCACACACCATTGCTCCGGAGAGATAATGTCACAGAGCACCCGAGCCACCTCAGATCTTTCACATCAGCACCTTGGTGCTCCAAAACACTATGGCAACTGCTCACAAGCGTAATCTCTCCTGGGTGTGAGATGCAAACAGGTCTAATATGTTTGAAGAGGCTGCAGTGATCACGTTTCCAAGTGACTCCCTGCATCCTGCTTGGAAAACCATGTGAAGAATGTTCCCAGCAAACCACAATCCCACTTTCAAACACTTGATCCTAAGATGACAAGCACCGGGCTATCCATTATGCAATAGTCTCCCCATTTCTCCGTCGCTAATCAAAACTGGAGCACGTTTCACGACGGGATTAACGGTTTCTTCCTCATGTCTGTCTGAGGTTGTAGGATGTACCTGCAGAGCTGTTTGCTTTTAATCTTCCCAACACATGCTCTGAACAGAACGCATCATGGCACCTACTGAAAGTGGGAGCCGCAGCGAGACAGCAGAGGTCATCGAGTGGTGAGAGGGAGGAGATGAAAAAAAAAAGCAACAGAGAGAGAATAAGATGAAGAGACTCCGAAAGAGAACATGGACCTAAACACGACGGGACCGGGCGGTTACGCAACAGCATACATTTGAGGCTTTTACTGCATGTACACACACACGCAGGCGCAGGATAATCGTAAACATTTCGTTCCCTTTGAGTTCAACATGTCAGGAGTTACACATTTATGAAGTCGTTCCTGTCACAAATAGAGGATTGAAGGGAATATTAAGCGTAAGAAGAGTGTTGTGTGACGCCACATTACAAGCTCTTTTCATCTCTGCCTTTCTCCCTTTCCCTCCGCTGCTTCCTTTCTTCATCCCTCCCCCATAAAACCCCACATCCAGACTAAACCAATCCACTGTCACCAACCCTTCATTCTTTACTATGTAGGCCTCCCATCCCCGCTGTTGTTCCCACACACACACACACATAGACATGTACACATGCAGGGCCTCCTCTCCTCTGCGTGACCTTGACTGGCTAGCACTCCAGGGCTTGTTCTTTGCTTCTCCCTCTCTCCCTCTGTCTCTCTTGCTTTCTCCATCTTTTCACGCTCGCCCTCCACTCCATTGTCTGCCTCTCTACCTCTTGCTTTCCATCACTCTTCCCCACTTCCCCCTCGGCCGGTTGATGTTAACTGGCACTGTCCTTTTCCTTCTCCTCCCCGAGATGCAGAGGAGAAAAGGGACGGAAGATGGCAGAGAAGTGAAAGACTTCCTCTTGCCCTCCTCCTCCTCCTCGTCCTCCGCAATCTAGTCAGCTGAGCGAGAGCATCCACCATAAGAATAAGTCCAGCTCTGAGGAACTGTATCAACAAGTCCGATCGGGTCTAATTTCTCATTCTGTGTCATATCAGAATACAGGACTTGCATCAATAATTCAATATAAGATCTAGTAAGTGTCATCAAATCAAAAAAATAATCGTATTAATTCACAGATCTTCTTGTGCGTTACATAAAACTAGCTCCACGTTACGTAAGTGGGATGTTTCAGCCAGGCAGCAGGTTAATCAATAAAAACTCATTTTCTATTCTTCACAAACGCGATTTTATTCCGCAACGATTCAAAAAGTATGATTAGTCTTCGTTCTAATCAGCTGATACGGCTTCCTGTTTCACCGGGGGAGGATGATGAGCTCCCTCTGAGGAATAGTGAAACAGCAGGTCCAAATCCCTGTTTCATTGCAGGTGTTCCTACAAAAGTGTCTAATTGCCTGCGTCGCAGTATTGTGTTGCCTGTTCCTCTGACTCCGGTGATCCTTCAGATTTTCCCATTGGCTTAGCTCACAGCACCCATGTGTGTAATAAATTGGAGCTGTTAACCATTTGACTATCCATTCAAAGCAAAATAAACTTAAGCGGGAGTGACGGAGCGATCCATTAAATGTCAAACAGGCTGATTAAGCTCTCTCTACAATTATGTACGTAACGTATCTAAAGGTCTCCACTGCGATGGCGATGCACACACAGTCAACCACGCTGAATGTAGGCTTTGCTGTAAAATGTGACATTTCCGTCTGCATCTGATATTAATACAGCAAGCCGACAGGACAACAGAGTAGCTTGAGGCGGCTTCATGCTTTAAACAATATCAGGAGGGAAAATAGAGGGCGCCCTAAATGAAAATCTCCAGTAATCCTTCTTTTAAGTTTGATCACGGTAATGCAGACTTGTTGAATGCGGCTGCTCAGCCCGTGGCGATACCTTTACTCCCGGCATCCACCGCTTCTTTTTAATTCATCTTGCTCTAAGAGGCATGGACATTACAAGACTGCCACAGCAATCCCCCCCAAATAATTTCCCATCCCACATTAGTAAAACAGCCATGAAGTAGAAGGACATCATCAATTTCTACAGGGCAATAATAACAAAGAGGTTAGGAACTCAGTCTTCTGCTGACACTTACACTTCACACCATGTTAAAGACTCACCACAAATTCACCCCATTTTCCATTTCATTTCCTGAGCAGTTAAAATCCTTTGATGCATTGCAATAACTGTGACACATGACCACGCTAGTATACCAGGAATTGTCAGAACCTGGGGCATAAAGAAGGCCTTTTCATTTAAAGATAGGTGACTACAGTAAATTAGTCCTATACAAAGACTCCAGCCACAGCTTCAAAAATGTAAAGAACATGTAGAGCTGTTTCCTCTTGTTGGACAGGCCAACAAAAAACCCATTTGCATTATTTGATGTCAACAGCAGTCTACAGTGTTCTGGTGGCTCTGTGAGGCAATATTTAACCACATATGCAGCAGTGATTCGTCAGCATGCTAACGTGCTCCACTGTCAATGCTAACATGTTAGTGTTTAGCAGGTATAACTCCGTCACGTTCAAAATCAAGACTCATTTGTCCAGAATTCACTTTGACCCCGCATAGCATGACTATGGATCACCGAAATTAACACTGGAAATGGAAACTCATCCAATAGATGTTGAGATAATTAAGTCCTGATAAGGGCTGCACAATTAATGAAATAATAATCAAATATTATTGAAATCACAGTATGGCAAAGTGCAATATCCAAATTGCAGGAGCAGCAATTTTTTTTTTTGCCGAATGTAAAATGTGTCACAATATCTGAGTATGAAGCAACGAATCCCTGTCTCACTGTCTGTTTATATCAAGAAACGCTCATCCAATTTACTTCACACTGGGCAGGTTTGTCGCCCAGGGAAGTGCTGTGTCGAATTTGGTGCAACTTGGACATGCAACACGTTCAGTAATACATTTTGAATAAACAGTGAACAGCGTTCCATGCAGCAGTAGGGGAGGGGCTTTAGTGCTCCGGCGTCATGGCTCTGCAGACTGAAGCTGGGCACAAACATGAATGGGGAAGCAGACCTAAACAAAATGGAGATTAGTGTGGTGCAAGAACTCGCTGCTGTAACACTTTGTTATGAGAAAAAAAACAAAAGGTTTTTTTTGCATATCGTTCAGCTAACGTCTTGACAATAGGGCAATAAGGTCATCTCTAGTGCCAAGCCTCTTACATGGCCAAAAACAATATTTAAAAAGAATTGTGTCTTAAGGCCCCAAAATTAGGTCAGTCAGAGGAAAATATCCATGCATAATTTTTTAAAGCTTTATCTATCTTAACATTCATGGAATCCCTCCTCTTTTAATCACATCAAACCTTTTTAGGCTGCAGATTCATCAAACGTCAAAACAATAAACTGCGCCTACTGTAAGGAGCTACCTCAGTGCCAAACCAAAGTCATTTAGATTGGTAGCCCTGGCCAGAGATTCAGACTACAGCTCATATCCAAGGCCAGCAGCAACCTAAATCAATAGTGAACCTGACGGTATTGCTATATATCATATTCAAGTGGTAGATAGCGCTGGGTGCCAGACAGAGTACAGGACCACACATCAAATAAATTCAGGGCAATTTGTCCCTGATGCACAAACTCTGTCTCCAGACTTAGCACCAGAAAAGGACAGAGAAAACAAAATGCCCACGTACAGAAGGATAACTCTTTATGCTGAAGCCCTCCACTGATTACTTTATTACTTTTTGACTTATCACTGGAATCTGTATCGAGTACAAATCCCACTCTGCGCTGAACATGACTGAAATGGACTGCGCAGTGAGACAACAGGAAGAAATGTCCTGAGGTGACATTGCCGCACCTAGAGAGGCCATAGAGCCGTACTACTGATCCACCTCTTGTTGTCAGTTATACAGATCAGGGTGATTGCATGCATAAAACATGAAGTCAGTCCACCACAGGTTCCCTCGCAGAACATTGTCTCCCCAAGCCTAACCTGTACCCGAGCCATTCCTGATCGATAAAGGCATCCACTCCTGTCCAGCCAATCTATTACAGTCAGTTCATCAAAACAGTCATCAACACATGAAGCTGGAAGGCTCTTCATTTACTGGCTTCCTGCTGTCTGACAAGCTGGGAACTGCACCCTGTGTCAGTTGACTACTGAAAGAAACCCCTCCAGTTTCTGGCTGCAGCTGAAATTCATGCTGAAGAGGGTTTAGAAGCGAATCTCCCCTTTCTGTGTAGCTCAGACATTTCACGAGTAGGGATGGTCGTCTAGTTGTGCATGGTGTGATGGTGCCGCCTGCCAGACAGATTCTTCACACTTTCTGGTGATGGTTAAAAGGAGAAACACACACTATCATGTGCAAAGCCACACAGAAACCCGATCCACAGATATAAAATCCTGTTTTGCTTCAAACTTCTAGAAATTAATTAACTGAGAGAAGAAAATGTGGTCAGTTGGCATAATTATAATTCAGATTGCAGTGGTATTGATGGTAGAAAATCTTTCTTTAAAAAGCGATCTAAGATTGTGATCGAGATAAAAAATTGTTTTGGACAATTAGTTGAAGAAAATGGATATTTGAAGATGTCACCTTGGGCTCTGGGAAATGCAATGGTTTTTCCGCCATTGATATAAGCTATCAATTCATTGATTGAGAAAATGTGGCAGGTTAATGGATAATGAAAGTCATCATGAGCTGTATACTTCATAACCGCCAACACTTTTCAAATGAGTCTCCCTTTTTATGACCCTTTCTCCAGCTGTGTACCCAGTTGGTAAAGTCTCTCTTTAATCGCTCGATTTCAGAGTGATACAGATCAAATAATTCTGCTACTGTTTTCTGTGAATTAAATTGGATTTCATTGAGAGGATATCTTTCTACTTTGTAATGTGGTATTTTTGATATTTATGATATCTTAATGTATCAAATTTGTTCTACTTTATTCTGCCAGTTTCATTTGTATCTTATTAGGAAATGTGTGTACTTTGTACTCTGTTATATGGATCAGCACAACTTTATACTTTAAGACTTTATACTTTGATGTGTAATTTTGTATCTTCTTGTCTTATGTAAAATGTATATGTATATCATAGATCTATACAGTGGACTTTGGTGGCTATTAGCTTGTTGACTTTTTGTAAGTGTGTTTATATCAGGAAATGTGACCTCACTAGATTCTCTGCTAATCGGCAGCAGAATATTTGAAGAAACAACTGCTGACAATTAAGCAACGATGAATCTGGTGAAGCAACATGCAAAACACATAGTTCACTCCTTGTTGTTTTTTTGATGTGATTGTTAATAAAATAGTGCCAGACATGGTGTGCGCTGGAATATTGATTTTTTTTGTGGTACACAAATTAAATTGGTGTCTCTCAGTTTCTGGTTGGGATAAGTTGAATGGTACCTGGCAAACCAACCAACAAGCAGAGGTGGGAAATATTAAATTCAGCTGCCCATTTCCCAGTAACAAAATTCAAAGTTTTTAAAAAATAGCAGATTTTCTCCATAATTAAGTAAAGCTGGCTATGTGGGCTGGATGGTCTGAACATCCCCAAGTTGTCTGTTAATGGCGTATAATCAAACCCCGCAGGAGCCCACACTGTTGCATTCTAACATCAGTAAGTAGTCTAAATAGTTGAATGTTTTCCAGTGGGTATAAATAACAAACCATTTAACCGTCAGACTGAGGAGACAATAATAGGGTGCCACTTATCCCCAGAAATCCACCATTTCTACTCGCTACTTTTTTCTTAAGTTTAGTATTGATTGGAACCCACATCCAGTCTCATTTCAGGCGTTTATTCGACAGTAGCCGGCAGTTTATGTGTTTGCCCGCCTCACATATGATCAACCTGTTTGCCCTCACCCCCCTTTAATCCTCTGAGGCCATAATCAATACCTCAATGGTAGACCTTTCTCCCTCTCCCTGCCACTCCACCTTGAGACGCGGTGTGAATTTAAAGGCCACAGCAGTGCGGCGAGGGAAATACCCGCTGGAAAGGAACACCCACACAAATGAATCAATCAGAGGCGTTTCGATCAAGAATTGAGCTGCGAGTAGCCCCCAACACATTAGTAGTCAGCCTGCCCATAATTCAACTACTTTACTTGCAGTCCATCAATCCTTACAAACAACATTTTGTCTTAGTCTGGACCGAATAACCTCAAAGTCAACCAACGGGTTACAGGTATTTGCCCTGATGCTCATGTCCGATTCTCCTTCCAACACTTGCTACAAACTAACACTGTTATTCTCAAAACATCTGCATCCCTCTTTGACCTTCAACCTGACTCGCCATGCTATCAGCTCTGTGAGGATGCACATAGGCACAAAGATGTCTTTTTTTAGCTCAATGTAAATGTCAGCTCACAATGGCAATGCTAACATGCTGATGTTTGGCAAGTGATGCTTACCATGTTCACCTATGTTAAGTGTGTTAGCATGCTCGCAATTGCTACTTAGCACCAATAAACAACAACTGAGACTGATGCCATTAGCAAGTTCTGCAATTTTCTGGTCATAAATCTAGGTTTGGACTCGGTCATGGCAGTAAAAATGCTAAAAGTGTTAAAAGATTCTTCATCTGGCAACATGGATGTCAGCAGCAAATTTCACTGCAATACATCTAATAATTGTCAGCCACCCCGGAGCTAAGCTGCTTGGCAGGCAGCGTCATTGGTTAAAAGTCTGGTCTTTCAGAATTTTATCATACTCATTTTCTGGTTTAGCAAGATTCAATTAACAAATTAACATCAGTATTGTTATTGTTGACAATGTGATTGTCAAAAGTAAAACGCTTGAAAAGTTAGGCTATAAATGAATTACATCACATCATCACCACTAATGTGTTACTAGCTACACCATACTACACACACTTTAGGCTACTACAAATTGATCAAGTGAGTGAGCGTTTCAGTACTTTACAACTAAAGTCTCTGTGTCCATCGTAACAATGTTAATTTCAACTTCTGAAGTCTCATTTGGCCACTTGTACTAACCGCTTTTTTAAAGACACATAAACAATTTCTAATTCAAATGTGGGATGTTACCTGACATATTTCATGTTGTGAGGATGTGAAAATCTCTTAAACTTGTGTTAACCACAGGCATTGACCGATAACTCCTTCAAAAACAAACAAAAACTCCTGTCTTTATTGGTGGACTTTTGCAAACTTTTCTAATCTAAACTTTCCAACTTGTAAATGTATCAATTAACAGAAAATGTGTATAAAGGTTGTGTAATTAGATGCTTAGTGGTGGTGCCGTTTAAGTCAATGCAACTGCGATGTCTTCTGGTTACGGCCTAACGTTTATGGCTTTTTACTAGCGATTTAGTTTACGCTTCGAAAAATCACAAAAGCGGTGTTCATCCGTGAGGATTATCTCTCTGAACAAAACGTGTAAATATCTCAAACTCGTGTTTGCCACAGAGATGACTTTCGTGATATTCTAAAATCCAATTTAAAAAAATCTCATGGGCTTTTTGCCGAGGGAACCAGGGCGATGCTAGCCTAAACAGAAAAAATCCTTAGACCACTGTTAAAAATCCTTAGACCGCTGTTAGCCGATTACTAAGATTAAGGTTTGTAATTTTGTTTGAAATAGCCTACATTTAAATGTGACAACTGACAAAAGGTTGGAGTTCATTTGGCATCCAAATCCTGTTTATAATGTGAGCAGTAGCTAATAATAAGCTGGACTATTGCTAGCTTGAGCTTGCAACCGGCAAAAGTCGGTTACCAAGGCTACCAGCAAGGTCATGTAGCCACAGGAGCCATGTTCAAGTTTGGACTATCTGGAGGACTTTTGAGACTTCTTCCTTCCTTCCTATCACGTCTGTGGAGGTCAGTTTAAAATGACCTCACTGAGCTTCAATTTAAAAAAAAAAAAAAAACTTTTCTTCAGGTAATGCTGAACGCTATCTTGTAAATGAAAGAATTAAAGCAGTTTTTTTCCCCTCCTCTCAAGGGCTAGCTACGTTTTCATCCCTGACGGCACACACAGGGGACAGCTCCCCTCTCCTCCCCTCTCCTCTCCACGGATGCTGCCGCTGCCGCTGCCGCCGCCGCTCGCACACATCCCGGTACAGTATCATGTTGTTGCCCGTGTGTGTGGTGAGATCACATTATCTCACATCACAGGGAAATGAACAAAAATGGCTCCTCCCACTCTGCCTTTTTGCTCTTTTACACCCCTTCCCCTCCTTATCCATCCTATCCTCTCTCTTCTCCCCTCTCCTCCTCACCCTCCCCTTCCTCGGGTAGCAGCAGGTGTTATTCTCGTGTAACCTGAAGATTTAGGTGGTAATTAGCATTACCTCGTAGCCCCTTGGAGAGTCGTTTTTTGCTTGGAGGCAACAGCAGGGGGACACGAGTCGGGAGTGTTTTGTGGGCACCCGACGAGAGGAGAAATCACGCCTCAAAAACACGTGGGAGAGATTACTCAAATATTCCTCCTTTGTGCCCTCTTTACCCCCTCTCTCTTTCTCTCCCCGCTCGGTTATCTCCATCTCTGCAGCCCGGACCGCGTGTATTTTTTCTATTTTTTATTTTCGTCCACGCAGGACGTCGCTCGCTGTAGTGGAACCACAAATAACCTATATACACTTGGGTTTCATTGTAGCTACAGGCTTTGACCTTGTGTTATGTTGCCCCTCAAGTAGCTATTATTAATGCCCCCCTGACCACTGACAACACAAGGCAGTGCTGCAAAGAAGAAAAAAAAAGAAAAAATGTGCACATGATAAAGTGGCTACAACAGGTTCACAATTAATCGCTGCAGATTGGAACAATATAACAAGGCAGCGCGATGAGGCTAATGATAAGCATCCTTCTAGGAGGCAAATAACTGCACTGATATTACATAATGACAGCCCACACTTTCCACTAACTGCACCGGTCCAAACGTAAAGCCTCTGTCATCAATACACATATATAAATCTATACATTTTTGAACGCGGGGTGCTGGTGCTGGTGCGTGTGTGTGTGTGTGTGTGCGTGTGCCACAGTGCGTCCCCACCTTCTCGGTGTCACCTCAAGAAAAGAGAAGCGGCGGGTCAGAAAATGAAACACCTTGAAACTCCCTGTCAGGGTGCTCCTCCGCCAGAAACAAAAACAAAAAAAAACAGTGGTTAAAGAAAAAAAAGAAAGAAATCTTGACAGGATCTTACCTTTGCTGTTGTCCTCTTCCCTGTTCAGATACATGGCTGTGACTTCACTCCCGAGGCAAATATAGAAACGATGGCGTTGTCTCAGCGGTGTGTCGGGTACTCCTCTGTCGGCGTGTGTCGGTCAACTCCACTGGATGTGGCTCGTAGTAGTGGCTGTTTATTGTTGTGTTGCTCCTCAACAGCCTCTCCTCTCCTCCTAGTGGATAGGTAGGCTAACCAGTTTGAGACTCTCTCTCCCTCCCTCTCTCTCTCTCTCCCTCTCTCTCACACACACTCACTATCTCCCTCACTGTCCCTCTCCCTCTCCCTCTCTCTCTCTAATAACCACAGCTTCAGTGTGGCTCAGAGGACAAAATGGGAAAAAGTGACTTTTTTTTCTCTCCTCAAGTCTTCCTGTTTTGCTCTGCCGCCACGTGCAATTATAGATTTTGCCCCCTGTTCATCTGTCTTTTTTTTCTTCTTTTTTTTACAAATATTGCTTGACATGTAATGAGTGCAGTCACAGTCCGCCTTATGGCACTTAACATGGGTTAATTGGGAATCATCTCATTAGTGTTGAGAAGAAGTGCACAGATCTGTCCAAGGATGATGTTGATGTCATCCAGATCATGGCGATGCTAAGTGGCAACCAGACTTTTAAAGGGTGACTGGAGTCGTTATCTCCTCAGCCTCACGCTTGACGGGAAAGTCGGGTGATGTTTCGCAGTCCACAAAATGCTTTTTTCTGGAGCTTCACAGCAAAACAGCGGTCTCACCAACAAGTGAAGTAGATGGGGACTTGTTTTAAAACAGAGAAATGCGACCATAAAAAATGCATTCAAAGGCTCCATACAGCATCTGGAAGCCCTGAGATTCCAAATGGATTTGAAAAGATGTTGGTTAAACATGCGTTAAACCCCAAATCTTCCCCATAGCTGCGAAGTTGAATGAATTAGCACCTACTCCAAAGCTCAACCTCACGTCAAGGGTGTAAATTACGTTTTCATATGTGTAAATTGAGTCATTTTATGTGTTTATGTTTTTTTTGGGAGGGATGGGTTTTTTTTACCATTTAACATCTTCACAACATCCGCTTCAGTTGTTAAGAAGAATGCTGCAACACTGTTTTGCTGTGAAGCTCTTTTTGTGGACTACAATACTTGACTTTCCATCAGCATGAAGACAAACAAATCATGGCTTGATTTTTATTTTTGAGTGAACTTTAATGATTCTTTGATGAGGCTGAACTACACCACAATGTAGCAAAGTAGTAAACTGCAAGCAAATGTCCTGCAAATTATAACCAAAGGTGTATGATGTAGTTTTGGGGAAGAAATTTTAATTACAATTTACTGATTTTTATGCCAAAAAAAAGCTGAATAATTTACATTTGGCGGACCCTGCCACCAGACAAGAACAAGGTACCCAGAACACTGTTTGATGCTAGAAACAGTCTTCTGGGGACCTTATTTTTTTGAGTTTGTATTTTTACCTCATTGATATTATTAATATTAAAATTATAAGTTGGAACTTCTTCTCCAAAACTACATGATGGCACTATGAAGCGAACATTTCAACTGTCTTCCCTCCTAGCATTCCCCTGTGGTGTCACTGTTGGTGCCGCTGTTCGCAACAACAGCTTTAGCAACATGGTTACCACTAACAGCCTGGCTACTGTCTGCTCCTGTTTTCAGCTGTGTGGTGGCAGATGTGCTTCATTTGTTTTTTTTCAGGAAAAATCCACCCCAGTGGCAGAAAGAATGGCGTAATGAGAGAGAGGTTTACAAGGAACCAATCTAAACTTGGATTGTGTCATTTTTCTACAGCCATAACACTAACACAAGCAAACATACTAAAAATAAAAGCACTCCGCCCTTTAGATTTCTTTTCCATTTTCAAAGTGGCCCTAAGAGTTTAAAAGACAGCCACAAAACATATAGCATAAAAACGAACAATAGAATCACATCATAGCATGTAGACAGCCTGTATTGATTTATCATGACTGAGTCATTAATGCATTAATGAGCAGCAGGTAGCATTTTAATGTTGTTCCTGATCAATATAGAGCTAATTTGAGCTGCAGGATGGTTTAATCCTTAGAACTGTATCAAAGTCTGTGAGATGATCGCATGTTTCGTATGTAAAATGTAAAATTAATTGGCAGCTATTTTGATAACTGATTAGTTACTTAGATGATTTATCAAGAAAAGAAAATGACCAAAACTGACGAGCTCTCCAGCTTCTCCGATGTTTAAAGACAATGAACAAAACCATGAATCAATCAATTGATAATCCACCGATAAATCAAGAATGATTCAAATGAATAACAATAGTTTGACAAAATAAATGTTGCAAAAATATTGAAATGTCACCATAAAACATGGAAATACTAATGCAAGTGCAAGTACAAAACTGCACTTCCACACACAGTACTTGGGTAAATGTATTATGTCACTGCCCACCTCTACATTTCCTAAAGCACAATGACAAATTATTCATTAAAGTGACAACATCCTGTGCTCAGAGTGACACATTTTAATGGCTCAATTTGTAAAATGTTGTGCTTTCGTGTCAGTAAACACCGATGTAAGGAGAGGAGAGGAGAAACCCATCTGGCCCTGTCACTTCAACCATGTCCCACCTGCTGCACATCCATATCCGTATCCCTTATACAAACAGTGGTCAGATGGTCTCGTATCCGAGACTCACCGCCCTGTGCGAGTTTATCAACCACATTAGTAGGCATGGGCCAGAGATTAAGAGCTCTCAAGGAGTAATTGGGTGTGTCCTCTGCCAGTTTTCGGCGATGCGGCTGCTATGCAAATAGTCATCAAACGAGATGCAGAAATGGAGGTGTAGATCCTTTCACCACTCAGCAATCAGGCTGTCTTACATCACACATAGGCAGCTGTGTAAGTGGTGAAGGAACAATTTCCCTGTGACCTTGACTTAGTCCTGGAAAAATCCAGTCGGAAGGCAATTTAAAACAATTTCTTCAATTATTTTTCCTTCTTGTTTCCAATTTGTGATGGAACTTCTTGCTACATGAAGCGGGTAGACTGAGGCCTGGGACATTATGAAATAATTGGGATAAGCTGAGGCAGTTATTAAAAACTACAGCACAGGGCCAGCATCGACACATTCCCGCTGGTTGTGCAATTAATCTGCAATATTAAAGTGGACGCCCATCAACCAATAACCTCTGACCTGGAATCTTTACAATGCATCCACAAGGTCTGTAATGTTTTTATTGCACTTCACCGCCTTTCAGTAGCGCTCAGTGAGCCCTGAGTAATAAGTATGCAGCTTCTCCTTACAAGCCTGCCAAATAGGAAGCTAATATTCCTTTCAATCATGTGGCCCTCTGATATCAAAGATTACAATTCAATAGGATATGAGTAGAGCTGTACTGTGGATGCAAATGCTGTGAACGTTGCGATAGCGCAGCTAACAGTTTGCCTGCATTTTGTCAATAGAGCTGGGAAGGTCATTTGCTCAAAGCATCCTGCAGTGATTTCCATTTGATTATATTTTGTTTTGCGCCACGCTCCGTGCTATTTGTTCACTATTGAGAATCTTTTGCCATTTGTTAGGAGAATTCTCTGCAGACTCATTTGACCACAGCCTATTCCCAGATTTTCCCCCTCCTGCGCTCCCAGCATCATTGTGCCTGTCACTGATGCATCTGTCTCCACTGGTATCTATAAATACCCCCTTCTCTCCCCTTCAAAAACCTGATTCCCATTGATTTAGTGACCCATATACACATCAACACCATCCCCTCCCTTCCTCCGACACTCTTGCTCCTTCTCCCCGATGGTCCTTTTACTGTCTCCACTTCTTGATTTCCCCCTTTTTTTCTTTATCACTCTCTGCCTTCAAGATCAACTTAAACTATCCTTTTCCTCCACCTTCTCTCCTCCTCTTTGCTGGAAAGCATGAAAGACTAAGAATAGTTCACGGTGGGAGCTTAAGTCATGACACATGAAAGGGATTTGAATGAGCATTAGAACAGTGGCCGGTGCTCATTTCTGTATTTCAAAGTCTTGTCATTGTGGTAAACTGAGCCTTGCCCTAATCTCTCGTGTGTGTAAACACTGGAGTAGATAGTCTGATGAAAGGAATCTCTCAAGGCAGAGGCACAAAATTCAATATATGAAATGTGAGTCTGGCTGAAATACGACCTGGATACGAAGACGCAGACGTATAGTGTGTATGTGTGTGTGTGCTGTTATATCAAGGTGCTGTCTAATTATGGTGCAAAACAGCTGCCTGGAAACTAATGCTATAAACAGTGATGTTGAATACATTGCATACAACAGGGGATTAATAATGAATAAACCCCTGTCATAACATCAGTGAAACATGCTGGATACAGGAGGGGTTTATGAGCCTCAAACGTTTGGTGAGATCCACACACGCACAAAAAAAACCCCCCACATTTCCTTATTCTTATTGTGCAACTTAAAACGCACGGTGAGCCACACAGATAACTAATGAAAAAGGCACATCTGTGCACAAGCAGCATCACAGCTGCAAGGGATAGAAACTTGCATGACTGACAGTAAGATAAGCAGACACACAGAGGGAGAGGGAGTGAGATGCGAGCGCATGATCTACCGCCACACCGCCCCGGCTTAGCATACACCTGTAGTATGTTTCAGTGCTCTCACTCTTCCCACTCCCATCATTGCAGGGCTGACAGCTCTCCTGCGACCCCACACTGACACCTGGTGGCTCCACGAGGCAGCAAATCATCACAACACAACGGTCTCAGCTGTTCTGGTTTGCCCGAGGACCCACAATGTCGTCCTCTTCAAAACATGGCCCTGCTGTTTGGTTTTCACTGCTCTAGTACGGACCACAAAAAAAAGGGCAGCTTGGGTCATTTGGTACTCTGTTGGGTGACTGCTGGACCTTGAAATCTGGAAGCACATTGCTGCCGGTTAAAGGGGAAAAAAGGATGAGAGCTTAGCCTTGATAGTAAAAAAAAAACACTCCCTTGGTAGGTCATAACTATGAGATAAAAAAGCCAAAGTTGTAAAACAGAAAAGCCAAATTATTAAATTAAAAGTGTTGAAATGGCAAAATTATGAGATACAAAGTAATATTTACATGATGAAATATGGAGGTGAAAAATAGAAGATAAAACTTCAAAATTATAAGATAAAAAGTCATAACTATGAGATACAAAGTGATAAATGCAAGATAAAAAGTCATATCTATGAGATAACCGTCAAAATTATGGGAAGAAAAGTCAAAATTATGGGATAAATTTAAACTTTTTATGGTGGTAAGTTTAATGTGGGAATTTTTTTTTTCCAGTCTTTATTTTATTGTATTTTATCTCTTTATTGAATTGGCAAAAATGGGCTTCGATAGGAAGAGGGTGCAGTGACGAGCACATAAAAAAAAAAAAAATAGTCGATTTTAAGGACAGTCAGTTTATTGAACAGCAAATCTTGACAGGGAACACATTATTTTATTTTTTCCATTGCATTGTCAACAATGTGTAGGACAACTGTGTCATTCATAAACATCCTCTTTGTCACAGAGAGACTTTGTCGATAGACAGTGGTGGGTGTGTGTGGGGGGGGTCCTTGTTTTAAAGTGCTGTAATGCACAGTTCCTCTTGGAGGAAGACAACAGAGGTGGTGAAGAGAGTTCAGACCCCAGAAGGCCTCCAAGATCCCCGATTGCATCATACATCGTGTGATATTGTAAATGACAGTTGTGTTCTTGTGATTTTCCTTTTGTGTCTGTGTGTCAAGTGTGTGTCCGTGTGTGGCTTCTACTTATTGCATATCAGTGAGCTGGCTCGTGAATATTTCAGTGAATGTGTAATGCACAGATCTTTAGATTAAAATGTAATAAACTCTTCACTATAATAATAATACATCTCATTATATCTAAGTTACATTCTTATATCTGATTCCTTTAGAACATGTATAGGCGATATACACTTTGTGATGCTGATGGCTAACATAGTGGACACCATCCTCTTATCCTGTCATCTCAGCCCTATGGATCAAGTTTTACAGACATAGATAAACTCTCTCAGAAAGACTAAAAATGTTAATCTCAATCAACATCAGACCTTAATCCATGTCTGCCAAAGCAGCAAGCTGTTTAAAAAGGACTTTCTGAGTATAATCAAATCTCTTGTGCCTAATAATCCTTTGTGCTTTCTTTGATTGTATACACTCTAAGTCATACATTTGGTGTTTTTAGAGCTCCTCTGTATCAAGCTGCACCCCCAGCTGGAGAGTGGACGGCAGAGGAGTGTGATAGATAGAAGGAAAGAGGGGGAGAGAGCACGGGTCTGACAATCAAAGAGAAAAATACTACCGCAGTGTCACACTAACAACTACACATCAACTACAGCACTACACAGTCAGACACACGCACGCACACGCACATACATAACCAAAAATTCACAAAGGTCAGTGAAAATTCACAGCTGTGTAAAACAAAATGACTCTGCACAACATTTTTCAAGATTCAACCAAAAACAGACAACAAAATCTGAAGGAGGGAGGAGTAGGGGAGGGGCGGGCTCAAAAATCATAACAACAATCTCAACAACAACACAAAAATAGGCATTATGATCACAACAACAGCATACACATGAGATGAACTGGCAATCGGAATGTTGAAAAAAAAAACTACAACAGGAATTCATAAAGACGAGCTCTCACAAGGAGGCAGACAGCGTTTTTTTTTTTCGTTTTTTTTGCCGTTCTCCTGCGGCTCAGCTTTCATCTGTCAACATGGCTGGAGGTGCCAGTCGATGTCTAGCAGTTCTTATGCCCCCCCCTGACCTATGGCTTTCAGTTAAGACATCGATAACGCTGAGATATGCTAGCATGTGAGTCAGTCAGTATAGCCTTGGTCGTTAGTGCAGCGACTTCCTGAAATAAGCAGCATTCAAAAATACAGGCGTTAGATTTACAGTCTGATGTCAGCAGGTCAGTATTGGCCTTGTCCAGGGCGTGTTTCATTTTCTTTCATTTCCAGAGCAGTTTAAGTAGCGCCACAGGTCATTCACATAATGCTAACTACATCTCTATCATCATTTTATACTTCATTTGGTCCCAGTTGATAAAACTGTAGGAAACGGGACAAAAAGGCCGACCAATAGCTCAGGAGAAATGGCACCTCCAAAAACCATCCTACATCTACACTAGTGTTCCCGTTGAATACAAAAAAACTCATCAATATGCTGCATTTAAGTTCAAATGACGCTTGTTGCATTAAAAGACGTTCCTTCATTTGATATGTCCACAACATTGTAACATAAAAATCACCACAATATGGATCAACGGGGGGGGGGGGGGGGGGGCTGGAGAGGTAGGTGTGCAAATAAGCCATCATGTACAAAACAAACAATAAATCCTAAAACATAAAGTTCATATCATCTGCATATGTACAATATAGATAAGGTGGACACTTTGACACAGAGAAAACAACACAAATATATAGTGCTATACTGCCTATAGAAAGGAATATTGATAAATAGACCTCACTCCCACAAATGATAATACGTTGAAGAGTTGCACAGTGCAACAGTACAACTGACGAGCTGCTTGAACAGCGGGAGTGAGGAAGGAATGTGATTGGATTGCACACATCAAAGTCACCTTGATCTCCGGCGAGATAAACCAATGGCAGGGCTTCAGTGTTGTGATGCATAATCGAGATACGACGGGGCTGCTTTTTCTCTCGCAGCTTAAAGCAAACAAAACCTCTAAAGCAAACAAGCAGAGATGTTTGGTAAAACTCATAAAACACCGAAACCCCTTTAGTCCTCCGATAGAGACGTGTTTTTCATTAGCTCTTTGGGTCCTGCCACTGGATTCAAGTTTGGATAATGAATTCAAATCATGTAAACAATAATAATCGTGCCTGGATCTGAGGGGTATGAGCTGCTCCAGCTGAGATCTCACTGGCTCCACAATGGATGACTGTACTTGCAAGGCCGCAGCATGTGACGCCTGACAGTTTGTGAGCGTAATTACCATGTATCTACGACTAATCTGGCGCGCTATTAAAATTACTTTCAACCCATTAAGTGTTCACAGTTTATGCTTTTATCTGAATCACACGGGGCTGCACTGCTCTCTGTGGACTGAAAAGTTAAAGAGCGCCGCAGTTTTGGCCACAATCAAATCAGTGATGTCACAGCGGGAGTTCGCCATCATTCGTCAGAGGCAAAAACCCCCGCTGTGACATCACTGATTGGGGTGTGGCCACGAGGTACAACAAGTTTGACCCTTTGACGGAGGCTTAGAAGCAGTTTTTTGTGATTCTACGTGGATGTTTAACAGTGTGTACATGCTGTGCGGAAGTGCATAATGCCCAAATGTTGTCTCTTCAGTGTAGTGAGTGAAACACGAGATGTCTTTCCTTGCAAAACAGTCGAACCACTGTGGAAGCGCTAAATATCAGATGGAGCCTGATCTATTTAAAAAGCCAAGGCAATCAAAGTCTGCTCGGAGATGAATGGCTGAGTTCATTACAACCACTTATGGGAAGGGATGTGGCTTCTCAGGAAAGATCACAGGGGGTGTGCTGCCTCCAAAGCAACGCATTCCCTGGGTCTTTATCTGAAACACAGGCAGATGTTTTGCTATAATTCTACGTATTCTGTCCTTTAAGACTTCAGGGGGAATTCTATGAATTGCATTTTTAGTAAATCTCCTGGCAGATCTAATGTTCTATCTGTCAAATTTAAGTATGTGCATTTGATTTAGCTAGTTACAGTTTAAAAATCAGAATGACTTATTTAGTACACAATTATAAATCAGGTACTGTAGGGCTGGCAGAGCTGCAGCAACCAAGGGCAGTATATCTACTTTGTAATTCAACAATCATTTTGAAAAAAATGCAACAAAGTGTAATCAAAAGCAATAAAGCAATATTCCTTTTAAAACTGATATCTGTGGCTTCATTTCCAGAGAGCGAGCTGAGCATGCTGACTGGAATTTTTGTGCGCCACCACAGGCAGCTTGGCAAAACAAAGGCTCCCTCCAAAAACTATTTTCAACATTCAACACAACAAATTTAAAACAAAATGTACTGGTTGGTCACGCTTCGACCCGTCAAAAAAACTTCCTTCACAATGAGATGAATCCTCACACATTCGGTGTGAAGCATTATGGGAGGGAAAGGCAGAATAGGAGGCGCTTCTTCTTAGTTGTCTTTTTTAGGCAAGAAGCTGAGGATGAATTCACCCACGCCCAGGAAGTACACCACCTGGGCGATGCCAAAGAGAGGCGCGATGACCAAGGCTCGACAGTAGGCTCCCTTGAGGAAGGCTGATGGACCCTCATTACGCAGGATTTTCCTAGAGAGGGAAGAGAGGCTCATTAAAACATACAGCCAAGACGAGTTATGCGTCAGTAGATATGGTGTTGGCAGTCCTTTTATTTCAACTGTCAAGTACTTCTCTCAGCTGAGGGAGCACAAAGACAACATCCAACATACGACCCAATTTGTCCACTTTGACATTTCTTTTGGAGCCGTTATTTTCTAGTGTTGCAAGAATCAAAAGTATTAATCCAGCAGGGATGGAAGTAACTAGTTGCAGCTACTCAAATTACTATTATCTTATAGCAGTCATTTGTTCGGCAAATCATAATGTAGCAATGAGTACAATTTTAATTCATCTCTAAACTTTTCATCTGCATTGTTGTGGCAAATAAGGCTTTTTGAGCACGAACAGGCCAATGAAAACCCTGACATACAAACAAAAACAAACAAACTTCAGTTTGGAGAGGTGACCACAACCACTGAGCAGAACAGAGCAGGAGTTGGGGGTCTGCTATTGATAAGGCAATAGACATCAAGGGTTAAAAGGTAATTAATACTCTGAGTAGCATTTGAGAAGAATACTTTGTATTTTTGCTTTAATATTATTCTGATACCAGTGGTTTTACTTGAAACTGAGTAATATATCAGGAATGTAATTGTACTGGTACTCGAGTACAGATTTCCAGTACTTTTTCCACCACTGTGTACATGACTTAATTATAGTTTGCTACCGTCCTTGTGAATTTGGGATGTTAATGGTGAGTCATGTATAAATTAATTTATCTTACTGATGGGGTATCTTACTTACAAATACGTGCTTATTAAATATATCATCATGAAATACAAATTATTGGCATGAGAAAATGTATTTAATCTAAATATCAGTAACTTGTTATTTATAAAAAACTAAAAGACTCTCTTAGCAACCTTAATATGGGCTGTGTTTTGAATAAGAAGATTACTGGTTCTCTGTTTAAGACAATGTACTGTAGAAGAGAATTGTGTCGGCAGCTCTGGGAAAACGAGAAAAGACTACTTCAAAAACCAGAGGCAATCCAGGCACACTGAATAAGAACAAAAGCATAAAAAACCAGGAAGGAAATATTGAAAGAAGTTTATTATTGTGGCTTAATAATTTATAGGCCAGTCATTAAAAAAACGCAATATGTTTTCATCAGTGCTTTTTAATAATTTCTCACTCGTTTTTAATACTTTTTCTCATTTGGAGTGCTTCGATTGCCTCTAGTATTTGATGGGTTTGGATTTTGTTAGGTCAGCAGTTGAATCGCATTAGATTTGAGCTCTGCAATTAAAGTGAAGTCATTATTTTGTATTATTCATTCTGTCATTGAAGTAACTTGGTGTTTCCTTTATCTGTCCTTTTAACTCCAAATATAGACTAGTCTGATTTTGCATAAAACATAAATCATGTTTGGGGTAAAAAACATTTTTCTAATGGAAAGTTAAACACTTCATACATTATTAATTATTAACTGATAATAGATTAAGGCAGTTGATAAATAATTAATCAATTGTATAATTTTCCTTGTCTTTTGTTGAGGTTCTCTTTAAATAAATGTCGACTTGACGCGACTACACACACAGTCTCTCACATGCTGCAGCGGTACAGACATAATGAGGTCACCTGATACAGTCAGTCACTCCACTGTACGTGTCTTCTGTGCTTCCTCGGTTCAGCGACTGCAGTCTAGTCTTTATCACTGCAACACACAGAGAGCTCAGGTGAATATATAACATCAAACCAATGGTGCACACATCGCCCTAACAATGTCCCACTGCTCACCATCAACGGGGTTGACAGCAACAGCCGCTGTGCTCCCTGCGAGGCAGCCGGATATAAACGACACGTAGAAAGGAGCGGGCCCGTCTACGCCTCTCTTGCCCAGGTTGTTCAGGTTGGCAAACAGGGGGAAATAAATGATAGAGAAAGGAACATCCCTACAAAAAAGTAAAGTAAAAAGATGGTTGATCCCAGTGAGCCTCATTACAGTTGGCTAGTAAAACTTCCACCTAGTTGCCAGACATGTTTTACCTGAGCAGTGTGGCACCGAGGCCTTTATAGAGCCCAGCGATGCCCTTTTCCCTCAGTAATTCTCTGGTGAGCTGCATGGCTGTTGGGGACTTGGTCTCCACAGTGCCTGCTGGCACCGTCTCTGGCATCAGCTTCCTCTGAGCAGCTGCAGACGCAACATTAATCACAGCAAGAGTTTCATTAAGAGCTACTGTACAAGAATTACACAACGTTAAGATCAGGTATACAGGCAGACATTTTGAATCCATAACACTTAAAACACAGCAGAATGAAGCTGTTGTAATATTTTACATGACCACGTGAGGTCACTGTTTATCCTCTACATTCCATTCTTTGCTAAATCACCATCTGGGTTTCATTTCCTCTTACCAATTCTTCCAGCATCTTGGAGCTGGATTTTCAACATCTCCATAGGAGTTGTGACAATAACCTGCAACAAGACAAGAAATAAAAGCATCAGGTAACAATGTCAACAAATAAGCTAAATGTTCCACCGTGTGAAAGTGAATTTGAAACATGTGTTCAGTATAAATCTACTGGCATCGGTTAGCTAAATGTCAACACGTTTTCCTCTCTAATCCTCACAGTAGTAACTAGTTAACTGGATTATGGGTGAGATAGCCATGTTCTCAGCTGCAATCTTAATCCAAGGTCTGCTACACTTAATCTAATCATGCTCCTCAGGCTTGAAGCCTTTGCCCTCATTGACAACAGGCGTTTCCCTCTGACTCACTCACTCAGCGCACATGGCCAAGCATTCTTACAACGTCTTATCTGATCACTCAAATCTAGCTGTGAGTGCATCACCAACTAACGGGACCACATTTCAGCGATTAAAAATCATTCATGAAAACGGTAATCGGAGGTGGAGCTCAGACCACAGATAACAGAGAGCAATCTGCAAATGCAAAGTGCGAGCGTGTTTCCACCTCTCATTCAGACGTGGTCGTGGCTAATTCCGGCTGCAGGCAGAGACAAATGAGGCGATGGCTGAGCACGTTAGCGGTGCTAAAGGCAGCGGCTCCAGATGGAGCACAGGAGGATGCAATTAAAGTAGCACCTCACTTACTCACTCACCTGGCATGTACCTGCCCCGCAACCAGCCATCATCTCTTTGAGCAGAGTGAGCTTTCTGAAAAAAGAAGAAGAAAAGAAAGGTTGGATTAAAGCATGCAAGACACTGACGGTGTGAAAGACAGACAACTTTATTTCTAGAAAAAAGAGTTGTCACCACTTGCGTTGGTGATGCTAATCTTTGTCTTCCATATCAACATGTCAGGCACAAGGGCAGATTAATAATTCACGAGGTGAGCGGCTGGCCCAGACGAGTCAATCATTCATCAGCCTGCGTGTTTGTCACCATAGAGATAGATGCCCCAGAAACCTACGGGTTTATCTTTGCAGACAGTGCTGACGGGGGGACAATGGGCGCTTGATTTCAGCAACACCAGACGACGGCTGCTAATGTTTGACATGACATACCATTGTGTGCGTTAATTAGGGGTGCACCTGTTGTGATATTCTAGGACAATACAGATGATTAAAACAACAATTTGGCCAACAGCGGATGCCGATACCAATGTGTTGTTTTTGGTTTGTCTATTGGTGTTTTTGGTCTTTGTTCTGATTTATTGATCTTTTGTAACAGGGAAACAAAGACATCTTCATCATAAAAAAAGAACTTTTCTAAAGTCATTCAGCTCCCCTTTAAACATCCTCTGAAGAGCACAAATTTGAATGTTAACTGCAGCATTAGTAGTGAGAAATTCCTTGATAACAATCTGTCCATCTGCGTTGGTTATGTTTTTCCTTCAATGATCCATTCCTCGTCCATTAGCTAGTGTGTCGGGTTACATGTGTAAGTAAACACACCAGTGAATCAGAGTGTGAATGAGAGGAGTGTGTAAGAGTCAGAATGTCAGTGTTTAATGCCTCACCCATCCTTGGAGAAGTGATGCCTGAAGAAGTCGTTGGCAGCCAATTTGATGGCTTTCTCCGGCGTGACAAGTGTCAAGTTCACTGCCGCACCTGGGAGGAAAAGAAAGGACAAAGAGGAAGAAAAGAAAAGACAAAAAACAGACAAAGGACAGAGAATGAGTCAGTCTGTGGCAGATAGTTTACCAGATAAATCCTTGTACCAGGGAGACAGATTCCTCAATTTGATGTCTGAACTTTCACTATGAAGCTGGAAGGAAGAATTCTACCTGATGACTTTGATGCTCTCATTGTCTTTCTGAACTGCACCTCTGTTACTCTACGTTACCTTCACCTCCAACCTCAGTGATCACAGTGCTTTTTCATCATTCAAGGGATTCAAAGTCTAAACTAAACTAATGTTAACCTAGTGTTAAGTGAGCAAAAAACATGGACTAGCAGTAGTTTCCTTGATTTTCTGTACAGGACACTTCAGCACCACCAAACATCAGTATATGACATCCTGGGAATGAGACTCAACCATCAGCTATCTCTGTGGTGCATTGATGAACAGCTCAGACAAATTCTACTGATTACTTTAAAGCTTAATAGTCTTTACATTAAACCAATACGACCTGAGGTTCAGTTAGCTTTGAACAGAAATGATCGATAGAAATGTCCTTCAGCGGAATACTTTCTACTTTTATAATTTGAGTACATTTCAGAGCCTGTACAAGTTAAAAACTTACCTCGGTACATCCCAAAATACCCCTCCGACCGGATGGTCTTAATAAGGCAATCTGACCTGAAACACAAATACAAAAGGTGGTGTGTTAGTCTGAGAATCTGATGACGACCTGAGTGATACTACAGGAAGTAAGTCCTGACAATGAGATGTTAAATCCAGAAATCTCTTACATGCTGGTGTAAAGGCGAGATCCATTTTGCTGGTTTTGCAAGCGAGTCTTGGCCAGGTCAATGGGAAACACACAGGTCACTCCAATCAGGCCAGCGATCCCCCCATTGATCAATTTGGCAGGCAAACTGGATGAAGGTGACCACCACAGAGGAAGACACAAGAAATATGAAATATGACAGGTGGATAGATGAAACAAAGGCAACAGTGCTGCTGTTTGTAGTCACACTACATTCAGCCTTACCTGATCTGCTTGTCAGCCATTTATATCAAGCCCTGGCTGGTCAAAGTGTCAATCTGTGTGTTAGCTAGACACTCGGTAGGTCGTCCTTGTCTTTTGCTGTGTGGTTACAGTAGTGTGTTGCTGTCCAAGTGTGGATTATGTAGTTTGATAATGCTTTGTCCACTTGTCTCCTTTCAGTTATTGTTAGTTGAATTTAGGGGATATCTGTAATGAAACAGGAAAGGATCTGATTAGATTAAACACTCTCTCCTAACAGAAACAGTCCAACAAAACAGAGGATCAGTACATTTCAATAGTTCATTAATACACTTGCTTTTACATCAGAGCTGCAGAAACTGCAAAAACTAGTTCTACCCCCCAAAATCTAGATCAGCAATTGTTTTTTTCATCAGTTATTAATTGCTCTACAGATGTCTATCACAGCTTCCTGAGGCCCAAGGTGCTGTGGTTAAATCGCTTGTCTCGTTAAATTATGTTCAGTTCATTCAGCAGACACTTCTGTCCAAAGGAATAAGAACTAAAGTCATCAAATTTGGACATGCAGCCCTCCTTTAGAAACAGCTAAAAGCGCTGCAGAGAGCTGCATCTTAAGTGAGGTGTCAGATGGAGGTGCTACCGTGAGGTGTTGATGTGCAATCTGATTCTCAAACCACAGCAGAAGCTGCTGTACTGACTGCAGTGATTAGTTCTACCGCCGTGTAACCCACAAATTATCAAGCAAAGATACTGGTATTGAAAGGAGAGATGCAGTTCTGGTAATCTGATTTTACCAGACTTATTTAATGATAAAAAAAGTAGCCGTGGAGCAGAAGATTGAGGAGGTTGCCGTACAGCTTTACTTAAAAAGTCTCCAGAGTGTATGAATCCTAAAACCTTGGCTTAGTGTTTCAGTGTAGATTTTTTTTGCAGAACAAGTGTGCAAGTCTCCACAGTGATGGTCAGGGGCTGTATGGCATTAAGAAGAACTTCCTGACGTTTTGGGAATACGTTTTAATCAGAGGAGAAAGATCTTCATTGCTACTGCCCTCAGCTACAGATGGGCTGGCAAGTCAGCAACAGCTAGTCTTGGCATGGCATCACTTGCTAACAACACACTGACAAAATCCTCACATGATAGTTGGGCAACTGAAGCTGAGCTCAGTTAAAATAAGCGACTCATGATATACCACAGATAAATGTGAGAGCCTCAACACAGCAAAGAAAAAACCTTTTCAAAAGGTCAGAAATTTAATCCAACCAGCACTCAAAGGCCAAATATTCAGAAGAAAAGCAGCAAATCCTCAAAACTGAGAAGCTAGAGTGAAGTAATGAAGGAGTTGCTTTTACTCAAAAACGTTCACCTTTCACTCCCTAAATAAGGACAGTGACACAGGATACATTTCCATATTTGACTATGACGCAGCATAATTTGGCAATATTTCTAACAGCTCCTTGAAAATAGAGCTTTACCAATCACTGTAGAGGGATTATGTTCTGCAAACAGATCCACAACCAGCTGCAACAACTGTGGGTCATGCGTGTCCTTGAAACGCTCATGTTTTATGCATAAGCTCCTTCACTGTGACGCCAGAGTCATACAGGAGATCTTCTGCATGCCATAACACTCGTCTTTCAGCAAACAGATGTGATACATCGAACGTGGCCAAGATGCTCCCTATTTTTGGTACAGTTTGCCCTCATTGTGAAAAGATGCTGCTTCCCATTTCCCCTTTCATTCTCTCCACCCCCTCCATCCACCAATCACAGCCCGCCTTTGCGCCTGCAACCCGCCTCCTCCTCTCTCCTCCTCACCAACTCCCCTCCCCCCTCAGTCACGAGTCACGACTCTCAAACACAGCTTTTCCGTCTCACATCTGTGCTGACTTGTGGCTTTTCTTTTATGAAATGCAACTGCGTGCACACGAATGCATCGCTAATTCCTCAGATTCCTTTTCAGAGGGACTGTGCAGCCTCCATGGATGTTTAGGTTTCTGATGATAACTGTATCCCTGGCATGAATGCGTCTGTGGTCTGGTTTGTTTGGTTTGGATGGGGACTTGAGGCCCTCGCTGGCTGCTCCAGAGGTGGAAGAGGGAGGAGGAGAGGGGGAGTCAGACCAGGTCAGCGAGCCGCCTCTCTGGTCTCCGTTGGTTGGGTGTTCTCCTCTCACCTCCCTGGAGCTTCACACAGCCCTCCTCTGTCGCTTTTATCCCTCTAACTGTTTATCGACCTCAACGTTTTCTCACCCAGCAGCCCACCATCTCACGTGCTACTTTTGTTTCCCTATTTCCTGTCACTGACTTCCTTATAAACATGCTGTTAACGCCACAGTCAGCACAATGATTTCCCTTCATTTTCACAGGAGACTATATGCTCCGTTGGTAAAAAAATAAATAAATAAATGTATGTCTGTTAAAGGGCACTGCAGTCCTACATGAGTCACCCATCAAGCTGGCATCTCCCTCACTTTTTTTACCGTGCTTGCGGCGTTGCTCGTCCACTTCACTTCATCCACAGCATATAACTGAGTCTGCAGCAGGACATTTATTTGACCCACAGTCACAGCCTGGCTGTACTGTCTTGTCAGGACAATTGGGAGTCTGTACGGAAACAACTGGCCTCAGTGTGCAGAGTCTGCAGCACAGTCTCATCTCTCATCAGCAAAGTCTCAGAGGAATTCCTTTTATTCCAACAGCACAAGAAAAGAATAACAAACTCTCAGGAAACTGCAGGGGATCCGGTATGTTATTCTCTCCAGACTTAAATATAGTTGAGTATAGTTGTTGATACACGTCAAATATAGACATTTTCATCAAAGCATGCAGCCGCTCTAAATAGATTCCTGACAATTTGACTTATTAGAGTCACTGCTCTCTCTATAAACTTAATTTACGCAGATTGAAAAGAATGTAGTCAGGTATAGTTGTATCCGTCCTTTCAACGGCATGATGCCAGTTTTTGCCAGTTTCACACTGGAATGACAGCACGCACGGACATGTACAAGCTGCAGTCACTTCTTTTATCCATTTTTTCATCTCTGTTCATAGACAGAATAGACAGGCTAAGTCCCACCCATTCCAGTGTCCCCCATGGGATGTAATTTTGGAAACAATCTTTTAAATAGAAAAGCATTCACAACGTTCTATCCTGAATTCATATCTTGAGTTACTCCGTGAATCCAACCCTTAGCCCTGACTTAACCATTAAAGAGAGGTAACTTCTGACAAGACCCAATAAAGTAGTCAATAAAACACCTTGTAAAGTGTCTGAAAACTTCTTAATCAAACTATCCAACCTCAACTGACTTCTAACATCTCTCTCCTACATTCACACAGAGGTCATATTTTGACTTTGTCCCACTGAAGCAGATAAGCACTGATGAGTAAACAATAGACAGGGTGATTGTGCAACTTCGGCTGCCGTGCAGAACTTTTAACATAACTCAACCCCCGAAAACAACTATATGACACACTTGATTAAAGAGCTGCTTCAGAGTCCGGGCACCGACAGATAACAGCTGTTTTTGACCCTTGTTCATCATATCAACTTGAGCAATGAGGCAATAAACACTGTTTCACTGACAAGGACACTTCCGTTAAACATTGTCAGTGACACAGCAGGAGATCTTTTTCTGCACGATGTCATGATATTCAATTAACTTTTCCTATAAACTTATATCAACATGTAACAAAGACAATGATCATAAATACAATACTTGATTACTTGAATTGATGATGATTATTACACAATAAAACACAACAATAATCATTTCATAATAGGTTGGTTATTATGTAATTGAAGTGTCATATAGTTGAGGTAGTATGTAGAAGAATACGATGAGTAAAATGATCACTTGCTCATAAATCTCTCTGGAAGCAATTCCAACTTAGCATAAATCGTTTCCTGTGCATTTTTAGCCAATTTAGATTTAAGACTTATACTGAAATGATAGCTGGTGACAAATGGCATGGTAAAGGCAACATATTAAGAAACCTTCCCCCACTTCTTTTGATAGATTTTCGACCATTTTTTAACCATTTTAAGCACATTTAAATAAAATAAGAAACAGGGAAGATGAGAATCTTGTCTGTCCAAAAATCCACAACATACATGGAGCCAGTGGCTCAGACTAATCTGCTCTGTCTCAATCGCAAGAGACTCACAAAAGGATAAATATATAACACTGCAGCTACTGACAATCTGGGGACAAATCCAAGCCAGATCATTTCCTAGGCAAAACTCCATGCAAATGCCTTTCATTCAAAACAACCAGAGAGAAAAATGTACCTTATCCATGACAGCTCCTGGACTACCTCCCTGTCCTCGAGTGCCAAACTGAGTAAAGGTCTTGCTGACTAAACGGCCGTGACTTTGGTGATTGACAGGAGGAAGTGACGGGCTGTGTTGGTCAGCAGTCCGCTCACGTGACTTTGGCTTTGTCGAAAAGACAGCAAAGTACGGAAAAATAGCACGGCCCCTTCCTCATTAGCTTAGAGCAGGCTGTTGTTATCAGTCCATCTGTCTCACATGAACTGGTTTGATTAACTCGCTGTGAGCTCTAAGCCACCAACGGAGAAACTGCACCAAGGAGTGTGTTCCTGCAATCCCCCATCAGATGTCAAGTACTTTTCTGAGCTGCAAGAGCACAAAGGCCACATCAAGTATACAACCCCAATCTGTCCACTTTTACTTCCGTCTGGAGCCATTTTTTTTGTATTCATCAAAAAGTATTAATTTGTTGGCAGGTCTTTAGTCTACTGTAAAGCTCCTCTGAGCTGCTATTACATGACTTACTTCAAGCTTGATATATCCTTGTACTTCAGGGCTGATTGATTAAAAATGTAAGAACCAACAATCAGAGATGGCCATAAATTGACTAAAATACAAAATACTGGTATGAGAAAACATTATCTATTCATATTTCATAATATATATTTGTGTACATTTAATCAAAGTACAAGTACAGCTGAAGCGACATACTGTTGATGATTATCATACTGTGTACATTTGCTTGTATAAGATATTAAATTCTACCATATAAGCATTCATTAAAATAATAATATTTCAAATGTATATCAAGTTTTATGTCTGTCATGATATAATATTTTATGAAACTATAATAAAGCATTTGTTCAACCAAGAAACACATCTGTTTCTGATTCAGTTAAGTGTCGTAAACTGAAATTAATAATTATAATGGGGCCCGCAGGCCAAAGATGGCAAGTATAGGATTACAATATCATTGGGGGTTTTTTTCTTATGTGAGGTAAAATGCTCTTTTAATAAGTAGGATCCCTTGATATTAACTATTTTTCATAGTAAACATGGTAGGATGAGTGACACAGAAGTGTGCAGGAATTCAGACAATTTAGGGATTCGTAGTGCCATTTTGTATCTTAATATAACAGTTCAATATGTGTTGGCTTTTTGGCTCTTGATTCACCCTTAGGTTTCAGTTGTGACCCTCGTAGGGAAAAAGGTTGGGCACCCCATTTTATCCAAACAATATTATAACATTTACCCTTTTAGTGGCCTCAATATGGGTTGGATTTTGTTGGGCCAGTTGTTGAAAAGCGACGGACGGGAGCTTCAATTAAAATTGAGTCATTATTTTGAATTATTTAATTTATTGTCCAAGTAACTTGGTGTTTACTTTATCTGTTCTTTGATCTTCCAATGTAGCCTACTCTAACATAGATCACGTTAGTGTTTAAAACACTCTGCTAATGGAAAAAAAGTCCAACATATTCCAAATATTATTAATGATTAATACATAATCGATTGTTAAGGCAGTCGACTATCACTTAAGGAAATTGCTTTAAATTTGCCTCTCTGCTGTGAATGTTTGTTGTATCGATTATTTCTAAAAGGACCAGGTTCAAAATAGTTCTCAGCATTGACAGATGTCTTTCAACAGTTCTTCACTGTAAATCTGACAGCTACTGTGATGCTGTTATCATGCTTTTTTCAGATACTGGTTTATAGGATGCAGTCTATTTTTGGACATCTACAGCACTGCGGAAACAAGGGATGAAATTTGTGGTGTCACAGATAAATCTGATTACTATTCCCTCTTCCTTCCAGCATCAGGATTATAAACCTAATACCTACTTATGAAAGCTCTCTGGCAATCTCCATTTACAACCAGTGGAGTGGGTGTTATGATCCAGGCACAGCGGATGCATTTCCACTACAGGTCCTCTATAGCTGAGTTTCATGTTGCAGCTATTAAACCTGCACAGTGACGCATTGTTGTATTCACCTGCTGCGGATCAGAAATGAGAGTTCAATGTTCAGGCAGCCAAAATGCCCATCCATGCAGAGAGGTGGTGTTGTGTTTAGTCCCTCCTGGCACCACAGGTATCCCTGGTGGCCCAGTTTCTAAAGTCACCTGGGGCTTCTCTCATGTATCGTGTCTGTTTTGCCTCCCTCTCAGCTTTCCTACTTCCTTGATAGGCAAATAATAATGCCACTGTGTGCTGACTTTCCTTAGACAGAATGCCAGCATTGAAGCATCTGGTTACGGATTACAGTAAGGCCGTGAATGGCCTAAAGGACTCTCTCATACAACAGCACAGTATCTTCCCACCAGCATTTCCATTCGGTGCACACATACAGTACCAGTGACATTTAGCTGTCCTTGGCTTTGGGATGTTAGCTCTCTTTTAGGTATGGCTATATGTGTGTAGCCCTGCATGCAGATTACATTAATATTTAACGCAGTGTTGTTCTATTGAATGAAAGCCAAAAAGGTACAACAGTTCCACTGGAAAGCATAGGATGTCAACCTACACGCAGGAATGACTCACCTCATCAATTATTTCAAGGCGACCGCTTGGCCTCAACATAACTGATCCAACCCACTGGTCACGATGAAAGAAAGTAACTTCTTTTAAAAGCATGCATTGCAGCAAGTTTTGCACATCCTCCTGAGATCTTGCTCAGCAGTAATGTTCTCTTATGTGTGCATTTTGAGAGTCTGAGCAGAGATGTGAGGTCACATAGAAAAGCAAGGTGCTCCAAGGATAAGTTAAATCATTATCTATTCCCTTTCATGCTGATGGAAAGTCAGGTGAAGTGTAGTCCCAAATTTGTAGTCCACAACACATTTCTGGAGCTTCACAGCAAAACAGCAATGCAGCATTCTCAGACTTTAGATAACTGACTAGGGTTGCAGCAACAAACCGTTTATAAGGTATACCATGCTACGAAAAGTGATGGTTTTGATACCTTGTACTTATATTTGTTTAACTACAGTATCAAATCTATCATATTAGTGTGTTACTCATCAGTATTAAAAAATATATATATTTGAAGTTTATATCAAGTTTCGTGTCTATCAGGGGATAATATTTTAGGAAGTTAAATGTTTATTTGGTTTGTTCAACCAAAAAAACATTCTGTTTTGATCCCTTTAAGGGTCATTGTAACTGATCATAACACTAGTAATTGTGTATTACCACAAAACCTGACACTGTGAAAGGTTTTTTTTTTTTTTTGACAGCTATCGTACAGTGATCTTGTTCTGTTGCAACCCTACAGGGGACTTATTTTAAAATGTAAAATAAATCAATCAATAAAGGTGGTGTAATCCAAGTCTTTGGCAACCGGGAGTTTCCAGATTGATTTGAAAAGATATACACCCTTAACGAGCTTGAGTCCGTGTAGCTTTAAAAAGGGCATACATAAAATATTTTTAAATCAATGGGGGTTCTCGGGGTTTCCTCACCTGACCTTCCATCAGCATGAGGCTCAGCAGGTAATGACTAAATTATTGTTTTTGGGCGAACTTATCCTTTAAAGCAACATTGCCTTTTTATGAACTCCCAAAAATGCACCTCAAGCAATGAGTAGCTAATGACTACATTTTTATTATTTGGTAAATGTATACTTCAAAATGGAAAAGGCCTCCAACAAGACACTCAGTAGTAAAAAGTAATTACTCACTACTCAAAGTTAGCGATATTGTGATATTTTAGTGTTTCACTTCATTGTTCATTCTGTGACCGAATCTGAATTTTTAGTCCCAAAAATCTGACACATTTAATTTGACTTTTATTACATAACCATGTACATGCATACATGCACCCATATCCCAACTATTTTTGAGTAATGTATGTCATTAAAAAGGGTGATTATGAGCACTACTTAGTACTACTTACGTTATTTGTCGTTTTTGTTGTGTTCTTTTTGTTTTTATTCTCTATCCTGTGGTTTTGCTGCTGCACCAAACAGAGTGGCACTCTTAATTTAGTTGTATGCTGAGTTTAAATTACAATAAAGGCATTCTGATTCTACTAATACTTATAATGTAATATGCCTGTTTCAATCTGAGTACTTCTCCCACCACTGGTAATTATACAGAGGTATCTACTGAAGCGGTTTACAACACAAGCACTTAATACTTAAAACTTGACATCAAACTTGAGTTTAGTAGTATGTGACAGTTAATTTGACTTTCATGGCAGCTCCATGCACATGCATATATGCCCCCATATCCCAATATCCCTAACTCATTTTGAGCAGTGTATTTCACTCCGTCTTTTCATCCTGTACTAATGAGTGACAGTATGTTACCGTTTAGCCAGAGTCTGCATGACTCTCCTCTACCAATGAGAGAGGAGGTGGGTACAGTTTAGGTGGGTTTGCCCTCCACTATCAACATCCCAGCCCACATGATAATCACACCGTCACTGCTGAGCGGAAGCCGGCCGAGGGCGGCCGCAGCGGCCCCCCTTCAGGTCCGAGAGAATTTCGGTGACTGGTCCGGTCACTCTGCGGTAACATCCATAACCAAGCGGGCTAACGCGTCCATATAAAAACATGAGCCGTGACATAACACGTTCAGCTCTAATATCTCCATGACTGACTGTTAGACCTCTTTCCAACGGCTGGTCGGTTTTATGGGAAAAATATGAGATATTAACCGGCGAATAACGGCCCCCGGTATCACCGTTATTCGTGATCCACAACATTAACGCCGACACTGTACTAGCTTGAAATGCAATCGGCCTGCCGTGAACGTTAACGTTACATCTCTGAACCCGACATATGTTAAAATATAAGGTTTGCCACATAACGGAAAAATGATTCACAGCCTCTCACATCGAAGCGACAACCTCACAGACACGGAACAACCATAACCCAGAATGAAATCAAGCTAGCTCTGCACGTTATCTCTGTTCGTTGGATAGAAATGTATCTTAACGTGTCGTCCACACGTTATTCCCTCAGGTGAGTTTTTTTTTTTTTTTTTTTTTTTACGGCTGTGAGCCAATACACACATTTTGTGACTTAAGACACCAACAAGAGTGTGAACTGTCCGCATCTACATACCACATAGAGTCGTGTCCGTTATCTGTCCTGGTGTGGCTGAGGTGGGAAAATCAAAGCCTGTTGTCACTCTGTATCTTTGGCTGACACACCGACGATAGCTAACCTACCGGCGTTACTAGCATTTGAGTCCAGCGGAGGAGGGAGGTAAGAGGAGGTGGGAGTAAAAGCAGGCAGGCAGGCAGGGAGAGAGGGAGGGAGGGGGAGCAGCCTGGCTGGCGATGGAGGAGGAGGAGGAGGAGGAGGAATACAAAAAAAACAGCAAAGGGATTTAAAAGGGGCCTCTAGTGGTATGTAGTAGAAATGCAGACACATATTTTATCTGCAGGTGTTGGGGAGGGGGGCGGGGGACAACGTCATCATGATGACGACGCAACCCAATGACCTTGAACACAAAAATAGAAGAAAAAAAATGGCTACAGTTGAGATATTGGGGATGAGAGGCAGCATGCAGCAATAAACGTGCCTGAAACAACCAGTGACTGACGGTAGCATAGTGGGAGAGGCAGCACTACTGGAGGTGAGACTGAACACCTAAAGAATCTCCAGATCTTCAATATATAAGAGCATGTCTTCCTGTACAAAATGTTTTACTGGGAAAGTGGTGAAACTGACAAACACTGTGATAAAAGGAGTGCAAACTAAAACAAACAGAATTCAACTGAATATGAATACCTTATTGCAATGAGGGAAATGGAAGAAAATTCCCCTCCCCCCTTAACAGAATGACCAAATATATCCCTCTTCTTGGTAAAATTAACCAAATACAGAAAAGAATAGAGTCGGTTTAGTCTGCTTGACTCATTGATCCTCTATCTGACTGATTTTTTAGCATGGCTCTGCACCAGAAGGACTAAGAGTCTGTTCGCTCATTGCAAGTGAATAAAATGAAGCACATCTATCTATCTGTTAAAAAAGTATAACATACACATAAGAACCAAAATTGGAAATACCAAATATGAAGGTCTATGATCGACTTGTTGTCCGTTGGTCCGAGGAGTGAAGGAGTGAATTACTCATAGTAGAAAGCTTTGTAGACCTATACATTAACCAGGAGGACGCTGATAAGAGATTACAGGCGATTGTAGTTACATGCAATACACCTTACCCAGTCACATTCTTGTCTTATCGTCAAATACAATCACACTTATATTGTTTGGTTTAACTACTATGCAAGCCAGTGGTTGTTTGCAACATTTACCCCATGCATTCTGGACATGGCCGAACGGAAGGTTTGGACCAATCTTCTAAAAAATCTTGATGTTCAATGCTGTGATTGTCTACCTGCATGCCACGCCTTCCCAGGCTATAACACAATAAATAGTTTGCACAGGAAAGGGAAAACAACAGCTTTTTACAAAGCTGCAGACCCATCATGTTAATTTATAAGAATAGTCAAGCTTTGGATTATGTGACAGCCTGGAAGAAGCATTGCTTGGGGCAAGAAAATATGCCCTCCATCTGTCAAGTCCAGTCAATTTTATTTATATAGCCCCAAATCACAAATCACAATGCCTCGGGAGGCTTTACCATGTCTACACTGTACAACACAGCGACATAACTACCTCCAACTGGAGATGCTTTCAAGCTACGTGTTTTGAGAGTGCCAGAGGCACTTCCCTAGAATCCTATCGTTAAAGGCTAACAGTCAAAGAAGGATCCACTGAGGCCACATTGTTCCAGAAACAAGCTGCTCTGCTAGAGCTCAGGAACATCACACACCTGTACTGCAGTGACTGCAGAAAATGTCAGTTGACATGCAGTGACTTGAGTTTTGCTCGTGCGCTTCTCCTGAGTGTCCAAACACGATACAGGTTGTCAAGAGGATGATGTGGACAAGTGACATGCTGCACAGAAAAAGGAAGAAAAAAGAGCAGGGAACGTTTTGTGTTTGTGTGGCTGTTATGCGTTCATACCTAAAGTTATATTTTCCCAGTACATATTATTACTTAAGCATTTTGTTGATATGTTCAATGTTAAATAAGAGGTCTGATTAATAGTATTTCTTTGTGTCCAGATTGACTGCAGACATGCCATTTATGGCCATCATTCATATACCTGGCCTAAGTCATGCCTTTTTTTTCCGCTTATTGTGCTCCTTCTATGTAGTGCTGTATTTCCTCAATGCATACAGATGTTCACACTCTGCCCCTCAGACATGTAATGGAACAACCTGCCCAGTGGCACACCAAATTTGAGATCAATAACAGTGTGCATGATGAAAGTACATCAGTTCATGTGCATCATCTACTATTCAGCCTGACGACTGATTTATGGGGTGTGTCAAAATATCCATTAATTTAACCGCTTTTGAGGAAAATACTTTTATTTAAGAATCCATGTCATATGTAGCAGACCTTCGAGTATATGAATTTTATTTGTATTGCTTTAACTTAATCCGAGTAGAGGTATCTCAACAGCTTAAAGGTTCCCTGTAGCCTGCTACAGGACTCAGAGCAATGTGTTAAAAGCAAAAATAGCTGACACATTTCTTCTTATCACAGTTTTACTAGACATAAAAACATTGGAAATTCATACATACATTAATAAAAATGTTTGTGTCCTGATTTGACACTGAGATTGGGATGCAGCTCAGCTGGTTTCCAGGCGTCCAAAGGCACACAATAAAGAATTTGATCCACAAACCACAAAATCGTTCTCCTCTTGCACTTTCAGCAACTCCAACAACTCCGTGTTTGCACTGTCTCTTAACTCTGACCTCAACAGGTAACAGTTCAGTTTTTTTTTTTTAAATGAAATGGTGATAAAAAGTAGTCATGGTAGGTCAAAATAATGAGATACTGAGTCAAAGTGACAACATTGTCAAAAGTCCTTCTTATGAGTCAAACTTGTAAGACACAATGTCCATATTACAAAATCCAAATTGTGAGTCACAATCATGAGAGTCTATGATGAAATACTGCTGTAACTCAGAATTAAGAGGTAGGTGTATTTACTTTAAATTAATAAGATTCATTAAAATTGGGACTTAGTATGTCATGATTTTAACTTACCATGAGTATTTTATTAATGACTATGACTTTTCATCATTTTTTCATTTTCCTGAGCAAATTGGGCTTCAACTGTGTTGTCTTGCACACTGACAGTTTTTAAAAAGTGGAGAAAACAAGGCAAAGGCCATCATCTTTATGCAGGTCTTGTGAAAGGTGCCATGATTGTAACAAATTGTGACAAAGAGAGATTTTCTTGTCCTCCAGGACAATTGTTTAGACAGCAGGAAGAGATGATGGAGGCACATTGTAAACGGGTTACTCAAGTTTAAGTCAGCCATCTGCACCCAGCGTGTGTTCACCTACTGCTGCGTTTCACCGACGGAGGAGCTCTCAGCTTCCAGACCTACCCTCCTCAATGACTCAGAGTACTTTCTCCTTCCTATACTGACAATGTCCTCGATTTCATCTGCTACGTCCCTCCTGCCGCTTTCTATCATAGCGGCCACCAGCCTCGTTGCTGCCCCGGGTCCTGCATTCCTCTGTCCTCGGGCCCAGTGGAACAGCATGTCCAGCACCAAGTCTCCCAGGTTGTCCCTGGTGAGGAGAGGAGAACAAACACCAGACATGTTTCATCAGCTACAATGATCAAAGTCGATACTGATATAAGGGAGTTAAACAACATTGATATAAGGGAGTAAAACAATTCCGGTAACAGTGTTATATATATATATATATATATATATATATATATATATATATATATATATATATATATATATATATATATATATATATATATATATATATATATATATATATATATATATATATATATATATATATATATATATATATATATATATATATATATATAAATATAAATTGCTCATCACAATTTCCAAGAGCCAGTCAGACAGTCCAACATACAAAGACTCTAAATTTGCCATCATTAATGCCAAAAAAGCAACAAGTCCTTACATTAAGAAGCTGGAACCAGCAAATGTTTAACATTTTTGCTTGAAAAATGATTGAAATGATCATTGGCTATTGGCTAATTATTTTCTATCAATAGAACAATAACTTATCAACTTATCATTGCAGGTTAAGTGATATTGGAGCTCCATGCAGTTTGAAGATAGATCATGTATAAATAGTAGATAATCTCTTTGAGATGTAGGCTATGCACTGTCTGGTTCCAAATGAAAACATTTATCTTAACACAAATGACGTGAATTCATTTGTTTATAAAATCTTTTCATGGATAACCATCTCCACAACATGTATGATTTTGTACACGATGCATTTTTCCTCCACCCCATGGAAGCAACACGAGTGTTTTTTCTGAGTGTGAGGAGTAGGGGGAGGAACAGATGAGCATCAGTCTGTGTGTAATCTCCTGCCGTGTCCCAGATGGCTTAGTGATGGCTGACAGTGCAGATTAAAACAATCAAAATTTATACAATTTCTCTCCCACTGCAGTTTTTCCGTCAGTCACATGACATCTCACTACATCGTGTTCCCTTAGAGGCTTTGGCTGTGCTAACACACGTGTGCACACACTGGTTACATCACTCCCCCATGTAGAGATGATTTAAACATGTCTATAGGTTTGCACAATTTACTTCTTTAACAAAAATATATATTCGACAGGTCAGCCTGAGATGATGTTGGTATTTTATAATGGGTTTATTTTTATGTTCTCATTACAACTGAGCTCTGATCAAACTTAGCTTAAACTCTCAACAGTCACTTTACTTCTTTGTCAAGATACCAAAGTTCCAATTAAACCAAACATGTCAGGCTGAATTTGTAGCATTGAATCTGACAGTGTGATGTCTGAGTTATACAAGTGCACTGAATTTGGATCTCAAAACCAAAGCTTGTAAAAACAATTACCTTACAGGAAAATATAACAATCTGTTCATTACCACTTTTGTTGCGTTCAGTTCAGAACCTTTAACTGAACACAATGGAGTTCATCATCCCTACCTGTACTTGAACTGGATGCGGTCCAGCTCCTGGTAGCTTAAGCCAAGATTGATGCCGATAACACGCCAGTCCTGTCCTATCTGAAGAGAGATGGACAGCAGGTTGGCTTCTGTCAGGTAGCCACTCTCAGGGTCCCCCAGATTCAGAGGAGGATACTGGGGCTCTTCCATGATGAAACTATTATCTGAGTTTAGAGCCTATCACAAAAACAGAGAGGAGATAACTGTGCAGGGTTTTCCACTGGTTATTTGAAGGTAGAAGCTAACAAGCGCACCAGTGTTTTGTTACTTTAGTGTTAAGAAAAAAGCATTTAATTTAGTAGATATTTAATCTATTTCTAACTCATAGATGCACATTCTCACATTAGATTATTTTATAAGAATAACACATTCATATTAATTCATGTACTAGTAGTAAAAATATATCAGTGTCACCATAAAATAAGGAAAAAAACTCTCATTCCAACTGACAGGAAGTCTAAGCGGCAAAGTTGCAAGCCACTGGCTGTCATCTCCTTTCCTCTTTCTCGCCACTTCCTCTGGCAGGTTCTTGGGAATCTCCCCTCTATAAAAGGACACCTGTAACAGACGTACAAAACATATCAATGTGTTGTCGAAACAATGTTTGCATACCAATTCATGGGGGGAAATAAAGGAAGGCATTTCTAGCAGGCACTTGGCTAAGCAGCTGTGGTGAAGTGACCACAAAGGCAGAAACCTCCAATAAGTTCATTACTTCAGAATGATTATAACCTTACATAACACATTAGCTGCTGTATAGTGTGAGTGTATAGGTTGGGTTTCAATGGGAAAAGCTGCTGGTCCTTCTCTTGTACTTATCTGCTCTGATCATTGAATACAAGCACATCGGGTATCAGTATGACAACGTAAATTATGGCCATCAAGAGAGGAAGACCCTGCAATCTGCTGTAATGTCAGCAATGGGTAATCCCTGGTTTTTAAGCCCTGTTGTGTCTGATCTCCGTCAGCTACTGATGAAAACTTAAAAATGTGATGATTCAAAGTTAATTTCTGAGGCTTCTATTCCCTGTGATTTGCCAGCAGATTTAGTGAAGTTTAGTCGTGATGGACATCAGAGATAACGATATCCACAGCAGGTGTGAGTCACTCTGTAATATTTGTTTCCTGACTTTGTGTAAGAGTTATTACTACGAGAAAGAGTATATTTTTTTGCATAAATCCACCACCAAATTCGCAACTCATCCCTGCCCCTCTTTTTCTCTTATCTTTGTTCTGCTGAATAACCATGTCTATAACAGAACACATCCTGTAATTTCCCAATTTTTGAAAAGCCATCTGGAATAATATGTTAAATTACAGAAGGCGTACAGTGAATAGTTATCCCACCTCTCCTTGTAATGTTAATCCCGTCTGAGTGGGGCTTTAGTGTAGAATGTGCTGTACTGTATGTAGATAAGTGATATATATATAATCTGTTAGTGATTGTTTGTCCTCATATAATGTCAGCGAGGTCATGCAGTCCTTGTGCTGCCATGAAATGTGGAAATGTCATTCACAAAGTTACTATGTTTATGTGCACAAAGACACAGCAGAAATCATTATTCCAGACACCGCACATTCTTATCTGCTGAACATGATGTCTGTCTTACTTGTCCCCTCACTGGCCCGTTGTGACCCTGAGCTGGACAGATGTACACTTCCTTCAGATTCATCAGGCTGGAGTAAAACTCAAAACGCAGTCTTCCCCCGACACAGTCTGGTCTCTCTGGAAGAAACAGGGATATGTAATCTCTAGACTTCTTTCAAATAACAGTTTCAGTTGTTACACAACTGCACATCATGAGACCTTGAAAGGAAAGGGGCCAGGAGAAAGAATTGTTTATGCAAGATAGAGGTTCAAAGAGGACTTCAGACCTGTGATGATATCCAAGCCCCTCTCGAAGCCAGCAAAGAACTGCTCTCCTTCCAGCAGGTCACACAGATCTGATGGCTGAGGTCCGTCATATTGTTTTGACAAAGACTCCACTCTGCCATCCACCTGGACAGGAAGCATCGCAGTTGCTGTATAGTTTTTATGCATAAACACTAAGGTGGCATTGGCACACATGATAATGAGGCTCAGATCCAACACACAGAGGTGGACAGAAGGGGGCTGACATACAGTCTATCATTAGGGTGAGTAGTTCAAAACTAACTAAACAATAGTAGCACAGAAAGGAGAAGTTACAAACCTTGTTAGAAGGTAAACACTGTAGCATAACTTGTGAAGGATCAGTCTTCCGCTGGAGGACGAGGAACTGGACTTTGAACTGTTTTAGCCTCTGATAGACCTTTCTGACCACCCCACTAACACAGCGCTGAGTGGTGTACCACAGCCAATACCTGTGATGGTGCACACAAAGCTTTATAACCCACTGGGTAATATATATTACAACACATATTATGAGACAATATTATAAAAACTTACCATGAGAAATGTGTGATGTAGAAAATGGCATACAAGTGGGTGACGTAGAGAGACACTTGCGATGTGATGTCAGTCCAGGTTTGGGCAGTGGGGTCTCCGTGGAGCAGGTGCAAACAGGACATATTAACTGTGTGGCCTGCAAAAACAAAAAGGTCAGAGTGAAGTGTTCACTGTCATATAAACATTTTGAAAAAAGACAATAAAATTCTTCCTTTGCTTAAACACCAGGTATAAGGGTGAGACATTTTTCTTAAAACAGCAACGCAAGAATGTTAGAAATAAAAAGATAAACAATGTATATTTGTCATTATACAGTATGAAACAGTGGATTTATTTTAAACTGTACATATGACAATAAACACTTTGACATGACTATTGTACCTGTGACTCCAGATGGCAGAGGGACCTGAACTTTGATAGGCTGCAGAAAATCTGTGCTGGGAGTCTGAGAGAGGCAGAGCAGAGGGCTAACGCTGGCCTGAGGGTCACCACACACAGCCTGTACCTCTGACACAGACACCTGCAGCACCTACAGAAAGAGTGATTAAGTAAAGCCTTGCAAACTACAGGTTACTTAATGACATATAAACTTTCATATACTTGAGCGCTACCTGTAAAGTTATTGTGCGTGTCTGCACAGTGGAGTCTGGTGGGAAGTGGAGCTTAATTCCAGGGTCAGAGCTGGACACCAGCAGAGCACCAGCTGGTGTAACAGAACAACTGTCCTTTACTGGACGGGACACTGCCATAAACCAGGAGAAGTGGCGTACAGCACAGCAGGCCAGCTGCAGGGACGCCAAGAGGTCAATTTTTAAATACCAACCTTACACTTCGCACTAACTGGAACAAAGGTAAATACCAATGTAACAATATTCTTTAGCAGTAGGAGGTTTTTTTTACTTTACCCTGGCCGGACGTCCACCAGGGTGACTGCTGTGTGTCTCACTTCCTCTCCTGAGAACAGTGGGCAGAGTGCTGCAGGACTGTCCATCAGACCTCTGCACCACCACCTTCCTTCTCTTTGTTCGATGGTATGGTACACACACCTCCACAGGCTGGAAGGAGTTCAAAGTTAAAGTACATTTATTATCACGCAAGTGCAGGAAAAGGAAACAGTCAAAAGAAAGAACACGAATAATGTATGAGGATTGAAACTATTGGTTGCAGCGATATTGAGTTTTCAAAGAATCCTGTGGTATGAAAATTGACAATTATCATATCATATGTGCATTAGCTTATCTATTTATTAAACAGAATTGAATTCGGCGGTACTAGTGTTATTATAAAAATCATAGTTCGAGTTTCAGACACAATATTTTTTTTATTATCATAAAACTTTTGTTCAACCAAAAACCCTTCTGTCATTCATTCTGTTTAGGGTCATTGTAACTGATAATAATGTTAATCATTTTGTAATATGTAAATGTTTTGTAAATGTACTGTTAAACCCTGAAGCTGTGATATTTTCTGAGGTGGTTATTGAACTGTTCCAACCATAATCAAAACACAACAAGTCAAAGATTCTGCATATTTTCACAATAGTCTTCACAGTACTAATTTAAAGAATTTGTCCAGCTATTTAATATTAGACTTTTATAAAACTGAGGAACTTCTAAAAGATAGATTTAGAGATGATGTATCAAATCTTCGTAACAGAGGCCAAGATACACTGACTATTCCCAATGGGGCAAGCTGCAAGCACATTTCCCATAGTGCACTATTCAGTACACATTCACTATGTTTATCAATCCAGCTTCTTAAATGAAAGGATTTGCTGTTTTTTTTTTTTTTATCATTTATGATACTCAATGAAGGGTCTTTAAGTTCGGGGCTGTTGGTTAGTTTTCTTTTTTGTCATTTTATAGACTAAACTATTAATCAATGAAAATAATCATTAGATGCAGCTTTATCACTACGTACTCTAGACATTCTGCGATAGGTTTGTCTCTAAGCCCAAGCTGAGATAACCCGGATGAAATCACTATAACCTAATTGGGCTATTTTTCAGACTTAGTAAAGCTTGAGAGCCACTGAAAACTTCATACGACTGTTTTTCACGGATTAGTACCAAACATGACACTGATACTCATGTGTAAAATGCTTGTTTCCATAACAAATGTGCTAAACGAGATCAGTAAAGACCATTCTTATACCTTTAGAAATGTAATTCCATGAGGTCGAAGTTCCAGCGGACGACTCAGTAAGATGTCATGCTCCTCAAGCTGCACCCACTCCCTCTCCGGCCTTTTCACAACCCACTCCAGTCTTGTGGTTTTCAACAGGCACCCCGGGGGGAACAGCAGCTCAGCCCCCCCTGGGAGAAACACATGACACCCAGCAGACGAAACACAGAAACTAAGGAGCAAAAGGAGCACGACATCTTTAATCGCAATGTCAGAGTCAGAAAGGCCTTCATTGATAATATTACTGCAGAGATGGAGAAAATGTTATTGTGCTGAGCGTGACACTGTACCTGTGCTGATTAAATCCGAGATGCAGCTCTGGAATTTTTGTTTCTGCTTGATCTGGCGAAAAAACACATGTAGGAAAGCGTGAATGTGTTGACAAAAAAAGGTGTCTAATGACCGCTTGCAGCACTAATCGATTTGAAGCCCTTTATTTTTTCTTTGCTCACCAGGTGTAGGCGGGAGAGGGGGAGGGGTTGGGGGTTGTCCCAGAGGATTGTCACGCACATCTATTTTCAGCAGAGGCAGTTTGTTCAGACAATGTGGGATCAGGCGGAGGTCATTGCTGTAGATGACAAGCTCTCTGAGGGAGAGGAGAGAGCCTGGGCAAAAAAAGAAGACAAAGAGCTTTGATTTACTTCTGCAATCACAAACTTTACTTACATGAAACAAAATGAAACAAACCAGCAACAAAATTCATCCTCACCCATGCACTCTGGCAGCTGCCTCAGCTTGTTGTGGGACAGTTCCAGCTTAACAAGCTCCTCCAGGGAACCAATTTCATCCGGTAGTTGCTGAAGGAGGTTGTGTGACACATCCAGTGTCTGTAGTGCTTTCAGCTGACCCAGACTCGGGGGAAGAGAGACCAGCTCGTTCCCCAGGAGGGAGAGGTAGGTAAGGGAAGACAGCCGGCCTATATCAGGAGGCAAAGCTGCGAGGTGGTTGTGACAGAGGAGCAAAGAGGTCAGCACAGGCAAGCTGAGGAGGCAGGGTGGCAGACAGGAGAGCTGGTTGAAAGAGAGATCCAGGTGTGCAAGATGAGAGAGGGAGGAAACTGAAGTGGGCAGAGTGGTGAGGAGGCCAGGCAGCGGGTCACCTTGCGCGTCATAAAAACAGTGTCCTTGAATTAGAGAGAAATCAAAGTTAAAAGCAGAAAAATTGGAGCAATGCAGGGAAAAAAGACAGAGAATGACACCCAGATTATAATGTATATGCGTGATTTATTTTGTATGCAATAGTTTCGCTAAGGCTATTAACAAAAAATACAATGAAAGAATGTCCAGCAGCTGATACCATATATAATTAATCAGAAAAGTACCCCTTATAGCCAGTGAGCGCAGCTCTGTCAGATTAGGAAGGACATCCAGTGCACCATCCAGGCCTGGTTTATCCTCAGAGCCCAGTCTCAGGTACTGGACGCCCCTCAGCTGGCCTTGGACGGAACCCCAAATCAGAGGCAGTGCAGCTGCTCCTCCCTGGTACACATCCAGGGTCAGCCTTGTATCAGTCAACACAGCTGGGAGCTCCACGGAAGGAGGCAAGGGTGGAGTCAGAGACACAACAGAGGAGGAGGAGGAGGAGGAGGAGGATGGATACAAATTGGGTTGACGACGGGTGGAGGAGTAGGAGGAGGAGAGGCTTGATACGGAAGGAGCACAGGTGTCCATGAAGCTGGAGGGAGACACCGAGGAAGCATCCCTCTCTGGCTCATCAACTTCTGCTTGACCATCAGGCAACACACTACCTGTCTCTTGGTCCTGGTGCACAAGTCCTCTCCACAGCCTCACAGCCAAAACAGCAGGGTCTGCTACTCCACTATTGGATGCTGTTCTGGATGGGTTACATCTCGCTTCTTCTGCCCCCGCCTTCTTTCCTTCCTGGTCTCCATTCTCTTCATCAGGAGCTGCACCCTCCTCGCTCCTTCTCTCCATTGAAGCCACTGTCTGTTACCCTGGACAGCTAGCTAAGCTAACAGTTTTCTATCAGCTAGCCCAAAACTGGTCCGCGGTTGTCTTTCTGCATGACGTGTCTGTAACGTAACTCATGACACAACTGTACGCTCACTGTCATTAAAGCTTTGAAAAGCGAAAACTAATATTTCACTAGACATGCTTGCCGATTAAAGCTAGTTATTAGCTAGCCACGGCTGTTATAGTACCATCAAACAGTGTTTACATGAATGTTAGTCAAATCTGACACATCTGTTTCTCCCCCGTGTCCTCTATGCTCCGTCTCTAATGCTAAGTACAAGCTAATGTAGTGTCATATCTATTTTTTAAAAATGTGCAAATCAGTCTTTGGGTTAACCTCTTTCTTCAATCTGTCCTCTGTCGATCCCTCTCTGCTTACTTTTACTTCCTTGTGTCTGAGACTTATGTTTTGAAAGGAAAGCTTCGCTCATCAGTTGCTCGTTCGTTTTCATCCACCGACGGGCGGCGGGAGGAGACTTAACATTTGTATCGGTTTTTAAAGTAGAAAGCTCCGCCTCTCCGGTTGATTCCGGGTGACAAACCGAGCCCCTTGATGCAGGCGCCGCCAAAGTTTCAACCCGGGGCGGGACGGTCGTGTCAACGTGCGCTCCGGCTGTCAGTACCTGGTCGGCCATCGGGCGGCGCTGTTCAGTCTCTTTTACTGCAGTTTAAGCTGGTATTGTGTTGTTTTATGTACTTTCAACAAAAAGAAATGTTCAAACATGAAATGACGGGACATATTAGTGAATTCAATAAAAAATCTATATTACAGTAATTCAAGGCTTCTAATTTTGAGATTATGATTTGCACTTAATTCTCCTCTGTGCAATGGTGTGTTGAGTTAGTTTCTTATTTATGTTGTTTATATTGTTCCCTTTTACTTGATCATTTCTCTCATACATATATATTTACTTAATTTTTACTTACTTATTGTTTTCTATTGATGTTCCTCGATTTGATGTTCCTCTATTTGTGCTATCCCCTTTGCTGCTGTAATATTGCAAATGTCCCTGTTTTGGGACTAATAAAGGATTGTGTTATCTCTTATCTTATTTTATAAGACAATAGGTGTATTTATAGGCTATTAAAGTAAGATAGAATAGTCTACATGTAACTATTTCAATCATATCTGTGGAATACCACTTTACAAAAGAGGCCTTATCTTATAAAATTTTTGTCCAGGCAGTTGTTCTTTTTCAAAACAGTAACACAGCTTGTTTTTATCTGACAATAGCCCATGCGTGACCCTTCGGTACAAACTGCTCTGCATATTGGAAAAGAAACTGTGTCAAAAGTTCATCTCTGTTGTGGAAACCGTTTACTTGTGTAGAAACGCATTTGTTTGATTCAGATACACTGTGTCAACAGAACACAGTGATTCAATGAGCTATTTGGGTACAATAACAAAATTCTCCACAGAAATCTTCCAGTGAAGCTGTCATCCTGTGGTCGGACACAATTTAAGTAACTTCTCTTGAAGCTCAGCCAGAATGACTTATCCAAGTGAATCCAAGTCAGTCCATATACATAAAAACAATTTAAACACTTTTGTTTTTCAAAAAATATATTTGCTTTTACGGTGATGCAATTATGTTGCTCTAAACATTTAAAATCAACATTTGCCCTCCTGTTTCCTGGAATTCCATTAACGTCTGCATTGCCAGGATAACCTGTTTAGTTGTCCATTTTGAAACTACCTGGCAGAGACATGGAAGCTGCAATGTTACTATTATTTGTTTGTTTTTGTTAGGATCATTATTTGCCTAGCCACAAGAACAGTTACTAAGTCCTGTTCTGATTTAACACTACCTGCCCTCAGGTTTTCTGTATCAGCTTGTTTGGTTGATACTTTGGTAGTGCATTTCCCTATGATAAAAGTGCCCTGAAGCTAAGATTTTGTGTTTTGCAAAACAATGGGACATGTTCTCAAAGGAACCTGGGTCTATTCCCACCAAAACTGACTATTTGCAGTCTGTGCAATTGCAATTCTGTGAATAGTTTATTCAAGGAAGTGTTACAAAAGATATTTTATTTTTATTGCTGGATGTTCTTCAGTTGCAATAGATTTCACCACTGTTTCTTATGAAACCCGTTTCCGTTTACTATTATGTAATGGGAGCCAAATGTGGGCATCCTTATTAGTAGTACTTTTTTCTAGCTGTAAAAAGAAGCTTCAACGATTTTCTTGAAAAACATTAAAAATGCTGCACTCAAAAAAAAAACACTACCACAAATAAACAAGAGCTGACATTTAGTTTAGTATCGCAGCCTTGTCTAAATCCATCTGTAAACAATGGGCCAATATAGTCAATCAATACAAATTCTTCCATATGATAACAACTGTTGTGAGTCTCATAATAGTTCATAATAGTTTAATTGTCGAGGATATGAACAAAAAATGTGAACACAAACAAACAGGCAGATGCACTTAAAAAAGGACAAAACAAACACGCGGTGCTCTGTTTGGGGAATATGACAGCTGTCACAGTGCCCGCTCGGTGACTTCTCGGGTGTTTCAATGGCGCGGACTCTGATTGGTCATTCCATCAACCGTTTCCGTTGCGATTGGTCAAGTTGCTTTGCGGTGTCGACTGTGATTGGACAAACCCGTTCAGCCTGCGCCCTCCTCTCAGCGCACACCGACAAAGTAGGTGAAACAACAACAACTCCCCGTGGTTCAGCACGGAGCTATTTAAAAAGCTTAGGGCTGTTTCTAACTAGAACACCTTTCCAAGGAGTTTAGCTACAACACAAGAGATATTTTATATATTTTTTAAAAATATGTTAATTTAGCGTCGTCACCTAACAGCGAAAGACTCACTTTTAAGGCTAGCTACAAAGTCAAAGCTCACTGGCAGGTAAAGTCCGTTATCTGACAGACAGCATGTAAATAGTCTCCATTCACGACATTTAAACAGTATTGGGCTTTAATCAGCGGACTTTTTACTTCTTCTGTAGCTGTTGAACTTTGCCTCATCGACACAGCTGTGGACGGACGGTCACCGGGATGTTTCCTCTCGACTCGCCCTGGAACATCTCGTTCGCAGGTTGTGGCTTCCTCGGTATCTACCACGTCGGCGTGGCCAGCTGCCTGCTGGAACAGGCTCCTTTTCTGGTGCAGAACGCCCGGCACGTCTATGGAGCGTCAGCTGGAGCTCTCACTGCCACTGCTCTGGTCACCGGAGTGTGTCTTGGTACGTGTTTCTTTTTGGTATTATAGTATTTTCAGTTTTTCCCTCTGAGTCTTAAAGCTGCACTGTGTAGATTTAGTGATGACATTTTAATCAGAAGAGAAGATCTCCAGCGACAGATTATTTTTATGCCTGAACAAACTGTCTTTATGTTATCATTTTTTGTTTATATGTTTGGACTCCACCACATTTCCAGCTTCAAATAGTGTTCTGGGGACTTTATTTTCCTCTGAGAGCAGATTGTTTATTCAGTTCTGGAAAAAATAGATATGTCAGAGTTTATATTATCACCTCATTATTATTGTAAATATTAATATTCTTAGTTTGAATTTATTCCCTAAAACTGAATAGTGCCCATTTACTAAAGACCACAAGGGTACTAAACTCAAGTTTAAAGTTGTAAGTGCTTGTGCTGTAAACTGCTTAAGTAGACACCTCTGTGTAACAACCAGTGATGGGAGATGTTCTCGGATAGAAACAGGCCTATTACAAGTTAGAGACCTATATTCAATTTTTTAACTAAGGCGAAATTACTACAAGTATTATGTTGTTATTAAGTATCAGTAGTGCACATCAGCCAGAATTACCCCTTTCACAATCAAACAATATACTGTAGCTACTATAGCAATGGATCATTACACTGCTCATTAGTGAGTGATATTGGGATATGGGTGCATATATACATATATAAATGTAAATTTTTTGGGGATCATAAATACTCACAAAACACAAAATAAAAGTGTACATACGTCACATAATAAAAAATCAAGTAGAACACTGTAATATCTCAATATCCCTAACTCATTTTGAGTAGTGTACTTTTGCTGCCTCAACAGTAGTGTGTAGTAACAGTAGTCAGTAGTAGTAACAGTAGTCAGTGGTGGAAAAAACTGCTCAGGTCTTCTACTTCAGTAAAAGTTGCAATGCCACAGTGTAGAAATACAATTAAAAGTCATGCATTAAAAATGTTACTTTAGTAAAACTACACAACACCTTGAAAGTGCATACTCCTTCTGAAGTAGGCAATTGCCACAACAACGAGGGATACACATTGTGATTTTTATAAAAGCATAAATATAAAAAGGCTTTTTTACTGTGAGCTAAGCACGACAGCACCTGCCTTTGTTCACTTCTGGAGGAGGTGGGTCTACAGTATGTAGGCACTACAGCAGTGCATTAAAACTGATTCAGTTCTAATTCAGCATGCATTTTTATATATATTTTGATACTTTTAACAACACTTATATATGATTGGCTTATTTTTATATTATTAATTGTAATGTTGTGGCTAATGAAGGTGGGGCAAATTTTTCTCAGTTTCCACAACAATATCTGATGTCAGGAGTAATAGCCAGTCAGCACTGAATAATCTGAATTTGTTTGCTAAAGTTATCAAATAAATGAAGTGGAGTGAAAGTATAAAATAGCAGAAAATGGAAATACTGAAGCAAAGTAACTCCCAATTGTAGATAAGTATAGTACTTTACTAAAGTGTGGTTGGTTACATTCCATCACTGGTTATTCTTGACTTTGAGACAAAGTTTTTTATTTTTCCTGTTTCTGCAGTTCCAATTCTCAGTTATCAGTCTCCTGGATTACTAATAATTGGTATGAATTGGTATTTGCCCTGAAAAAACATGTCCGTCGACAACTAGAAGCATCATAACCTATTGATTGTTCTATATAAGAATCATTGTCTTCTATTCTGTAGTTCTTACTTTACCAAATTCAGCTGAGTACAATGTCTGATCAAAAATCTTCTTAACTGAAGCTGCAATTCTGTATTTTATTATGTACACAGAATACCATTGCATGAAGAACCTTATTCATCCCAAAAACTCCCCCCCCCCCCTTCTCTTTGTCTGATCATTTACAGTAACAATGTCTTAATGTCTTCACAGGAGAGGCTGGGGCAAGCATCATCGATGTTGCCAAAGAGGCGAGGAAGCGATTCCTCGGACCCATGCATCCTTCCTTTAATCTGGTGAAGATTGTGCGTCACATGCTGCGGCGGACCCTGCCAGCCGATTGCCACCATCAGGCCAGTGGTCGTTTGGGTATCTCTCTTACCAGAGTGACAGATGGAGAAAATGTCCTGGTATCACACTTCAACAACAAGGAGGAGCTGGTGCAGGTGTGTCTTTAGTGTATTTGACACTGTATTTTGCAGTAGTGTTGTTTTATATGAATGAAATCAGATGTCAGGATATAGCTGATTAAATACCTCTATACCGGTTATGTGACAGTATTCTGTGGAGAACAGTTTGACACATGGTTTCAGTGACGCAGATATGATTGTTGATTTTAGAGCTGAAACATTCAGAATGAAGTATTAGAGAAAATACACAACGCTCTAATTTTAGCCCTCAAATGTGTTTTATTTCCTTCTATACTGAATATCTTTATGTTTGACTAATGGTTGGACAAAAGAAAACACTTGATGACATCATCTTGGGCTCTGGAAAATTATAACAATATATTTTAACATTTTATTGTCAAATCAATCAATTGATGTAAAAAAAAAAAAAAAAAAAAAAAAAAGATCTGCAGATTGGTTCATGTTTAAAATAATTGTTGCAGTCCTGATAGGTAGTGACTGTATTTACCTCAGCTACAGTAATGTGATAAGATAATGTCATTTGACCATGATGCATCCTTAACAAGCTTTGAGTTACATCATAACATTGTGATAAGTAGAAGTATGTAGTTTTACACTGTGATAACAATATAATAAGACTCTATTAGCCAACTGTAAGTTTTACAATAGGGCTGCAACAAACAATTATTTTCATTATCAATTTATCTGTCGATCATTTTCTCGACAATGTCAGAAAAACAGGACGTCATCAAATGATTTGTTTTGTCCACAAGGCAAAGAGTTTAGTTTACTGTCATGAGAAGTAACCAGGATAAACCAAAACATATTTACATTTGAGAAGCTAGAATAAGCAAATTTACGCTTTTTGATAAATTGATTATCAAAATAGTTACAGCTGTAGTTTACAATATATTTCTAATTTCTTCTATTAATTTCATCCAAGTTCATTTCATCTTGAAGTTTAAAAATATGAATATATACATAATGTTTCTTGTTATCTCTTGTATTGAATAGGCATGTGTCTGCAGTGCCTACATCCCAGTGTATTGTGGCCTCATTCCTCCCACACTGCAAGGAGTGGTGAGTAGATTCAATACTACACCAGTACTACAAGAGTGCACTGTTTTCTGTCGCTTATATCCTGCATTTGGTCTAATGAAGGAAAATTACCTACTTTTTTTAACTTAAGAGCTGCACACTAGTCATTGCTATCTTAGCGGTGTAATGATCAGGCTGCCTCGCTGCTCTGCTTGAACCATGTACTGTATTTCCTCTCATTGTGTGTTTGTTGTTTTTACTTTTGGCACTTTTTTCCATTTGTAACTGTCCCCATCAGAGCCCTCCCTTCCTTAAGAATGTGTTTGTTCTGAATGGCACGCGAGTAGAAAGGGGAATGTGGAACTTTTATTTTTTTCTTTTCTTTGCTGGACATGTTTCTAGCACAAAGGTTTTCTAGGAAGCATTATTGAGCAATGCCAGCACTCCCACCCTCCCTTTGTGGCCTCTGTGACGGAAGTTAAGAGCTTACATGTGCTCGCGTGTATGCAGGGCCTGCAACCAAAACTTGGAGAGTGGCAGTGCCAGATGGGACATGTTGGCAGAGGCATTAAGGTTGTTCCGTCCTTTCCTACCCTCAGTGGCTAGAGTTAAAAACAAAACTGATAGCACCCTGTTCTTATCTGTTGACACGCGCAGCAGGTTTATAAGTTCATCAGCTTCCAGGAAAACAAAACGTGAATCAATTCGCAGGATAGGATGTCACTATTATCATAATAACAGAGCCCTCAAAGGATTTCTAGTCAGTCATTTGAATTTTTCTCTGATGTTAATATGCATCTTTTATCATTCAGCGATATGTGGATGGAGGAATCTCCGACAACCTGCCTCAGTACGAGCTGAAAAATACCATCACCGTGTCCCCGTTCTCCGGGGAGAGCGACATCTGCCCACGAGACAACTCCACCAACATACACGAGCTGCGGTTCACGAACACGAGCATCCAGTTCACCCTCACCAACCTCTACAGAGTCTCAAGGGCACTTTTCCCTCCAGACCCAATGGTACGTCACCAGATTACAGCCCTCCTGATCCATACGCACACTAACACACAAATGTCTTGTCTTCAGATAAATTCCTTAGCTGAGATAAACTGGAGTGAACTCAGTGGACTCATGAAGTGTTTGTGTTTGTTTTGAGTGCAGGTTATGAAGGCCATGTGTAAGCAGGGATATAAAGATGCTCTGCACTTTTTAAAGAAAAATGGTAAGGAAGCTATATACAATCTTTTCTAACCCTCAAAAAAATCATGATGTGCTCTGTTTAAACACAAACTGATTTATATATATATATATGTATGTGTATATGTATATATATATATATATATATATATATATTGTCAGAATATAATAGTATGCACTCATTTGATGTGCTTCCTTTGGCTGTGATGCAGCATTCAATCTGTTAAAAAGAAGTAACTAAACTTGAAGTAAACATTTCAGGAAAATCAAAATACTCAAGTTTAGTTGAGTCAATGTACTAAGTTACATTTTATCAATGATTATAAAGCAGTTGAATTAAAAAGCAAATTACAATAATCACAGATAATGATAATGCTTTCACATTTACTTCTGTTTTCAGAATTGCTTAATTTCAACGGTCCTCTCAGAGACAGGCCCCTGCTAGCCAATGGCGAAGATAGTCAGGATTATAATGGTTGCGAGGAAGACAATAGAGAAGATGAAGATGAGGCAAAGCCACATGTGGAGGAGGGAGCAGTGATTGTTCATGGCTGCTCCTCAATAGAGGAGCATTTCATCGAACACCTTCCACCAACCCTGCACAGAGGTAACTTATCATCTAAGTGCAATGAGACAGAGTAGTTTATGACTTCATAGCTCGTCTATCGTCACTGTCCATGAAAGCTATGTATACCTGAATTGTGAACATTTTATGGGCTAAGGGAAACAACCACTGCTTTAATTGGTGTTTATGTGAATTTGTAGAAGTAAGAAAACAATTCTCCTCTCTCACCATCCACACTGTGCAGCAGTGGATTTCCATTACATGTGAAAAAACAAACATAAAAACACACATTTGCAACTTGCTTGGGGTAACATCATATCTACTTTTTGATCAGTTAGTTAAGCTGCAGTTAAAAAGGAGGATTGATGCCAATGGAAACTGTTTCTATGGTAACCATAATGACTTGAGATGTTACTGATTAATCGATTATTGCAGTTAAGAATTAAATTGATCAAACATGTATTAACCCACAATCACAGATGGGCAGAAATACAACAAAAGTATCTTTTTACAGTTTACTAATACTTTTTAAGAAATTATATAAAAAAGAAAAGTACAAAAATGTGTTTTATTAAAATACCAGTAATTTGACATTTAAAAAATACAAAAAGACTCAAGCTCAAGTAACTTGTTTCTTTTTTAAGTCCTAATTTCAATGTATCTAAAACTGTTTCAGTGGTTAAAACAGTTTTCTGATGGAAAAACATCAAACACATTTCATATATTATTCATGACTAACCTATAATCCATTGTTGAGGCAGTTGACTATCCATTAAAGAAACTGCTTTAAAAAAACTGCATCCCTAATATTGACACAATGTTTAATTTGATGGGTTGCCAAGCTAAAGCGAACATCAAGATAAACATAGGATACTCACATTCATTTCTGCAGTTGAAAAGCAGATAAGAAGTAAAAGATAATTCTGTTTGGCTAAAAGTCAGTAGTGAAATATTGTTCGCTCAGGTATGTGTTGATATTGGAACAGTACTATAACTTGGTCGTTTTTTGACCCACCTTCCACTGGATTGGATTGTAACTTCTGTGTATCATTGACAGAGAAATACTGTATATGCTTACAAGAAAGACTGTTGTATTCACTGTACTGAACATTTTAATGTAATATAACATGTGATTTGCCTCCCTCTGCAGCTCTGGTTGAGGCCTGCATGGAGAGGAGGAGCCTGGTGCAGTCACTGAGCAACATGCTGCCTGTCAGGATGGCCTCGGCCCTGATGCTCCCCTACACTCTCCCTCTGGAGTCTGCCATGTCCATGACTCTCAGGTACTGTAGGACTTAATTACAACTGATCTAATTCCCTCCTTATTTCACTCAAAATAGTACTATGGTACAGTTCAGTACTACTTCTGTGTGCCTACTCAGGTCTTATATGAACATTTCTTTACAGCAAAAGTAATTACACTATTTTAACAGAAGTTTTACAACATTTTAATTGAAGAGTGGGGGTTAGCTGAACATGTAAAATAGCAGAAAATACTTGACCAGGCCTTCTTTGCTGATCCATTAACTGCAGTTTATCTCTTGTGTAGACTTCTAGAGTGGCTGCCAGATGTACAAGAAGACGTTGGTTGGATTCGAGAGCAGACATTAAAAGTCCTACAGCATATTCTTCGCCAGGCCTCCAAAAGCATTTCCCAGCATGTATCTGCCAGGTAGGTGATGTCTCTGCCATTTATCTATGAAGACGGCAATTACACAGGCAGCTTCTTTCATCTAATTATTACAGAATACATGAAATACAATTTAGTTGCTGTCTGGTATCTCAAATAAATGAACATGACAGGGTTTCGACCTTTTGTGACCACCTGGGGGGGACAAAAACCAGATGTGAACACAACATTGACACATCATCAGCTTTTACGTCTGTAAGTCAAACTTGTTTGCAAACATTTGCTTATTGACAGTCAACATCAGCATGAATTTTGACCGGGTACCTGATGTATTTAAGTCCACTATTCACCAGAGACGTGGACTCCACACATTATAACTCAAGTCACTGTTTTGATGACTTGCAGCTTGACTTGACAGAAAATAAATGATTTAAGACTCAACATGGTCTTAAGTTAAGTTAAAGACGCATGACTTGACTTGAGACGTAATGACTTGAACTTGTCGGTTTTCATTATAAAACTGCAGTGTAGAGATTTTATTAGTTCTTCTTTTGTTATTTGTTTTCTTTGATTAAATTTGTTTCACTGGATTTCAGTAATGATAACACAAAATTGTCATACTTTTGGCAGGTTAGATAAATTGGTCAGTAGTATTATTATTACACAGGTACTAATACCTTGTATTGTTCTCTTTATAATAACCGGATCTTGCAGGTAAGACTGCAGTATTATAGGTGGGGTGGGGTGACTTGACAAAAAAATTACCTGGGACTTTCTCGTGACTTGGACCAAATGACTTGAGTCACATGTCTGGTATTCACAATCTTGTAGCTCTGTTTGCAGTCTGCAATTTCTGAGCTAGATATCTGTCTCTGTATCTGCTAAATGCTCCACTAAGTTGCAGTATAACTCACTGTAAACCTAGCTCAAGATGCAGATGATAATTCTCTGTACGAATGATCCCTTCATATTGTCCATTGATACATTGTTATATAAATATTTATTATAGCTTCTTCAATACCAGCAATTAGACAGCTCCAGGTGTCTCATCTTTCACACTTCTGCTAATTCTAACTCCAGGTTTTCCTGTCAGCTGGAATTACACCACTACCAGTCCCTCCCATCCCAGATCAGCTCCACCAGCCTGTTCCCCACCTGGATGAACGAGAGCAGTGCTTCAGTCCTGGATGTCTTCGCACGTCTCGACCAGTACAAGAGACAGCTGTTGTCTGGAGTGCTGTGCATCAACATGGACCTGCAAGGCTCCTTCAAAACTAAACCGATGTCACCGGATAAGAGCTCTCCATCCATCCTCTACCCGGAAGGCCTCATGATGCACAGAGGCTGTGTCGATATTCCTCCTGTTTCCGACTCAGGAGAAACCATCAGCAGCTCTTAAGAGCTTCTGACAGTTTTCTGATGCAGCTGCTGCGGCACTAAACTGATTAATAGGAAGGAACATTTGAAAATAATTTAAAATCTGTGTTTTACATCTGTTTACATCCTCACATTTAGGTATTTTAAAGCTGCCAGGGAAACATGTATGATCTAATCAACCTCTTTGCATAGGGGTTGGAAATGATAATAATTTACTATTAGTTTACTATATTTACACTTAGTGTGTATTAAATATTTTTGACTAATGGCTGAAACTGAAATACATTTTCAGCTACAGAACAATGGGGTGAGTCCTTACACAAAATGTGTCTTTAGGTCTACAGAGGAGCATTTAAACATGTGCTCACACAGTCATGTACAAACTTGAATTACAGGACGTTACATACCAAAATGTGCACTTGAAGTGCAGTGGTTAAAATAGCGAGTGTTTATGTTTTTAGTGGAATGAAGTCAGACCAGTAGTTAAACACAGTGTTCCTGCTGTATCCGGCTGGGAGCTCCAACTTACTTCTGGTGGAGGATGCTGACTTGAGGAAGGGGAAACTGTGGATGTCAGAGGTAGTTACTCCATTTATCTGATGCAAGTGTCAATGCAGTATTGTGAAAAAAACATTGTCTTTATGTTTCTAGGTTTATATGAATGTTAATGTCCTTACAGTTATTTATATGAAAAACATAAAAACTGCTTTGCCTGTTCTCTCATTCCTGATTCACATGAGTTTCAACTCATTTAGATTTGATTTTATATCTACATTGTATTTAACATTTGCCTAAAAATCAATGAACAATAACTTAGATTCCAAATTTTAACACAGTCAATCAAAAAAGTGATGTTATTTTGAGTCATGAAATAATCAGTTTGATCTGAATTGCACTTTGTCTTCTAATGTCACTGTACAGTTTGACATCAGATGAGTTTGTTTGTGTCCTTTTTAAATACTTCTCTTGCACTCTGTACTAAGAAAACGTGTGTTCGAGCCCAAAGTTGTGCCTTAATGTTCAATGAAATAACTGCCGAGTGAATGTAACATATTGTCAAAGTGTTGCTGGGAGTAATATTTATGTGATCATTAAATAAACTGGAATTGTTTGACATTTACTGCAGCTTATGAATGTTTTCACTTGGAGGTCTGTTGAACAACAATGATTCTCACATTACCCAGAAAAGCTCTGACATACAGTGGAAAGTGCGCACGGAGCAGAGAGCAGAACACAACAGTAAGAGTAACCAAACAGTGGGCTGGCAACCTGAAGGCGTTCTTGGGAGGCTTCCCAATGATGCCAGCAAAATGGCAACTAATCCCAGTTGATGCCTGACTTGTGAGTGTAAAGCCCAGAAATAATGTAGCTCTTATACGTACAGTTTCTTTCAGTTTAACAGTGACACATATATGCTTACATAGTTATATTAATTTACTGCCTGGTTCATTCTGTTGTTATATGCCCCAAATTGACCTTTATTTTATGTGATTTTATTCATAATATCCTGCTCAGAAATAAGAAGTTGTGATAGTAAAACATAAAAAATGTTGTATTCATGACAGACTAATTATTTGGTTTTGTGAGTATAGGAACAAATCATGGAAAGATGTAAGTCTCAGGTTTAATCTCTATCTAATAATGTCTTACAATGCATTTAGTTTCCACAAACACTATTTGGCATTACAAAGCAATTCATCACCATCTGTGGTGTAGAGGCAGATCAGTAGGCTTTACTTTTTTAATATTTAAGTGTGTCACTTGATTTTTTTCTTCTTCTGTATCCCAATATCCATGACTAATTCTGCGTAGTGTATTTTCATGAATGACAAAGTTTTGTAGAAAAACAATTTATATATATATATATATATATATATATATATATATATATATATATATATATATATATATATATATATATATATATATACTTTAAACCAAGGTGATATGTTGGTCCCAGTTACAAAATGAAGTCCACCCCCTTCCACCCCATAGAAGCTGCGTCATGTCATATGTTAATCTCTAAAACAAAGAAATCAAAACATGCTAACAAAGGCTGTGATTAAAACAAAGAGGATTTAGGATTTACTGCAGACCAGACAGTCAACAGTCGACGTACCGTAGTGCCAACACTAGAGGCGCATACCGGGATTCCCCTCAGCTGTATGTGGTCATCATAATAATGAAAATCGTCATCACACGGTTTTAATAGTTTTGATTTTTTGCGAGACCTTCCTTGATAGACCCAAGAAATCCTAGTTTCAAACAAGTTCACAGCAGACACAACATGGACCGCGGTGTTGAACCGGGGATTTTAATAACAGATGTACACGTACAGTATGGTCATATTGTTGACAATGCCTTCATTGATGTCGGAAAAATCAGTATCAGATCAAATAGTATTGTATTTACCAATATTTGCCTCTGAAGTTTAAGATTTAAAAGCACGCAGTCTGTGTGCAGTAGAGTTATCTATTGAAAACATACTATGTTCTGCTGGCTATTATTTAAATAGTGTATTTCTTCATTTCACTCTTCATTTCCCATGAATTTTGTTACACTCGAAATAAGGTGCTACATTGGGATTCTCGGGCACCCTAAGTTTATAAAGAACCAGTGTCTGTTAAGGTTTTTATCTTAATCATAAATGATGACAATTCATTTTACCTGTGTGTGTGTGTGTGTGTGTGTGTGTGTGTGTGTGTTGTCAGGTCCATTCAACCAAACGATGATTGATTATGCCGCAGTACACTGAAGACAAGACACCACACAGCACATGAACACATTATTCTCATAATATGAGTGAATATGTACAAAATACAAAGTACAAATAAATAAAAGTACACGCGCAAAATTATTAAAAAGTAAAATTAATATGAAAAAAGAAATTTTGGTTCTGAAACAGTATATTGCTAGTTCTTCATTTGGTTTATTTATCTGAAAGGGGAAAAAAATTCAAGGAAAAAACAAAACTACAGAAAAGAGAAAAGATATGACAAGAAAAGAAAAAAGAAGACTGAAGAAAAACAAAAAGATAAGAAAAAATAAATGAAAAGAAAAAATAAATGAAATGAAATGACAAGAAAAGAAAAGAAAAGAAAAGAAAAGAAAAGAAGCTTGTAAAGTGTGGTATGGTAAATACACTGTCCCTCCCTCAAGAAATAGGAATATCCCAGCAGCACGTGAATGCAGCAGGACTGCCACAGAAGTTCGCTCTGAAGTTCACGGTTTCATTTCCAGTGTGTCCACCAGGGGGCACAGCCCGGGGGAGGCTCGGCTCAATCCAAACCCTCCACTCCGCTTCTCCTCGTACCATGAGCTGAATCTGTCCGGGACAGACCAGGGAAGATGGCGGCCACTGACCATTCCCGGTCCGAAGCTGCCAAACAGCGACGGCAGGATCAGCTGCAGCGATGGCTGGGCTCGGAGACGGATCGGACGGGGTCGGAGGCCCGGGAAAGTTCGAGCGGTTCCGTGACGCGGCGAGCGAAAGTCCGCTTCGCCCAAGGAGCCGTGTTTATGGCCGCCTGCTCCGCCGGAGACCGGGAGGAGGTGGCAGCGCTGCTCCGGCAGGGAGCTGACATAAACCACGCCAACATAGACGGGCTGACAGCGCTTCATCAGGTGGGAATGTTAACGTTACTCTCCAACTGTTAACAAGTGGGGTTTTTACGTGTTATATGAGTGAAGGCGCTGCTAACAGTCGCACAAGTAGCGGCAACCGTTCACCGTTTATCCGTCAACTTAATGGTCGTCACAGCGGAGGAGCGTTAACGTGAACTTATCGTGGAGTTAAGAGCTTTTAAAAAGTCCAGTTAAATACAGTAAATAAAAAACGTCCTCTGTTGCTTTTCAACGTGGCAGCTTCAGTAAAATTAGCATAAAAACTGAACTCTTGTTGTATTTCCCCAGTAGCAGCAGCAGCACCGTCTCTGGCCTTTGTAGAACAGCCTCAGTTAGTTTATTATCCTGTTGGTAGGCTGGGCCATCCGCACTGTTGTCTTTACTAAAGTACAGGCTAGTTTTTCTATCATAACTTGTAATGTGTGGAAGGCAGCGAGCAGCAGACAGTAAAAACCGGCCACATCACAGCCTGTGGGATCAGTTTGAGACATTAATAGGCACTGACTGGCAGGCTTGTGTCAGACAGTCCCTGCTGGAGTCTCAGTTAAATAGTAGGTCAGTGAATTCAGAGAGGTTTTCATCATCTGATCATCAGGACTTAGGTTGGGTTTTTCTTTTGGGGGGGGGTGTTTCAAGCTGCAGGGTTGTGCAAACTACCAGAAAACTACCATTGTGATCATGGCATCTGTGGCACCCATCATAAAGGGATGGTTCAGCCTTCAGTTTTTTAACAACAGTTTGAAGATTGTTGCTCCTGCATGCCCCAAATTGGCTGCACTTCTTTCTTCTTCTCCTTCTAAGCATGTTCCAGTCTTAATGTAGCTCAGCCTTTAAGGTCCCTCCCTCCCCTCCACTTCAGTCATAACACAGAGGAGCCGTCTGGATAGCATCACTGTCACACAAGCCAGCACTGATGCAGTATTTCCTCTGCTTTTATGATACCGCGTGTCATAAACACATTGCTGCGTCTTCACATAAGGTGATCTCACAGTCTCGTGGATTTGACGTTGGTTATCTAGGCACGCTAGTCGGCATAAACGTTGGCGGTGGTGCTTTTTAATTTTCCTGCCCACTGGAGCTGAATTGTAGCTCAGCGAGCCTGATGTCATCGGTGTTTTCACCCTTGTGTAAGTATGAGTGTGGTGCCTTCCCGTGACCAGTTCAGATTGAGCATGCTCCAGCCCGGATGTTGGGTAAACGTGCCCTCCTCCGGCGGATCCACGTGTGGGACCGTCACCCAGTGTGGTCCCTCCATCCCTTTCTCCCCTGTTGCTCATCGGTCGCCTCGCAACCAGAATTAAATATAGGCCCACTCTCTCCAAACTTTCCATCCTCTCCATCCAAAGCCTTTCTGTCTTCCCCACTATGCTTTCTCTCTCCTTTGTCCCCCTCCTACCTCCCTCCTCCCCCTCATCTCCCTGCCTCTCTTTCTCTTTCTCCTTCTCCTTCCCTTTGCCAATTCCCCATGGTGGGGACTTTTAGGGATTTCGGATGAAGAAATGGAAAACATTCCTCAAACAGCACAAGCTGCTGTTGTCAAAGGCGATTTCCACAATGAGTCACTTGATGACCCGGTGAAGGAGTCTGCTGCTGGCCGGCTGTGTGTGCACCCTCGTAACGTGCAGGGTGCAAGAAGTGCCCTCTGTTCATTCATTCAGCTGGGAGCCCCCTACTTGTTCAGAGGACTCCCCCTCTGCTGCAAGTGAACACTGCTTTTGACTCGCAGGGTTCTGCCTCTCCGAGCCTCATCTCAGACCAACCCCTACTACCATGCTAATTATCTCATATTATGACCGAGGGTGGAGACTTGTAGCAGCTTTGTGATTAGTTGATTTACCCCTTAAAGCAAAGCCTCTTACAGTTGGTGGCTTAAGACAGCCTGATGGACGAGGTTCAGTCTACTACTGACACTTGCTGCGATGATAATGAGCGGCCGGAAATGCTGTCACAGTAGGGAGGGCATTCTTTTCCTGAGAAGGTGTCGTCTCATCAGCTGTCAGTGATGTAGTTGATGTGATGTAGCTGCATGTGTGAGTGGTAAAAATCAAGAGTGGTGCCTCAAAGGTTTTCCAGTAATTTAGCGACACTATAGAAACATGTTGCTCATCCAGGTTGTATCCGTCCATCTAGGGCTGCACGACAAGGTCAAAAAGTAATCCTGTTGTTATTCTCAAAGGTATTGCAATGGACTGTTTTGTCACACAAAAAAATGCAGCTTCTTGTGACACTTACCCATGTTGCATTTGCGATAATATTTTGATTTATTGTGCAGCCCAACATCCATCTATCCATCCGTCAGACAAGATATGAGGAAGAGTGGGAAAATAAGAATACATGACTGTTTGATTTGTCTCAGGAAAGATTCATACCAAGTCATATCTGTGCCCTTTACTTACACAAGCGCAGACTAATCTAGGGATGCAACTAACAGTTGTTTTTATTAAGCTATCAAAAAATCTGCTTATTTTAAAGATTAGTTGTTAGTTCATAAAATGTTGTAAAGAAATTTCTAAAAAAAATGCTGATGATTATTTCCAGAGCCTTTAACTGAAAGACTCCTGCAGAGGTTTGACTTTTTTCTTTGCTTAAAAAATTGACTGGAATTATTAGTCGATTATCAAAATATTTTGAGACCAATCTTCATAGCCTAGTAGTGAAAGAAATTAATGAATATCTTTGTGATTATCCCTCCATTGTTTTCTCTTTGCATTTTTTTCTAGCAGTGATAACAGCGGGTGGTTTTTGGTATTTTTTCAACGTCCATCCCTGTTGGTCTTGTCTTGTGCTATAAGTGGCTGCAGCACTAATATTGTTCATATATGGTCACTTGATCGTAGTTAAACAGCTACTTCTACATACTAGGCCTTGATCTAGCTAATGTTCTCACTATGATGCTCCACCACTCATATATGGATGTAGAGGAAACACGGACACTGGATTCAGGCTGGTTTTCTATCTGTTTTCGAGCTACCTGTGCACAGTGCTGAATCTTTTCTAGGGATGTCGGTCAGTCAGTGCTCCACTTTGCGCCAGACTGAAATATCTCAACAACTATGAGATGGATTGCCATGAAGTTTTGTACAGGTGTTCAGGTTCCCAGGAGGATGAATCCCACTTGCTCTGGGAATCCCCTGATTTAGTGTCAGCATGAGGTTGACATTTGTTGTCCCACCAGCTATTGGTTGGATTGTCATGAGCAGATATTCATTTAGAAACAACTTTCATGATCACTTAACATTTCATCTTATGCTGCCAGCAAGTCTAAATTTTGGACAAGAGAAACAATTGGCTCTGGAAAATGTTATTTACATTCATATTAATTTGTGCATTTTTAAAAATGTATAAAACAAAAAAAACACACAAATGAATCTATGATGATTTGACAGTTGCTACATTATTGTATGTTAGTGCGGCCCAGTCTTTACACAACATCTGTAATGGTTAGTCAAATGAAAGAAGATCATTTTAGAACTATTCCAGCTTCTTAACTCTTAAAATGTCCTGCCTCTTTAGGTTTTGGACTGTTGGTTTGATAAAAAGCAGCAATTTGGCGTCGCTTTAGGCTCTGGGAAATCGTGATGGTGATATGTAATAGACTACACAACCAAACGTGAAAATAATCATCTGCATAGTCGATAATTCTGTCCTACCTTACATTTTCACTTTGTGATATTAGTAGAGGACCAGTACAATTTTTTGTTACTTCTAATTTTGGAGGCTCTGCAGGTTTTTAATTTAGGCAGATGTTTATCAATTCAGCTCATTGCAAAGGTCAGTAATTAAAGTGTAAAACCCTCCTTGATAAAAAAACGAGAAAAAAGATAAAGAAGAAGAAAAGGGTGCACACAGCATCACATCCTCTGAGTTTTTTTCTCATAAATGATAGCTGAAATTAAAACAACATATCAGCATAAAAACCATGAGGTCCTCATGAGATTCATCTTGGGACTTGGGTTGGGTCACATTGAGATCTTAGCTAAACCTTGCCTTGGGAAAAGCAGTTAAATAGATTCGCTGTTTCACTCATGCCACAGAATGACTGTTTTGGAAAATACTTGAGGGCTTTTAGCAGCCCACTTAACAGAAAGTCATTACCACGAGTAGACACAGTAGTCATTGTTTTAGTCCCAGTGCTTTGGTTGAATGTAATAGATTTTGGAAGTGACTGCAGTTTTGCCTTTCACAACAAACCAAAATGAAGAGGGTCAAAGACCATTTCTACTGAACCCAAAGTGGACTCTGACTGACATTTGCTCTCTGGTTTCATTTTGTTAATGTGCGCAGTGGGGATTCTTATAGTAAACGACAAACAATAAACACTTGTATGGCAGTCCATCATGTGGCTGTGTGTCCTCTGGCAGGCCTGCATTGATGAAAATGCTGAGATGGTGCAGTTTCTGGTGGAGAGCGGGAGTGACGTCAACAGAGGGGACAACGAGGGCTGGACTCCTCTGCACGCTGCAGCCTCCTGCGGTTTCATCCAGATCGCCAAGTGAGTGTTGGCCATCACCACACTGACACGTCACTGCCATTATAATTTAAAGTATTCAAAAAGTGTAGACCTACTTTACATTTTCAGTTCAGACATAGACGCTGCACACAATATTATAATAGACAAGAGTGATGTCAGGTAAAAGACATTAAACTAATATATGTTATATAGTATTCCGGTTCTAGTGTCACTTGTATGTTGATTGTGTTTGTTTTTTAAGATACCTGATAGAGCACGGCGCCCACGTCGGAGCGGTGAACAGCGAAGGAGAGCTTCCTCTGGACGTGGCCACAGAAGACGCCATGGAGAGACTTCTAAAAGGCGAAATCAAAAAACAAGGTGAGGAGTCTAAAGTTGCATCTTGTCAGTCCTGTTGAGAAATGGTCAAGCATGGGATGACAGCTACAAAATGTGATGGTCTGTTTATGTTGTCATCAGATTTAAGGCTGTTGTGAGGCTGTAATCAAGCCTGCATGATCAGGCTAAAATGATAACTTTGCTAGATGCTAGTATCACTGTCAGATACTAAATATAGATAATCTACTCATCTTTGAGAGCTTTATTCATTTTTGTTTCCTCAAATTAATCTTCAAATGTATCATCAGTCTAGCCTCAGAGCCTCTCCCGATATATCAAAAGACAAGACAGTAACAGAGTAACTAGGAGCATGATGAATGGCAACTGTAAAATACCACATTGTAGTTCTAAATTTAGACAATCGGCTTTCTCCATAAAAGGCTTTAAACTCTGGAATACATTACTAACTGAAATCAAACTGATTCCTGATATAAAAATATTTTACAATAAAGGTTATCTGTTGGCTAGAAGCAAACCGGAGCTGTACTCATTTTAAGTAATTGTACATTTGGTGTTTATTGATATACTGTGGTATGTGTGTTGTGGTATTTATATTTCATTGATTTTGTATTTCATTCATCATTTCCATATCTATTGTAAATATGTATTGTTTTTTATGATTCTGACTATTTAAAGCTGTATGTTTGAATTGCGCTGTACATGTGAAACCCCTAATAGGGGCAAAAGTTTAAATTTAGCAATAGCTATAAACAGCACATGTGTAGCACATCAGATGTTGAGCTACATTGTTCCTTTTAGAGCTCCTGTCAGTAGGATTGTTGATTTTTGAGTATAACCCCCAACTCGTCAAACACTGGCGCTTTCAGATGGCGGCCAACCCGACCTACAATCCCAAAGCGTCAAGTTTACTTGGCTGCATGTTTAACAGGAATATAAGAGGATTATTTGTTTTCATTAGCCATGTGAACAGCTGAGTAGGGAATGTTGTTTTTTTTTTACGAATAAGTGAAAAAATGACTTGGCTAATGACTATTTTGTGCTTGTAAATGAAGTCTGTTCCAGCATCCTCTCAAAAATCAGTATCTTGTTATGGTGCCAGTATGCCAGTGCAAATGTATTTATTCAGCTGATGGTTTAGATGAGTGGCTCTCAACAGCTTTGGCAACAGTGAATTTTTTTCACAAATAAACTGAATGAATGAAAGTGAAATCACACAGAGCTCGGGCTACTTGAAGCGCAAAAACAGAGCTCTCTCAAATTCTTCTCGTAAACGTATGGCTCTAAAACGTGCTCTGCATATTTGTCGTGTCCCGTTTTTACAAGGGGTCACATTTAAAGCCCACGTCCGCTCTGAGCAGACAAAAATAGGCAAAAAAACGAGGACAGAGTCGATGTGTACCAAATGTTCTGTGACCTCCATAGCACTGAAGTTCACCGAGGCCCCGGGCTTATAACTTTTATCAATGTCAAATACACACATTGCTGAGATCCATCATGCAACTGAAATCACTGAAGATAAATGAATACGAAGCTGAATATTTTGTCTTAAAATATGTTATTAATTAAACTGACAATGTTTTTTTCAGATGTATTTAATCAAATTTGCTTGTGTGTTTGTGTGTCCGTGTTTTTTACTCGCAACTGTTTGTCCACGTGTGCGTCACAGGAATAGACGTGGATAAGGCCAGAAAGGAGGAGGAGAGGATCATGCTCCAGGACGCCTTGGCTGTGCAGGACGGGGGCGGCACTCTCACACCTCACCCAAACACCAAGGCCACAGCTCTGCACGTTGCCGCTGCCAAAGGCTACATCGAAGTCCTGAAGTGAGCATCAGTCCACACACACAGCAGCGATAACGGCTTGTTAGCATTTGTCTTTTTTTTCTCATGGATATTCCTCTCATCTTCTCCCTCTCTTGTGTGTTTCCCTCCTCTCTTCCTTGCCTTGTTCAGGGTGCTGTTGCAGTGTGACGTCGATGTGGACAGCCGGGATATTGACGGCTGGACTCCCCTGCATGCAGGAGCTCACTGGGGGCAGGAGGAGGTGTGCAGCCTTCTTGCTGACCACATGTGCGATATGAGTGCCGTCAACAATGTGGTGAGTGTGAGACAAACGCAGTCATCATAAACATATGTCATTAAAGCCTCTAAATGTGCCACGACTGATGCACTCTGAATGCACATGTAGGGCCAAACACCTATAGATGTTGCCGATGAGAACCTTGCCGACACTCTGGAGGAGCTACAGAAGAAACAGAATGCTGTGAGTCCACCTTCACACAGGCTCCACAACTGTCTCACTCAGTTAGATAAACCTGATATGATTTATTGCATTACAGCGCCGAATGTTCTCTGTGTTTATGTGTGTTTATATTCCTCTTCAGTTACGCAGTGAGAAGGAGAAACAGACTCCTGTTATTGAGAACAGCCCGCAAATCACCATGGTACCAGTCCGCACGCGCAGGTCAGTGCCAGTGTGTTGGTGTGTGGGCATGTGTTTGATGTGTGTGCGTGTCAGGTGTGTATGTGGGCACATGCTACGCTGTCCCTCAGCTGAATCCCAGTAGTCCCAGTACCAGTAGTTTGCATGCAGGTATGATGTTAACAGTCCCAGCATTCCTGTGAGCCACGTTACTTCTATCCACTGACGTAACACTGGATAGATGTAGCAGTCAGCAACAGTCTGTGTCCCAGGTTCATACTGTTCCTACTGAGTGTAACTGTTTTCAGTTAATAGTGTGTACTGCAAATATTGGAAAAAGACAGTACACCTTCACCCCACCCAACACTAAAAGTTTAAGGTGTTGTCTTAAAATGTCTCATTTTGTCAGCCCAAACTGACAGATAAAAGCAGATTTCTACATATTTGAGAGGCTGAAAACAGCATGTTTTTGTGGCCATATTTGCATAATGAGTTATTTTAATGATTATTCTATTGTCACACAGAATAGTCTAAATTAGTACGATTTGGTAAAAATAAAATTTTTAGATATGCAGTAGTCCTATCCAATTTTACTGTTTTCCACCACTTTCCCAGACTAATAACTTTTTAGGACAGACCTTTTTTATGTGTGTAGTCTGGAGTTATGTCAGTCTGCTTGAGACTTCTTGGGGTGTTCGGTGTCTGGGATCAAATAACATCACTGTGATAAAAATCACATAGGCTACAAGGAATAAAACAAAACAAAGAGGGGTGGGGGGGCAAATCAATTTATGTAGTGATAGTATTAATAATGTGGTTTACCCTGTAAGCGTATTTGAATTGCCTTTTAATTGATAAATGAAGTTATCAAGTTTTACACAGCCAATAAACATAAAATATGATTACTTCATACTACTAAAAAACAACATAGTACACTATGTAATTAGTACAAAGCATGTACTTTGTAGTATACAGTAGGTGGTTTGGACACACATTGTTTTGTCATTTGTTTGAAGGCTCTGTTGCTATTTTATCCCTGTTGGTTTGTGTAAAGTTCACATTATTACATAATGGGGAAAGATTATTAAACATGTGATCAGGTAAAAAGCTTTAGGTCAAAGTTACTTTTAACTGAATGGTGATCCAGTGATAAGACGGCAATGGTGCACATGGCATCACAGAAAGTGACCCACTGTCCCGCCCACCGACGTGTTGCATGCTCGCTCTAATTGGCTGCACATGGAATGATTGCCCTCACTGATCAGCTCCCTGCATGCCACCTGTTGTTCCACCCCACCTTGGCCCCGCCCCTGCAGGACTTCTATCTCTCGTATGAGCAGTAAGGAAAAGATCTGCCTCCACGAACGCGAGAAGCACCCGCCCCCAGCCTTGCCGAGCAGCCCGGCCGAGGATGAGGAGGAGGAAGGCCAGACGGGACGGAGCCAGTCTCAAAGCCAGGTGAAGGCGTCCAGCAGCTCCAGCTCAGAGGAGGAGAGCGAGTCGGAGAGCGATGCAGAATCGGGTAAGAGATGTTGTGATTTAGGTGTTTTATCAGATGGGTTTTATGACTTCTGCTAGTGATTCATTGATGTGTGACCTTGCACGGTTTCAGAGAAAGCCAAGAACCGAGAAATCATAAACAACTTGAACAACAAACGCAACGCCACCAGCCTGCTTCCTACCTCCATGTCAACGAGTACTGCTGCAAGTCAAGTGAAAAAGGTAAGATATGTAGAGAAATAACGTAGAAGACATCCTGTGTCAACAATACTGAACAATATAGATGATGACTTTAACTCTGTAACAGGACCTAAGCAAGCCCCCAACCACCGAGGCCCCGGGCTCCTGGAGAACGTCTCTGAGGAAGGCCGGCAGCTCGGTGACTCTGGGCTCAGCTGGACTGTCTGACACCAACCAGGACGCCAGCAGACCTCCAGAGAGCGTCCTGGGAATGACCCGCTCTGCCTCCAGCCCCCGCCTCAGCTCCGAGGCCGACACCAAGGTACAAGACCACAGACGCTCACATGATTCGAGGATTTTCACACACATGAAACCAGCTATTATTTTATGTCATGACTCCAGATAAAGGCTTCTTTTACAGCTTGTATTCGCTGAGTCACACAGAAAAAAACTGATCTCATTCTTAGGAGCCGAAGCTCGCCCGAGTACCGCCCATCCCTACACGGAGACTCTTCAGTATTCCAGACAGCAGCCCTGACAACTCCAACAGGTGGGCCTCCTGTGCTCTCATGTGCTCCTGTGCTCGTGAAACCAGAATCTGTTTTTCAGAGTCACTGCATATGTGCCCTTGTCACCCTGTCTCTCTCTCAGTTGGCTAAGCCGTAGCTCCTCTTACACCCGGCGCCTTCATAGTCAATCAGGGAATGATCTCACTAGTTCCACCCCCTCTTTGCTTCACAGGTCAGTCATGCTGCTCACTGCTCGTCTTGTATTTGTTTTCACTTCTGTTTGCTGTGTCACAGCTTATTATGTTCCCCCAGCAGTGAATACTAATTTGTGTGTGTGGCTGTGAAAGATGCCTTTGTGTCTCCAATGGGTTTTGTCCTTCCAGCTCATCTTATGGAAAGAGACTGGATGACCCCACTGTGACCTCAGCTAGCACAGGAACAAGCTCTGCCGGACTCAGCCGCCTTAATAGTGTCTTGGCCCAGAGGTACTTAGTTTTATACTGATTTAACAGTTTGTTTTTCTCACTTATACTCAAGATCTAATGGTCACACTCTTTCTTTCTCCTCAAGACTCCCTCAGGAACAGACAGAAAAGAAGGATCAGTCTGCCGTCACCACCTCCAACTCTCGAGGCACCATGACCACAGGCGAACAGGAGACCAAGCAGAGGCGCAAGTGAGTCAAGGCATTTTTCTGTGTGTGTGTGGATGGGAAAGAGAGTGCTGCATTGTGTCTAAAAGTGTGGGACTTGTGTAGGTCATATCTGACACCAGTGCGGGATGAGGAGGCAGAGGCACAGAGGAAGGCTCGCTCCCGACACGCACGGCAGTCCCGCCGCTCCACTCAGGTACAGACCTCACCTGCTCACATGTTCACTGCAGGTTCTAGTGTATGTCAGTGTGTTGCATAAGACGGCGTTATCTCTTTTTTTCATGCCATAGGGAGTGACACTAACAGATCTGCAGGAGGCGGAGAAGACAATAAAGACGGACAACAAAGGGAGAGAAAAGAAGGAGGAGGAGGAGAAGGAGAAAGAGAAGGAAGCGAAAGAGAAAGAAGCAAAAGCGAAGAAGGGAGAGGAAGGGGTTAGAGCCATATTTCACAGTTATAGCCCTGCATTGACTGTGCTTATATAATGTCACGTGATGTCACATAACAGGGGATACCGTGTTTACAGGAAGTGAGCTGGAGGTCTCGTATTGCCAGTCTGCAGAAGTCTGACCTGCTGGGCCTCACACAGCCCACTGGCACTCCAAGGCCTCAGACTGGATCTGACAGGAGAGGTACGCATCACCACTTTGCTTTTTTCCACGTGAGCTAGAGCTCGACGATGTGGTGCTCATTGCAATACTTGATTTGTTCTTAAACGACTGCTGTCTGGCATTGTACCAGATGTTGAGGCCGGCACAGGGGAGAGTGAGACTGAGCGATGGGCCAGGGAGCGCAGGGAGAGGAGACAAGCTCGGGCCAGGAGGAAGGCACAGAGGACCGGGGAGGTAAACTCTCCAAACTTCTTGTTATCTGGATGGATATTAAACAATGCTCACAAGAGAAGATAAATTCAGCGGCTGCAAATATGAAGTGATAATAATGTTGTAATCTGCTGCCTGTGTCGTCTACAGAGTGATGACAATGATCCCAGTGGAGAAGAAGAGTTCTCAGGCAGTGGGCTGGATCCACAGGTGTGTGTGTGTGTTTATATTAGTTTATAGTTTCAATGGACTGTATCTAAGACACAGACTATAACTTGTTTGCTTGTCTTCTCTGTTTACAGACAGTCAGACGTTCGAGTTCCAGGTATGAATTCGGCCTTTGACTTGTTTGTGCTGCTGCTCGGGGAAAGAAAGAGGGAAAATCAATGTCTGTGATTGCAGTATCTCTGACCTCTGCTCCTCTCCTCCTCTCCTCAGGTCGGACATCTCCTTTAATGACTGCATCCAGGGAGGAGGCTCCGAGAGCAAGGATTTTAAGAAGGTTAGCGGACAGAACTGATATTGAGGTTACAGCATTTGTCCTTCTTATTTGTCCCAGTTGTTTACTGCCGTGTTTGTTTGTGTGTGTGCCTCTGTGCTTAGATGTTCGAGGAGGTCTCCAGAGAAAACAGTCAGCTCCAGTCTCAGCTGCAGGACACCCAGAGAATTATCAGTCAGACCAGGCTGGACTTGGAAAAGGCCACACAGGTGATGACTCAGACACACAAACGATCACTGTAAACATCCCAATACAAAGACAAAAGAAAGCATCCTGAAGTTGTAATTGACAGGTTTTGTAATTGTGGCTGGTATTTCTGTGTTCAGTTCTGGTGGCTTTCCTTGTAGACATCCTGTCTGCCAAAACTTACTCTGTTTACCCCAAATACTATTTTTGAAACATGATGTTTGTTGTTTCCATTTTTATGTGTTTTTTTTCTTTGTTGGGAAAAACAACTCAAAGATTTGGATCTTCAAGCATCACACATTCAAATGAAAATCTGGAACTTTTGAAAGCAGAAATAGTTCAGTCACACAAATAAAAATAAAAGGTTGACTTCACTAGCAGTGCAATTAATTAATTCAACAGCCCCACTGAGCAATACACACAGCAGGCTCAGTTCAATACGCGCAAAGCTTTTTCCTCCACAACCTTACTTGGTCTGGTATTACAAGTAGCTAACAGAGGCTAATGTTAGCTACACATTGCTGTGCAATTAACATGACCAAGTCAGTGTGTCTATAGTGTATTTACTGGGAATCGTTATCTATATTTATTGTTTAAAATTACTTTATAATATTTACATATACATCATAAAAATAGCAAAGAATTTTAAAGTAGAATTCACTGTATAGTTTTCAAGTCTACAGTGACCAATTTCAACCATAGCCGTGTTTTTCGTTTTCATGCTGGTCATTTCATTCCATTAAGTCTCACTCAGTCATTCATTTATAATCGGTTTATTTTGCTAATTTCACTGTTCAATTTCCTAAAATTATGCACAAGACAAATAATACACCCACAATATTTACACTCGTTCCATGAACAAAACAGGAGCTGGATAAGAGTGTAGGTACTGATGGCCATTCCTTTTTTCCTTTTTCATTGTGCCCCATTATTTTTCCTTAATAGATTCTCTTATTGATAGAGGCATTTTTGGTCATTATTATACAGTTTCAATTCATATACTGGAATACACATCTGCTTTGCTGTAGTTTGTGCATACAGACCTTAAAAGTAAAATTTCCATCTAGGATCCTCTTCCTTTGATCTTAATATAAACAACCTCCGTAGATTTTCCGTTAATAGACTGTTTCTGGCTTTATACATGACTGATAACATTTTCAAATCAACTAAATCTTTAAATTTCAACACTTGTGACTTGATAAATTGTTGGTTTGTTCTTTTATATCCACCTTGTTTGTGTTATTGCGTAAGTGTTTTTGCTCTTTTCTGTAACACATACAAAGGTTTTACTATTACTCATAGACATGTCGCCCCACACCTGTGTGCAGTCACCAAAATATGGAAGAATAAACAAGCAGTACAAAATATGACGAGAAGTCAAATCTAAACCGTCCTTTGCTTTATTCATAACACTTTTGTCTTTATATATTCTCTATGAGGTAGTAAGAGCACAAAAGCAAAAGTTTTATTCCAATTCAAGGATAATTTATTTACTTCAAACCACCTCTGAAGTTTGACCATTTCACATACTAAACTATCTACAATCACCAAAGATGTCTTTAACTTTTGTCTTGTGTTTAACAAGATATTTTTTTATCTTCTTGATAAAAAAGTATTTTGATTAGCAAAAAAATCCAAAACACCATGGTTCTGCGTCTACAGCCTTACGTGATCTAATATGACTGGACCAGTAGCTAATGGTGGCTTACGTTAGCAAACATAGATGGTACTGTGCTATTGACATCGTTAAACTCAGGTCGTAATAGTGAGATTTTTGCGGTAGGATAACCCTCTCAGAAAATATCACAGTTTCATGGTGTACCATATTGTATGGAAGCCCATAGAATACTTTATTACAATGACATAATGTAGTGTAAGTCTGTACTGTAGGTAAGCAAGTGTACAGTATGTGTAATAGTGTAATAATGGTCAACCTTTATCCCATGGGGGCAATGGAAACCATATATCGCTGCAGCCCTACTCAGGACTACTTGTGCTAGTGTGTGTCTGTCATGGTGAAGATGTTAATGTTACTGACGTCTTGAATCCAACAGAGACAGGAGCGCTTCACTGACTGTTCGGCCATGCTGGAGCTGGAGAGAAAGGTAATGCATCCCTGCTGATGTAGTTACTTGTTGTAGCTTCAACTGCCTCACTGTAGCCACCCCTGCTTTCTGTTGACACTCTCTCCTCTCTTCCCCCCACTTGAACCACTTTCTCACCTTTTTCACTCACCTTTATTGGTCCTCCTTCTTCCCCACCTCACCCCCCACTCTCCCTCACATCTCCCTGGCATCAGGACCGGAGGATGTTGGAGCTGAGAATGGCAGAGCTGGAGGAGGAGCTAAAGGTGAGGAGATGTTCACAGACACTTTGCATGCTTCTGCTTAATTAGCTTGGCTTTAGCTTGAGCAGGGCAGCAGTGATGTGGAGGTACACTGCCGTTTTATATAGTAAACACTCTGTTGAGCTGTTTTCAGGTTGGCGTGATGTGCTTCTGTCACATATGGTGGATGCATTTGGTTGGTTTTCACATGATGGATGTTTCTGTTTGCTACCTAACTACTACCTCAAAAGGGTTTTTTTTTTTTTTTTATCCATCTGATCCCTACAATCTCATAATTTTGGGTGTGAAATGACTCCTTTATAAATTGCCTGACATAATACAGAAAGAAGAGAGCAAGAATGTGAGTCCATTTCTCTAAGGGACTACTGGGACATTCTGGTAAATATGCGCTTACTTTACATGTTGCCAGGAGTTAGACGAGAAGACTGATACCACTCTCTTGTCTTTATGGTGCTAATAAATCTCACCATCACCTGGTTAGCTCTTTGAAACAAGAGGAAACGGCTATTGCAGGACTGTACGAAGCTAACTTCAGTCTCTGCTTGTTGTCCGTCAAGATTGTGAAGCAGCCTCCCCTCCAAAAAAAAAAAAAAAAAGCTGGAAAGCTGTTATCAGAGACTTATCCAAGTGATCAATTGATGATCTGTCCTGCCATCGCTTAAGCCATATTGTAGCATCAGGGTTCAACTTCTTTTAGAGACAGCTTTTGTCATCAGCAGTGAGACTTTTTACAGTCTGTAGGACACAGGGGGCAAATAGCTACTAACCAAATGTGTTTTCTGCTCTATTTATTTCATAATTTTCATTATTGTTTTCATGTGTCCTCTAACAATGTGTGTAACTGTGGTAGTTGACTGAAGAACAGCCAGTACACACGTTTTCTGAATATACAGACAGGACAGTGTTGTGAATCTTCTCATCTAACTCTCAGTAACAAGCAAACTGATATATTGGCCCAAATGTCAAACTATTATTTTCATTTTTATAACATGTTATGAATCTATAAGGACAAAACATATACTTAGTTTGATGATTTATATAAAAGATAAATATACTGTATATATCCATGCTTTTATTTCTTGTTCTCTTTTACCAGATTTTTTTTTTAACTACTCCTTTTGGGCCTTTCACACTGATTTATCCCACAGAGGGTTCAAAGATGACTTGTTTGCAGGACAGTAGTCCTTTATGATATGCATTACTGAAGGTTTTCACAATACCACAATTGTAAACTACAATACAGTACTAATTTATAAAACGATACTCAACACCTCTTTTGAAAATATGATTGAAGAAATCTTTTGTTTTTGTTGTTCATCACTATGAAGTTTTTTCTAATGAAATGCATATATTGTTTGACATGCGGTATCAAAAAAGTATTGGAGTATCAATATTTTGACAACCATATGCAGTACACAGTACACAGCAACTTTGTGAAAGTCCTGCTCCCCATTCCTGAGGCTCTGTAGCATGAGCAGGCAGCATTTTAATCATTTCATGACCCAAGTTGTCAGAGTTCACTGGAACAGCTTTATTTGACATATTTCTGCATTGATATGAATAAATTATCCTTTTTATCCCAAAGTGGTTCCAGTTCAACCATTCTGTAGTTTTTTAATAGGCTTTTTTTTAGACATTTTAGCATGCCACTATGGATTAGCGGATTAACAGAATTTCGCTGGTATTCTGTGTCATGGCTTACTGTGACATTTAAATCCAACAGTGTTAATATTATTGGTTACACCTGTACTTTTCATCTAATATACTATATATACTAAATACTAAATGTGAACACAAGCAATAAAATCAAGTAATGAAATTTAAAAACTTAAACTTTAAAAAATTTAATTTGTCTTTAATGTGAGCTCAACTTTCACCACCAGGTTCTGGTTGACCTAAGAGCGGACAACCAGCGTCTTAAAGATGAAAATGGAGCACTGATCCGTGTCATCAGCAAACTCTCCAAATAGCCGGAGAGAGTGAGAGAGACACGACTAGCAGGGAACCCCCTCCCTCCATCTATCCATCCATCCCTCCCTCCTTCCACACATTCCTCCCGGTGCCAAAGAGAGAGAGAGGGGGAGAAAAGCAGCAGAATGTCCCACGTATATGAACACCACCGCTTGACTTGGATTGTGATGCCTCTCTGTGAACAGCTGGAGTGGCTTTTGTGTGCCTTTCAATGCCCGTTTGTCACAGGCAGACCGATGGCATGAAAGCCTGTGGCTCCGGCCAGAGGCTCCCACAGTCGCAACATCAGACTTGACAACAGCCAGAATGTCCACGGCTGGTCCAACACACGAAACACGACATCTACTATGACTGTGCATCAGGGGGACATGCACACACATTCCTATGCGTGCATCACATACTTCCTCGATGCACATTCCACGAGCGCACAAGGCAGCTTGGGCCTTAAAGCTCCCACTTAAGTATTTATTTTTTTGTGAACACACTCACGTCACACATTCACGAATTTACCCCACTCACGGATCAAATGTTAGGTGTTGTCAGCAAAGTTTTTGGTGTAGTTCTTTAAAAAAAACCCAGCTCTGAAATCAGACTCTGTCCTTACATTCAGCTACGTCCTGAAGTTCGGCGGGGAGGGGGGGAAGTCCATGAAGCTCTGTTGGGTTGTTTTGTTTCCACATGCAAGTGTTTGAACCCACCTACCTCTCCACCCATGCACTTCCCCACATACATTTTTATTTGTTTGTGACCACAGACACACTCCATGCTCTTAAAAAAAAAAAAAAAAAAAGACCGCAGAACCAGGTCCGTCGACCGCAGCACTTTACTATCTGCAAAGCATTAAACGATCTGCGAGGCTTTGCCTGTCCTCCAGACACACACACACACACACACACTTAATATCAGAGCAGCGCCTTCTCACTGAGTAAGTGGAGGGAGAAGTTACCCATAGCTGAAGGTCAAAGGTCATTGCACAATTATAGGAATTGCTCTTCTGTCAAAGCCTATAATGCTATGAATGGTTTTAATTATTACCATTGATAAAGATTATTTTCATAGTTTTTCATTGTCAATTCCTCTCTTGCAAGGGAGCATGGTTATGTATATTATCTGTGTATAAATATTAGTCTTGAACAATACCCTTTTTGAAGTAAAATTCCATGTAGCCTTTCTTCACATGTTGGTTTTCTAATATATTGAATGGATGTCTGCACCCTAATAAAAAAAAAAGTGTGTTTGTAGCGACCGCCTGTTTATTTTGGACGCTGAGAATTTGTATCAGCGTCGACATTTGTGCACAAAACTCCTGATTCAAGGAAAATGTTATGCAAAAGTGTCTGGCTTTTTACTAACACGTCATATTAGATGGAGTCATCAGACTGCTAACTTTTGAGATTTGTGGTCACCTGGTGGTTTCCCTCTTTGCTGCTTCACCCACACTGTACTTGTGTCATCCCTGCGTACAGTACAGTCGTTCTGTTTTCTGGTAGCCAGATGTCCCACATCACTGGGGAGAAGGAAAGAGGAACAGCTGCAACATGACAGCACTCACACAAAGCGAACATGCAATGTATTTACAGTATGTTTGGACTGTTAAATCAATTTACAGCAGCTCCCAGGTGGACAGTACATCACGAGTGGCTTGACTGATATGATAAAAATGAGTGTCGTTACATTTGCTGGATGAGTGCTCAGTAGACGTCTGGGTGAAAGCTTTAAGTTGTCTTCTGAAGTCTCGTCCATCTGCATGAAGTGTATTTAACACCAGTCATCCATCTGTTTGTCTCATCTGAGAGCAGAGAGATGGACCACTGTCCTGCAGGGTAGAAGTACTGACAACAAGCTGAGCTCCTAATAAGGAAGGGCAGGCTGGCCGAGGCACTCTCTCTGTAAATATCCCTCAGGTCTGAGAAAGACAGAGGAAGGGAGCTGGGGAGGAAGAGGCAAGCGGATGGATTGCAGCCTTATATGGACAAAGCACTGCTTTTCCCAGGGTTTGTGGCTCTGACCCCCGGCATGATGCCAGATGCTACACAAACAGCTCCTCAGTGACACCAAGTGGTGAAACTCATGAAATGCTGCAATTATTTATTTCTTTTATTTCTTTTTTACATATTTGACAGCTTTAGACCAACTGAGAAATAATGTACCAAAACATACCTCAGACAATGATCCTGTAATCAGGTCTACCAAAGAGCAATGTGGGCAACCGCTCCTGAGGCTCTATGTAGTTTGTGTCAGACACTTTGTGGTAGTAGATTAATCGGACATGTGTTTGGTAATGTGGTCTATAGCAGCTTTCTTCAGTCCTTTGGGGAACCTGCCCTGCATTTTTCAGACGTTTCCCTGCTCCAACACACCTGATTCAAATGAATGGGCCGTCATCAGGCCTCAGCAGAGCTTGATGACGAGCTGATCATTTGAACCAGGAGACAGAACCAGGATCAAAGAATGCTGCTAAAGGTATTTTTGGGGCATTTTTACCCAATCTAATCTAGCTTGTTTCTCTAAAAAAAACAGAAATTTGAAAATGAAATATGAATCTGGAATATAATATTTCAGTTGATGTAATGCTTACATGGTGCATGTTACAGGGCTACTCCAGGTATTTGCTATTAGGTTGCAATAAACTTGTAGGGGTCAGATTTGAAAAAGAATCCAAACTGCAGAGGTTTAGATATCATCCAGTTTTATTTTTTAATCTTTAGTATGTGTCAAACCTAAAAAATGCTGTGTCCTACAATTCCCATGATGCAGCTAGATAGCGCAATTCTCCTTTTCTGTAACACAGGCTTTCTCTTAAAAATCTTAAGCTTGAATTCACTAAGTTTATTTTACTTTATAAAGCTCAACCAGAACATTGTCCAGCTGTTGAGCTACAAATTAAGTATAATTCCCACGAGCTGAGCTGTAAAATTGGTGGATGTAGTGAGCACCATGATTCGTTAACCTCTGTGCCGCCGTGGCACCAGCTTGGTCTGACTTTTGTGCACTATGTTTTAGGGGCAACTTCCACCTATGACCCTCATTGGAACAGAACTCTGTGACGTGTAGTACTGATAATAGTGGAACATTAATAATATATGTATTTGTAGAGCACTTTCCAAAAACACTTTATGCATGAAGATCAAACAAAAACTAACCACGAAAAGAGGAAATGGAAAACACTCTGAATAGTATGAGCTCATAAAAGTTAAAGGATACGTTCATTCAAAAATGAAATTCAGTCATTATCTACTCACCCCCATCCCAATGAGAAGTCGGATGTTGGACTGTCATCTGCAAATGATTTCTGAAGCTTCACAGCAAATCTGCCTTGCAGCGTTCTCTTGAACAACTAAAGTGAATGGGGACTTGTTTCAAAACACAAGGAAACAACAAAAAAATATCTTCATACAGTTCGTCTGGGATAATGTAAGTCTCCAGATATAAGAGATAACACATTTATATGAAAAGATGTAATTTACAACCCTTTTAAAGCTGAGATCTTCACTGTAGCTGCTAAGCTAAAAATGTCATCATGCACCTCTTCTGAAGTGAGTGTGTAAATATTGTCTTGTCAAATCAATTTGGGATCTCAGGGCTTCTGGAAAGACTCAGATTACACCAGAAAAGCTGTATGGAGCCATTTTGATTGTTTTTTGTTTTCGTTTTTGTCCCCATCCACTTCAGTTGTTTAGCAGAATGCTGCAACAATGTTTTGCTTTCATCCGACTTTTCAGTTTTGGCTGAACTTGTCCTTTAAGAGGAGATTTATAAGAGAACGGTGATTCTCTCAGGTCGCTTTCCTCAAGCTCATAGCCCCAGAGGCTCTAGACTCTGACTGCAAAGACTTTAAAGATTTGTTGGCTAAAATGAGTAAAACAAGAGCTAACAGCATAATGGTAAAAGATTTAGGGTGCCCGGTAAGCAGAGGAGAGAGGACATGATTTAGTTTGGAGAGAGTGATGTCGACTTCTTGGAAAAGATTGGATGAATAGGTAAACACTCTCACTGTGACCTGAAGAGTATTTTCACTGCCTCTGCCTAGTGGTCCTGGTGTTTTAACTGTACATACGTATGTACACGTTGGCAACCATTACAGCCTGGAAAAGATAAACAAAGGTGTTTATTAATACTGTTCAGATCTTTTTCTTAAAGCTGGGAGTTGACATGATTCATAGTGTGATGAGTGCACTTCTTATTTCACACAAATCTAGTCTGTATGCAGCGGTGTCCCCAGCTGCTCCAGACACACTGTGACCTGTCCACCACATGAAGTCCATGCCATGTTTTACATCAGAGAATCCTGTCCAGGTTTTCTTTGCAGGACACACACAGCTGCATGGTCTCCTCCCACAGCAGTGATACTCCTCTCTTCAAACTTCCTCTGTATAAACTTTAATAAACTTCTTTGTTTTCAGTAGACATGAGTGCTAAAAGGAACTTCTTGCTGTAAACTGGAAACAACAAGCGCTTTTCTGGAACTTTTGCCTTCAATTTTCCTTTTTTTTTCCTGCATTTTTCTTTGTTGCAGAAACAGATGATTCTTCCAGTTCACGTGAGAGTAAACCATTCCCACTGCAGTAATGTGTTAGAAGGAGTTATGCAGGAGTGGTTTAGACCCGATCGCTGAGATTGTATGTTTATTTTCAGACAAAATTCAGTCAACTTTACTTAATGAGGAGAAAGTATTTGCCCTGTAATTAACCTTTGTTTTGTTCATTAAGTGACTTGTGTTTTTGCATGATGATGCCTTAGGATGATGTCTTGTTACACAAAAGTGTCAAAGTACACAGTCTACAAATAGTCTTTACTAGCAGGAGCCTGTGAAAAAAGTGTTGTGTGTTTGTTTACAGTAAAAATTTCCAGTAGCGATGTAGTGTCTCTAACCATGCATGGTGAACTAAAGGATTTTCACACTGCATTTAGACCAGGTCTGAAAGCATTTTTAGTCCCAGGCTAAAAGAGAGTTTACACTGGTACACTCTTGGCACTTTTCAAAGTGGGCCGACCTAAGTCCTGCTCATTCTTAATTGTTAACATTAGTCACACATTCCAAAGGACATTTAACCCAGAGCTAGCAGATGTGCCGTGTGAATCATATAGCCCAGGTTTTAGGTTAACCCTTGCTTAACAATAGGGCTGTTCACCATGCTAACTTAGCCCCTTTAGTCCGGGGCTAAAGTCAGTGTTAACCCACTTTGGAATGTACCAGTATTAGGCCAGTTTGAATGTTTTCTTAGCTTTAGGCTAACAACTCCCTTAGCTTTGGGCTAACAGTTCCCTTAGACTGGGGCTAACAGCTTTGTTAGCCTGGGGCTAACTGCTGTGTTAGCCTGAGGCCAACAACTCCCTTAGCCTGGGGCTAGCAGCTCACTTAGTCTGGGGTTAACAGCTGCCTTAGTCTGGGGCTAACAGCTCCCTTATCTTGGGGTTAACAGCTACATTAGCCTGGGGTTAACAGCTGCCTTAGTCTGGGGCCAACAGCTCCCTTATCTTGGGGTTAACAGCTACATTAGCCTGGGGCTATCAGCTGCCTTAGCCCAAGGCTAACAGCTGCCTTAGCTTGGGCCTATCATTGCCCTTCACTTGGGACTAACAGGTCGCCTCTACTTGGCTTTAACGGTTCCTTAGCCATGGGCTTACAAAATCCTTTGCTTAGGGCTAACAATAGCTTTCGCTTAGGGATAACAGCTCCCTAAGAAAAGCCCTGGGCTAAGAACATACAGCGTGTAGTTTAATTATGGTTATGTTATAGAACATAACCATCATATAAAAATAAAATAAATAGTCAGAATATAAGTGCTTTTCACGTGCCACTTAGTCCCAGGGTCAGAAAAAAATTCTGGCACATTCCAAAATGGGCCATCCATGACTTTTGCTTAAGGCTTACTTGCCCTGCTTCAGAACAGGTGTAGCCCAGAGTTTGTGGGGTTATCATCTGAAAACCAGCTAAACATGGAGATTAAATGTGCCAGTGTGAAATGGGGCTCAAGTAAACAAGAGTATTTACATTAGACTTGAATGTACGTTTCCAAAGGATACTAACATAAGTGAAATCATCTTTCATTGTTCAAGAGCTGGGACAAAATCAACGAACCCTGACTGCCTTTCAGGAATCAGACTTACTGGTTCCGTTTAAGCTTCCCAATTAAAGCTCCAGACTTCGACATGTCCTGTGACTCAGACCCTTACATCTTTTCCACTGACACTCTACCTGCTGACCGCCGCTTCCTCCCTCCACTTGCCAATGGGCGTCTGGGATGGAGGGTGTACAGCAACATCATGCACATGGGTGGCGTGTATAACGGAGAGGGTGGACGGTGTCACAGAGCGGATGTCCCCTGTCCTTTCGCTGTGGAGGTGGAGATGGAGGAAACAACCCAGCACACCTACAGCCTAGACACTCACTCAGGTAGCATCAGCAGAGTTTGACCGTCTGGTTGCAGGACATCATGTTGCTGATCTAATTTCATGCCGTGAAGAATGATCACTGTCTCATCTTCTCGTCCAGGCATTTTTACCCACACACTGAGCTCGGCAAATGTGACCATCTCACAGTCTTTGTATTCACACCGATACTACTCCAACCTGATGGTGATGGAGGTTTTGCTGGTGCGTCAGGTGACCTCAGAGGAGCCAGTCACTGTAAAGCTGGTCAGTTCATTCACGCCTCAGAGCAAAGACATCGTGTTTGAGTCTGGTCCTGATTACAAAGGAGGAAAGTAAGGATGACAATGACACTTCTTGAATATACTGTACAAGTAGGAAATCTCTCAAAGTCTACACTCACCTCTCATACAGGTACATTCACGGAACGACAAAGAGTGCTGAGATCCCAGGAGGTTCCTGTCCCATGGTGCACCTTATCTGGAGCCACATACCCTCTACTCTGACGCTGCTTCCAGAGCAGAGCCAGGCTCGCTGGGGCTTCATCCTGGTTGGGACCAACAGCTTGGATATAGCCAAGGCCAGTTTTGATGAGGGCCTGGATCTGATGGCGGCGGGCAACCTGCGTCCGTCTCACGAGAATGCCTGGAAAGAACTGTGGCTGCAGAGCAAGGTGGAGGTGACTGGGTCAGAGACCCTGAGCAAGGCCGTGATTGGCTGCATGTTCTACCTCCTCAGCGCCTTCCCTTCCATACATGACACCTCCAGCTCTTTTGGTGGAGTCAGTCCAGGTGGGCTGTCTAATGGAGGAGATGGTCAGGACTACTGGGGCCATGTTTTCTGGGACCAGGTATGGCTAGATATGTTATTTGCATGTTGTTTGTTTGGGTTGTATGATGCATCTCACAGTAACCCTACCTTCCTCTTGATAGGACCTCTGGATGTATCCTGGTATCGCCCTTTTCTATCCCAAGCTAGCCCGAGCAGTGCTAGAGTACAGGGTGGGGACTATAGATGGTGCAAAGGACAACGCACAAAAGCAGGGCCACAAGGTATGATGATCAGAGGGATGAAGGTGCACAAGACCAAGAACAAGAATTGGTCTTTTTAGCTTGTTACTGGAGGCAATTGTGGAACTGTGAAAACTGTTGGATTAAACAGAAGAAATTAAATGAAAAAGCAGCCCAGCCAACAAGGTGCTGCAGGCAACGACCCGTAAAAAAAACTGTCTTTTGTTCTATTTCTGTTTGTATACAATCAATCAATCAGTCAAAGCTTTATTGTCATTTAGATGTACCAACAAAAGTAGTGCAACAAAAATGAGATTACGTTTCCCGGGATCCCATAACAGAAACACAATAAACATACACAATACAAATTAAACACAAAATCGTTGTTACAGCTGATATCTTCAGTCTTTGTGTTTGTACTCTTCTTTATACGTAGTAAGAAGTACATGAAACTGTGTCTGACTCCTCTGAATCAGTGTTCTGACTTTACAGGGACTAAAGTTCCCATGGGAGAGTGCTGTGTCAGGGAGGGAGGTGTGTCCAGAGGACATTTACGGACAACAAGAGATTCATATAAATGGAGACGTCACCCTGGCCTTCCAGCGATACTTCTACCTCACCGAGGTACATTCTTTTATCACCATCCTATTGTCTCAGCCTGTGTGATGATATTAACGGGGCTGTTGGTTGCAGGATCTATCCATGTTCACAGAGGGCCGGGGCAGTGAGGTGATCTACGGTGTGGCTGATTACTGGGTTTCTAGAGTTACCTGGAGCCCTGAGGACCAGAAGTATCACCTCATAGGTAAAGATTTTTATTAGAAAGATGTTTTTTCTGCTGAATCTAGTGAGTTGACATGGTTGTGCGTCAAATTTTTATTTAGTCACCTTGTTATGTTAATTTTGCTATTGCAATGTAAAATTTTCAACTTCTATATTCATATATTGAAGATACTTTTGTGGCTAATTTGGAAGTATTTATGAATGTAATCATTATATAATTGCATGACTTTTTTAAAATTTCTTTTGTGCCTTTAGGTGTCATGCCACCTGATGAATATTATTACAATGTCAACAACTCTGTGTTCACAAACACCGTGGCCAAATTCAGGTACTTGTGTGTGAATATTTACCTCTAGTCGATTTAAACTGGTAAAAACCGATAATACAAAAAGTTTCTCATTTGTCAGTCTCCAGTTCGCTGTAGAGCTGGCTGCCCTCCTCCAACATCCTGCACCAACCGAATGGCAGAAAGTGGCCGATGGCCTCAAAATACCTTTCGACCAAGAATCCCAGTACCATCCCGAGTTTGATGGCTACATTAAAGGTTCATTTCTAAGACTTCTGACACTGAGCTATATAAAAAAAAAAAACTGAGTGTTCATAATATGCTGGAATGTCCTTTGGACGTCTCACAGGTCATCCAGTGAAGCAGGCTGACGCAGTTATGTTGAGCTACCCTCTTGACTTGCCAATGTCCCCAGAGGTCAGGAGGAATGACCTTGCAATGTATGAGCCAGTAACTGACCCCAGCGGTCCAGCCATGACATGGGTAAGACACAATTAATGTTAAAGCTGCAGTCTGGAGTTTTGAGAAAAAAGTGGACTTAGGCAGAAAATCTGAATAAGCACAGCTCCCAGGTCCCTCCTTCTTCCTCTCTGCTGGCTGCAGCCCTGCCTTCAAAGCCCCTCCCCACAGAGGAGCCTGCTGTGCACAAGCAAGCTTGTAACCACGGTAACAGAGGAAGCCAGATGAGCCAAACCAAGATAAGCCAACATCAAAATAAGCCAATTTAGAATTAAACATATATCAAGCAGGGGTCCTTACTTGTCCAGCAGAAAAGCAGCTAACTCTGCGTTGCTCTTGAGTCCTTTCAAATCCCGCAGCTCCCTCCACCTCTGAAATGACGCTCCAGTATTTATCCTTGTTTTCTTTCTGGCTCAGTCCAGTTCTTTCTTTTGACACTGCTTTTCTTCTTCTTAGTTCTTATTTCTTCTCTTTGACCTGGGCAATGGTGGGGCAAATTTACGGCTCTGTTGTTGCTGTCTGTTCTCCTCCATTGTTTACAGTTTGAGTTTGAACGTATCTGACCAGGTGTGAGCAGACACTGCACCTGCGCGGGGGAGGGGCACTGCCAAGTACGTGCTGCGTGAGGGAGGGGGGCTGCCAGTAGCAAATGCACAAGAGTGGCTGACACTTCTCAGACACTCCCCTTGGCTCTGATTGGTTGTATTGAGCCGGGAGCACTGGATTCTTGCAAATCAAATCAGGGCCACTGGGTGGAGCCAAAGACAGTGGATTTTTACACAGCTGACCTGTATCTTATTCTACTGTCAGATCTTGATGACAATTTTAAATTGCAGATAAAACAAAAAATAGTCCAGACTACAGCTTTAACGCTTTGACTGTATTATAGAGATTTATTGCCAAATGAACATATTAAAAAGATTAGATTTAAATAATTTATAAGTTAAAACTTAGCAGTTGTGGAAAAATAATTCAGATCCTTTAGTAAAATAAAAGTAGTGATTTCACAAGGTAAGAGTCTTGCATTCAAAATATTAATAAAAGATATACGATTAAAATCTCTAAGATAATTGTTATATATTTTGTTGAGTTTCCATTATCCTAAATGTTTCCAACAATGTTCAAACCAAGACAAAGCAAATTGCTATAACTCGAGGGGAAAAACGGGAAACACCAGACGATTTGTCAGAGACTGAGGAGGGAAGTGGGCAAATGTGACTAAACACAACGTGAATAAAAATGTGATACATCACCTCATTTGTTAACATTTCTGCCTGAATCGAGTCACATAGATTTCTATTCACAACGGTTCTTGTTTAACAATGAAGACATCAATTAAGGGCTCCAATAATCACTTATTTTATGCATCACAGTGACATTTAGCCAAGTTGTGACACAGTTAGCATTTAGCTAGAGAACATCGTGAAAGAATTAGCAGCTATAGAGGCAGGTATTCCATATTGTTAAGGAGTTGCTAGCGACTAAACAACTGAGCTTGAAATATACTGAATAATGAGCTAGAAAAAAATCATGACCCCAAGAGAGTGACTTTAAGTATACGCTAATGTTGTTCCATAAGTGCTGGATGTGTAAATAGACAGATGTTCGCTAACATGTTAAAAGTCAGAAGTCAATTAATTTATTAGCAATATTTTACATTGTCTCTTTGCATTGAAAGTAAAAGACTGTTGTTGCCATTTCTTCTTTATTTGTGTATGTTTGCACCAATGCTTTTACTTTACATTCTAAGAGTATGTTTGCAATCGGCTGGATGGAGCTTGGGGAGGCCGAGAAGGCTCAGAGTTTACTTCAGAAGTGCTTCAGCAACATCCAGGGACCCTTCCAGGTATCTTTCTGAGTCACAAACGCTCTTCATACTAAAACATTCCTCTTGACCGAAGACTTGGTGAATGTGTGATTACCTCTGCTCACAGGTATGGAGTGAATCATCAGACGGCTCTGGTGCAGTCAACTTCCTCACGGGTATGGGAGGATTCCTGCAAGCTGTGCTGTTTGGCTACACAGGCTTCAGGTCAGAATTACACCCCAATATCCAGTATCGTACAAAAGTGAGTACACCCCTCACATTTCTGCAAATATTTTATTATATCTTTTCATGGGATGACACTTTGCTACAATGTAAAGTAGTGTGTACAGCTTGTATAACAGTGTAAAATGACTGTACCCTCAAAATAACTCAACACACAGCCATTAATGTCTGAACTGCTGGCAACAAAAGTGAGTACACCCCTAAGTGAAAATGGTGGGCCTGTTCTGAGTGGAACCTGTCCAGTTAAACCGCTGTATGGTCTTGGCCACCGTGCTGCAGCTCAGTTTCAGGGTGTTGGTAATCTTCTTATAGCCTCGGCCATCTTTATGTGGAGCAACAATTCTTTTTTTCAGATCCTCAGAGAGTTCTTTGCCATGAGGTGCCACGTTGAACTTTCAGTGACCAGTATGAGAGAGCAAGCGATAACACCAAATTTAACACACCTGCTCCCCATTCACATCTGAAAATGGCTAATTGGGCCCAATTTGGACATTGTCCACTTAGGGGTGTACTCACTTTTGTTGCCAGTCGTTCAGACATTAATGGCTGTGTTGAGTTATTTTGAGGGGACAGTAAATGTACACTGTTATACAAGCTGTACACTGACTACTTTACATTGTAGCAAAGTGTCACTTCTTCAGTGTTGTCCCATGAAAAGATATAATAAACTATTTACACAAATGTGAGGGGTGTATTCACTTTTGTGAGATACTGTACATATACACCGAACTCACAAGCAGTAATACGGTGATTGATATACTGCGTTATCTTTCTAGAGTTCAGAAGGAAGGCCTGGCCTTTTCTCCACTTCTCCCCAAGGACATTTCTGAGCTCTGCATTCGTGGTGTAAATTACCTGGGCAGTCAGATGGACTGGCTGCTGAGGAAAAATGAAGTCTGTATCATAGTGAGGGAACGGACAGGAAGTGCCAAGACCTCTGATCTGCAGGTGGTCCTCAAGGCATCAGGAACCAAAATCCCTCTTTCACCAGGTAACACGAAAACATGAACGACATGCTGTCAAAGGTGCCATTTTTTAGAATAGTATTTTATTTTTGCGATAAATATGAAAGTTTGTTCATTGATAGTAAAACTATTTTCAAACTACAGGTCAAGAAAAGACAAGTGAATAATTGACTAAAAAAGTACATTTCAGAGAAAACATTAAAGGGTAACTTCACCCAAAAATTTAAATTCAGTCATTACCTACTCATCCTCATGCCAGTGGAGTCCACAAAACATTACCAGAGCTCCACTGCTAAACAACATTATCCTACACATCTGAAGTGGATGATGACTTGTTTTGAAACATATGTGAAGTAATCCAATTCTCCAGAAACCCCGGGATACCAAATTAATTTGAGCAGTTGTTATTTTCACCCTTTTTTTAAGATCACCAGAGTACAGCGCTGCATGCCTTAAAGGAGAACTTCGGTCGATTTAAACATGCAGCTTCATTGCTCAAGCTACCCTTGACTTGCGAGTACCGAAGACGCGAACAAATTCGGTCCAGCCATTACAGAGCTCCGTGAACGGAGATGTAGCATTGAACGCTAACTGCATGGGGTCAGAACTTCACGCTGTGTTTTAAGCATCTTAACATGCTCCACATCTCACACCAGAAGTTATGCAACATCAGCAGACACCTTAGCACACAGCACTGTAGCGTGTATGACTCAAACTGAATAAAAAAGTAGTTAAAATAGTGTGTTTGTGCAAGCAGCTACTTACCTGTTTGTTGACATCCGTGTGTTCCGGTAGCTAGACCAAACTAGTCAATCCGTCGAGCGTGCACTTACTCCCTCACTGGCGGAGACGGAAACGTATTCCAGCATTTTCGTGTGTATGTTCATAATGTACATTTCCATGTTACAACCTGTCATGAGCCATGAGCCTTACAATAGCCTGTTAAGCCTGTTAAGTGCACACTCGGTGGATACGCTAGTTTGGTCTAGCTACCGGAAGACGCGGATGTCAACAAACAGGTAAGTAGCTCCTTGCACAAACACACTATTTTAACTACTTTTTTATTCATTTTGAGTCATACACGCTACAGTGCTGTGTGCTAAGGTGTCTGCTGATGTTGCATAACTTCTGGTGTGAGATGTGGAGCATGTTAAGATGCTTAAAACACAGCGTGAAGTTCTGACCCCATGCTGTTAGCGTTCAATGCTACATCTCCGTTCACGGAGCTCTGTAATGGCTGGACCAAATTTGTTCGCGTCTTCGGTACTCGCAAGTCAAGGGTAGCTTGAGCAATGAAGCTGCATGTTTAAATCGACCGAAGTTCTCCTTTAAGATCGACAGGTGCGTAGGGGAGACTGAAGGCCAACAAAATAAAAATAAAAAATACTTACAGTAGTCGATTTTGAGGACACAGAATTTCAGTGACAAAATAACAGAGTGCAATGATGAGGAATAATCAGAAGCAGAGTCTTGAACTGCACACTACAACTCCAGACCATGGCACTATCCGTCTTATTATGGCAGAAAATGACAGAGAGCGCTCACACTCTCTTCGCTTAATGAGAAATGGCTTTTTAGATATTAAAGTGGAAAAAAGACAGACATTTATTGAAGTGATTGACTCTGATTTAGAGGAGAAAAGACTGTGGCCTTTGGGGACAATAGAGAGTGACACATCACATTTTATAATAAGGCATGTGTGATTGAAGTATTGTTGCAGACTGGAGGATGTGAGAGTTTCTCAGTTATTTAATTAAACAATGCAATTCATAAACATCCTGTAGTGCAGTCCCGCCCCAATCCAAAATGGTACATGACAAATTACCTGTCACAGGAAAATGACTCCACACGCCTATTGGTTTGATTTTCATGTGTTATTATGTAATTTTATTCAGCACTGCATTACTCTTACTGTGTACATACATTTGAGTACATACACTGAGTAGTAACAGATTATATTTAATTTACATGTACTCATCTGTATTTCCAGGGCAGCCAGTGACATTTCCCCGAGAGCCTGGGTATGTTTGTAAACAGGCTTGGACGTCTTCCTGTTGGCCGGTCTGAAACCTCAACCTGGGACCCTCCTGATCATTTAATTTGCAAAGAATTAAAATGATGCTGACTAAGTCATTTCATATCTGAGCTACTGCTTAGTTGTATGTTGGCATTCACTTGTGTAACCATGGACAAAATGTATGAAATAGCTTTCTATATAACACAGTGGGATGGCAAGAATTACAAAACATGAGTTTGTTTTTATATCATTTTACTGAATGTTTATTGTACTTCTTTATTTGGTTAAAATGAAAAAAAAGGTTTGACATGAAAATTTGTGTCCAGAGTGTCCAAAAAACATCCTTTTGCAATTTATTTGAGTTATTTGCTATTGTAATATGCCACATTATGAAATCTTTTGTTTTGTAATCAAGATGTGTTCAAATAAAACTCCTTTCATTCTGTGCAAATCTTCATTTTCCACTTTATTTTCTCTCCTCGATTTTTTATGAGTGTTCACCTTACCTCTGTTAGCTGGATCAACCCAGCCTTTGTATGGAGGACCAAACCTGACATAAGTATAAATAAATAAATAAATGCATAAATGCATAAATAAATACATAAATAAATACATAAATGCGTAAATAAATGTATAAATAAACAAATGCATAAATAAATACATGCGTAAATAAATGAATAAATAAATAAATGCTGAAATAAATGTATAAATAAATAAAAGTATAAATAAAAGAATAAATGCTTTTTATTTATTTATACATTTCTGTTCACCTACATTTATTTATTTCTGTATTTCTGTTCACCTACATTTATTTATTTCTGTATTTCTGTTCACCTACATTTATTTATTTCTGTATTTCTGTTCACCTACATATATTTATTTCTGTATTTCTGTGTCCATATGTAAATGAGGAGGTAGGAGGTCCTAACCTCAGTCAAGAGCATGATTGGTTACAGGATATGGAGGACCAAACCTGACATAAGTATAAATAAATACAGAAATAAATAAATAAATGCTGAAATAAATGTATAAATAAATAAATACATGCATAAATAAATGAATAAATAAATAAATGCTGAAATAAATGTATAAATAAATAAATAAAAGTATAAATAAAAGAATAAATGCTTTTTATTTATTTATACATTTATGTTCACCTACATTTATTTATTTATACATTTATGTTCACCTACATTTATTTATTTCTGTATTTCTGTTCACCTACATATATTTATTTCTGTATTTCTGTGTCCACATGTAAATGAGGAGGTAGGAGGTCCTAACCTCAGTCAAGAGCATGATTGGTCAAATCGGAGAGCCAGACAAAAGCAAACGATTCCTGATCTCAAGCCTCGCGCTCTGTAACGTTGTAAACAGCTCCAGTTAGCTTAATGGCCTCGACCAGTGTGACAGGTTAACTGGCGTTCATTTTAACTTGCGAGGGTCCCAGATGTGCTGGTGGTGTGGTTTGAGAATCCTGTCTGGAGAGCCATGTCCGCTAACCAGGAAAAACATTCTGCTCATCGCTCAAGTCATGTATACGTGTATTCGTTTTGACGTGGCTTGAACACTTCTATCCACACGGAGAAGCCGGGGCTGCGACTTGCAAACCACTGCTAGACGAGCGCTACAGAGCACAAATCGTCCAAAAGTGCATGTTGTCGGTCTCATATCTTTGTCGTGAATCTCTGTACTCTTCAACAACTCATGTATGGAACAGTATTGAGCATTTGTTCACGCCGAACGGCTCGAGAGCGGCGTGGACACCGCTGTTAGCAGTTAGCTGCTAGTTAGCTTTTAGCTGCTCGCTGTAGCGCTAAGAGCGTAGCGTCCAGGTTAACTATTGACACATGTTACCACCGAGAGTGAGATACATGTCTGGGCTTTCCTATGAACCATTGTCGCTACTGGTGTTTGTATCACAGGTTGATCTGGACGTCTCACGATTTGCCACAGCTCATTGACCTCACGCTGAGCTCGGGCTGGATGTCAACGTACTCTGCAGACTGTTTGACCAGCAGGCTGTATGACAGTGTACAGTTTTCACACCGACTTAGCGTCAGCTTAATAACGATGTATGCGGCTCGGAACGATGGCTTTAAGTAACCATTTGAACAGTGCGGAATGAAAAATACCCGATGGTAACCTGTGTCACAAGGTAGCCTGGACGCTGCGCTACAGCGAGCAGCTAACAGCTAACATAAGAGCTAAAAGGGGTCTCCACGCCGCTCTCGAGCCGCTTGGCGTGAACAAATGCCTCAGCCTGTTCCACCCATGAGTCATTTCAGAGTACAGATATTCACGACAAAGATATGAGACCGACGACATGCACTTTTGGACGATTTGTGCTCTGTAGCTCTCGTCTAGATACACATATACATGACTTGGAGCGATGAGCAGAATGTTTTTCCTGGCTAGCGGACATGGCTGAGGACCCCTCTCTCTCCAGACGGGATTCTCAAACCACACCACCAGCACACCTGGGACCCTCGCAAGTTAAAATGAACGCCAGTCAAATTCATAACTATACCATAGCTACATGAACAAATGTCAACAACTGCAGCTAACAGTTAGCTGAGCGGGCTTGCTGGTAGCCAGCAACATTCCTGTACAGTGTACAGGAATCAGCGCTGCTAGTAAGGCAGAAGTAGTAGACCCTCATCGAGCACACTCCTGTAACCAATCATCTCTTGACTGAGGTTAGGACCTCCTACCTCCTCATTTACACATGGACACAGAAATACAGAAATAAATATATGTAGGTGAAGAGAAATACAGAAATACAGAAATAAATAAATGTAGGTGAACAGAAATACAGAAATAAATAAATGTAGGTGAACAGAAATGTATAAATAAATAAAAAGCATTTATTCTTTTATTTATACTTTTATTTATTTATTTAAGCATTTATTTATTTATTCATTTATTTATGCATTTGTTTATTTATACATTTATTTCAGCATTTATTTATGTATTTATTTATGCATTTATGGATTTATTTATTTATTTATACTTATGTCAGGTTTGGTCCTCCATAACAGGAGTGTGCTCGATGAGGGTCTACTACTTCTGCCTTACTAGCAGCGCTGATTCCTGTACACTGTACAGGAATGTTGCTGGCTACCAGCAAGCCCGCTCAGCTAACTGTTAGCTGCAGTTGTTGACATTTGTTCATGTAGCTCTGGTTTAGTTATGAATTTGACTGGCGTTCATTTTAACTTGCGAGGGTCCCAGGTGTGCTGGTGGTGTGGTTTGAGAATCCCGTCTGGAGAGAGAGGGGTCCTCAGCCATGTCCGCTAACCAGGAAAAACATTCTGCTCATCGCTCCAAGTCATGTATATGTGTATTCTAGACGAGCGCTACAGAGCACAAATCGTCCAAAAGTGCATGTCGTCGGTCTCATATCTTTGTCGTGAATGTCTGTACTCTCAAATAACTCATGGGTGGAACAGGCTGAGGAATTTGTTCACGCCGAGCGGCTCGAGAGCGGAGTGGAGACCCCTTTTAGCTCTAATGTTAGCTGTTAGCTGCTCGCTGTAGCGCAGCGTCCAGGCTACCTTGTGACACCGGCAGTCATCAACTGGTATTTTTCATTCCGCACTGTTCAAATGGTCGCTTAAAGCCATCGTTCCGAGCCGCATACATCGTTATTAAGCTGAAGCTAAGTCGGTGTGAAAACTGTACACTGTCATACAGCCTGCTGGTCAAACAGTCTGCAGAGTACTTTGACATCCAGCCCGAGCTCAGCGTCAAGTCAATCAGCTATGGCAAATCGTGAGACGTCCAGATCAACCTGTGATACAAACACCAGTAGCGACAATGGTTCATAGGAAAGCCCAGACATTTATCTCACTCTCGATGGTAACATGTATCAACAGTTAACCTGGACGCTACGCTCTTAGCGCTACAGCGAGCAGCTAAAAGCTAACTAGCAGCTAACTGCTAACAGCGGTGTCCACGCCGCTCTCGAGTCGCTCGGCGTGAACAAATGCTTAATACTGTTCCACACATGAGTTGTTTAAGAGTACAGAGATTCACGACAAAGATATGAGACCGACAACATGCACTTTTGGACGATTTGTGCTCTGTAGCGCTCGTCTAGCAGTGGTTTGCAAGTCGCAGCCCCGGCTTCTCCGTGTGGATAGAAGTGTTCAAGCCATGACTTGGAGCGATGAGCAGAATGTTTTTCCTGGTTAGCGGACATGGCTGTCCAAACAGGATTCTCAAACCACACCACCACATCTGGGACCCTCGCAAACAGAAATACAGAAATAAATACATGTAGGTGAACAGAAATACAGAAATAAATAAATGTACCCAGATAACAAATTGTTTATGGCCCAAATTTGGACCAAATGTGGCTTGCCATTTTGGATAAGCTTTGGAATGATGTACGGCCCAAATTTGGCCCAACTCTGGCATGCCAAGAAAAAAACAAATCTCAGCCAAAAGTGAGCCAAAAGGGATTTTGGAATTCCAAAGTGTTGCCAGACCTATCCCAAAGAGAGGCCAAAACCCCATAACCTTGCCAAAAACTAGCCTAAACTGATCCAAAAGGATACCATAATTGAACCAAAGTGATGCCACAATATATTTATTTATTTATTTATTTAATTATTCATTTATTCATTCATTTATACATGTGGAAACTATGTCCTAGTATCCTAGGCTCATGTGCTATTTATGTGTTATAACTGTATGTATAAAAAACGAAACAAAAAGACAATAGATTTATTTTATTTTTTTTATTCTGGTGTCTCTTGCTCATCAATTAATTTTAAGACATTTGTTTTTTTTAACACAAATTTATACTGTCGGCCGGCTGGCGCCTGGCAGCCGATTTTTCCTCCCCCCCTCCCTATCCCCTGCCCAGTAGAACCACCGTTTAATTGCATCAGCGATGCTCAGATCAGTGGCTTCAATGCATACAGGGTTACGTCTGACAGCATCTGAAAATGACATAACAAATAAAAGAAAAACAATTCAGCAGAAAAACTTAATCTGGTAATAATATAATAATAACAATAACAATAATAATAATAAATACAATAAAATCAGTCAACATGGGTGCAGGATAATCCTTACCTGTCACAACTGCCCTGAGGTGGAGCTTTTCAAACGGCACTTTCCCATTCAGGCCGCGCCATGATATGGTCTTCGCAAGATCATTTTTGATGCCTGCTTCAGAATGCGCCACACAGTTTCTTTAACTGTTGCCCCTCCCACCAATCCAAGAGTGATGACCTAAAGTACAAAAAGAAAAAAACAACAAAATTAGGAATTCAAAATAAAAGAGTCCCATTTTCCATCATCTATTCGGCATAACCATAAATTTAAAAAAGAAAAGAAGAAAGCAGAAAGATAAGAAAGAAAACAGCTCACCAGTTTGTTACGGAGGTCTGGTTGACTTCCTAGATCCCTCTCAAGAGCATACAGGGCAGGCTTATCATTCAAGGGAAATACGTTAGTGGTGCGAATCCCTGTGACAGCATTGGTGGATCTCTGCATGTCTTGGATCATTCGGATTATGTTCTTTTGCTGATCCATCAGAATTTGTTGATTGACAAGAACTTCTTTCAGAAGAGCTGAAAAAAGAATCGTCTAGTTCAAAAGGGTAGTTTTAAATTATCAAGGCATGTACAATCATGGATGAAAATATTGGGACCCTTTTTCACCAGAGACCTTGTCTGTGTACATGGCATTATGAAATCTAAAGACTGATAAAAATCAAGGGGTATAATGCAAGGTTATTAGTCATCTCAGTAGGACAATGACCTAAAACACCAAAAAGTAAAAAGTAACCAGATATGATCCTAAAGTGGCCATCAATGAGTCTATTCAAGTCCCATAAAAAACCTATAGAGAGATCTCAAGACAACAGTTGGAAGAAGGCACCCTTCAAACTTACTTCCACACATTTGGTTGCAGCCTCTCATGTACCCATGATAGGGTGGACTGATAGGCTGGGCTGCTGCTGTTTCTGCCATGCTGCTGCTCTGCTGCTGCTCTGAAAAAACAATGAACTAACTTCACTCCAAGTTGTAACTATCTAGTGATCGATAACACTATAAGACAAACTAATAGGCAAAATTCTTCAGATAGTTTATTAAACTATTCTCTCTCCGCTTTAACTGCTACAAAACCATGGCAACACAAACCAACAAAAACATGTTCACATAATTACAAAAACAGGTGGAGTGTATATTGTGGGAGACATACACCTGTGTTTGTATGCAGGCTATGCTCAGTTTAAAATGTAATCCTGCCAAGTAGCCTAATCTCTGTTTTATCAAATATACCGGTAATCTGATAACCTATCTGACCCCCTGGTCGCACTGCACTGCATGCGGAAGCTGTGCGCGGGTGGTTGTACTGGGAGGGTACTTCTCCTCCTCTCTCCGCGCCCACTCGTATTCACTCGATTTTCCACACACACATGTCATTTTTACAGGTAGAAAAGCGCTATATAAATACAGACCATTTACCATTTTACAAGCAACAACTTAATTAATCATTTTATTTATTTTATTGTGAAAATTGACCGGATTCTCTCGCCTTATCTGTGCCCGTCTTCCTGTCTCGGCGCTCGCGGCTCGCGTGAAAAAAAGAACTGAACCGATCTGAAGCGCTGCAGGCGCGCGCACTGCGCTCCAGAGCGCGAGATGTGAGACCAGGCAGACCGGTTAACATATGCACCTATCTGAAAGCTGGATAGACCCGATCGTACCAGACAAGAAGTCGGGCACAGAAAAGGCGAGAGAATCCGGTCAATTTTCAAAATAAAATATTTAAATGATGATTAATTAAGTTGTTGCTTGTCCGTCTATAAATATTTGTCAGTCCCGCGGGCAGTGCGTCCGGGCTGTGATTCGCGTCCATGTCTGTCAGATGTGTGTCCGAAGCTAAGAAAATATAGCCCAGCCCACCGCCGTCAACTCGGCTCGGCGGCCGGGACTAGCCAACTCGGCCCCGCTCGAGAGAGCCCCGCGTCTCGCCTGGGCTGTATTTACTTAGCTTCGGACACACATCTGACAGCCACCACAACAGGGCCACCGCCACCAGCGCTCAGAGACGATTTAATTATCCTCATCATCATCTAGCTAGCGTTGTGTAGGCTAACGTTAACGTTAGCCTACACAAACGATCAGATCAAAAATGCATTTAAACCTCCGCCAGTCATGTTATTCATTAGGCTATATAAAATGCAAGTTGCGTACATGACTCGCGTCTCGAACAGATCAAACAAAACCATTAAACTTGTGGTTAGCAGCAACAAACGACTTTGGAGAGAAGGAAAACATGTACTCACCTCCAGTGATCACGCCGAGAAATGATGTGCGATCTCTCGTAACCGTTAAAAAGTTGCCGGTCTCTGTGCAGACTTTTGGCAAGCCAGAGGGATGCCAAAGCACTCCCGTAAAATCATGAATGCGAACGCGCTCAAAAACATTATGGTCCCGCTCATTGCCTTTTTGGCTGGTTAACCAGATATAAGCCAAAACTCGGCCAAAATAACATTGCGCCATTTATTTATTATGGCAGATCATAACAAAACCAAACCTGACCCACAAATATAATCCTTTGCCAAAACAACCCGAAAGAGGCCAGATATATGCCACAAAAGAGCCAAAATGATTTGCTATCTGGGTAGGTGAACAGAAATGTATAAATAAATAAAAAGCATTTATTCTTTTATTTATACTTTTATTTATTTATTTATACATTTATTTCAGCATTTATTTATTTATTCATTTATTTACGCATGTATTTATTTATGCATTTATTTATTTATACATTTATTTCAGCATTTATCTATTTATTTATGTATTTATTTATGCATTTATTTATTTATTTAATTTATTTATTTATACTTATGTCAGGTTTGGTCCTCCATATTTTTGTGTGATTGATGGCTTCAAATATCCTGTTTTCTGGAGGAGGAGGAAGGCAGCAACAGTCCTGCAGTCTGCTGGAGATTAAAGAGTTCATCAGATACATAAAAAACACAGTTCATGCCTCTCAAACTAAACCTACACACTATGATTTCAAGGCACATCAAGTTACATTTCTACATGTTTTGTGACACAATGTCTGAAAGAGCAGGAGATAAACATGTCTGTATTTGTACTTGGAGCTGAGCATATCCTGCCACATGTCAATTGGTTGATTTAAATCTGAGCAGCGCTGTAACCCCGCCCCACACTTCCGTTGGGGTTGCTCGTTTCATCCTCAAAGGTCGACTGGTTAAGCACTCCGCCCTGTTACTTGCTATTGTTCCTAACGGCTAGCTCCGCCCATGTGAATGATCCCAAACATAGACTCGAACGCCTCCTGTGGAACGTCACTGCGCTTCGGGTCAGGATTGGCTGGTGAAGTTTTGAACAAGTTAAACGGTTTCAGCGGGGAGGTTTGCAGTTACCCACCGAGTATCACTCGGAGTTTACACATGAGCTGTAAAGCGAAGTGGGAAGTCTTTCATTTTAGTGCATTTTATTTTCTCGTCAATATGCGATTGATTTAGCTTTAAAATTAAATAGCGGAGCAACGAGCACGTAATCCCTCTTCAGAAACCCGGATAACAAAGGTAACGCAGTTTAATTGACGCTAAAGACAATATTAACGTTAGCTAGTTAGTGTTAGCTGGTTCACACCGTTGTTAAACATGAACATTATAGCAGCTTTATGGACAGACGTATGTACGACAACATGTCGGTTGAATTTAACATGTCGTGTCTTACAGTAGCTGTTACAGCAGTCTTGGGTATTACTGAACATTATTTGAGAGCTCGTCGACTGCAGTTGAGCTAAGCTAACGTGTTACCTGGGGAACGTTACCTAATTCTGTCACATCACAAAGCGCCTGTGTTAATGTTAGGCGTATAACGTTATGAAAGTACTGTGATTTTACTGCACCACAACACGTCAGTGCTGCTGTGAAATGAAATGAACTAGACAACCAAATGTGATTGACGACCATATTGTTAAATAGCTGCCGTGAGGCCCATCAACCGTCCACTAAAATAAAATGACATTGCGCATGCACAGATTGCACTTAAAAAGACATCGCATGGACAAAATGGATCTGGCAATCCAGGACAAAGAAATACATTATAACTCAATATTGTGATTATTATTTAGGGATAGAGTCGAACTTATACAGCTGCCCAACTTTGCAAAGCAAAATATGAAACGTGTTTTGGGATGATTTTACCCAGAATTGACTGTGACGACATTTTGATTATTTAGTCGAGTTGTTTGTAATGTTAGAAGATAGTTGACCTCATAACACTATAGGGGTGTGTCGCACACCTCATGGCCTCCTTTTGTACATGAGAACAATTGATTAAACGGACAATGTGATGTTACAGTGAAATACATAGATACATCTTTCAACTATGTTACGTTAAGAATCAAAAGCAAGCATGTTTTGGTGTCAATTGACGTTAAAATTTTAATTTGTCGGTCTCTCCATAAAGATTACACTTTCTGCAAATAATGGCCTCAGCAGTTTTGTGAATGGGATGTTATTACGTTCTTTGACTCTGCCTACTTTAATCCAGCATTTTTGGTAAGCTCATGATGCATTAAAAACGTAATTGGATGCACAAGATGACTGGTTGGGGGCCTCATAGTCATGTTCAAAGCGAAAAAAAACAATGTCCAAGCAGACATTATAGGGACTAGTCCCGTCTTTATGGGCCCTAATATGTTTTTAATGGTCATGTCAAGTCTGTTAAAACTTGTCCTGATGTAACGGTGCATTCTTTCCCTCAGGCCGTCAACATGAATTCCTTACTAACATCTGTGCGGTCCCTCATGCAAATGTTTGATGGCAAAGCTCAAGAATTCGCCAATGAAATTGAGAATGTTCATGTGGTTTGGCTTGAGGAGATCCAACAGGAAGCCAACCGCATGTTCTCGAGGTAAGCTTGAGTTAATATCATGACCTCTCTTTTTCCTTTCTATCCTTACGAGCTATTGTTCTTACCTCAAAATGTTTTAAGGTTTACTAATGAAGCTGATTCTTTGTATTTCAGAGATTTTAATGCTGAACCAGAATTAATGCCAAAGACGCCATCACAGAAGAAGAATAGTCGCAGGAAACGTGTGTCTCTGGGTCGTCAGGAAGAAAATCAAGCCAGGCGAAGGTTTGATGTCTTCATTACCGTTTCAGTAAATGCAGAATTTATTCGACCTGAGCCATTTTAAACAATGATGCCTTTTGTTATTCTAAGTAATTTTTCTTTTCCTGTTCAGATTTTCAAAGGGAAAGCGCAGCAACCTTCGTGGTTCTTCTGTCAAATCACTGAACTTCATTGCTGAAGAAGAGTCTGTTCCCGAGGCCTCAACCTCTGAAACCACCACACAGCCTAAACGTACCACTCGCAAAAACAAACAAACAAAGTCTGAGGTGACAGAGGAAGTGAGCCAGTCAACTCATGGAAACTGTATAACTGAGAAGTTGGAGAACAGGAAGCCAGAGCTCGTCGAGGAGCTGGACAAAAGTAACGCAGTGAACGATGCAAAAGTGGAGGCAGACTATGCACCTAGCACCCCACCTAAGACACCCTCATCTGGGGTTGTTGTCAGCACTTCTCAAGCAGACCCGTCTCCACCTAAGATACCCTCACCTGAAGTTGTTGTCAGCATCTCTCCAACAGACCGTTTGTCTGCTGAGATTGCTCTCCAGCCGGAGCCTTCTCCTGGCCGCACAGTTGCCAAGATCGCCATCGCTGGTGCAGCTCAAAGCTCACGACGGAGCTCTGTACGGTGCTCCCTCAAGCTTCGTCACTCGCGGGCTGGTCTGCGGCACAGTATGACTCAGGAATCTGTTCGTCGCGCCTCACGCCGCTCCATGCTCAAGAGGAAGGTGTCTCGCGTGTTCAACTCCACATCTAGCAGCAACACTGAGGGTGATGAATTAGTCATATTTTGTTTTTGAATGACAAACTCTTACACTCTTTGATTCTCAAAAATCTGTATCTTAAATTGTGGTGTTTTTTCTGATTGTAGAGGACGCTTGCATGGACTCTGTAGAGGAAGAGGATAAAGAAGCGTAAGTAATGGGAAAACACCAAAAATAGTTTTACATCAAGTTATATTGAAAGTGTGTAAAAGTGATTGCTAATTGTGCCATGATATTGTCATTTTGTTTCTTACCCATATGAATTTATTCACTGCTATAGCAATTATGAAGCTGTAACTGCTGATACAGAGGATAATTCTGCAGCTGAAGAATCGAAAGAAACTCCAGAGGTATGAGTATGTCATTGTGTATTAAAAGTGTCAAACTTGAATTCAACTTATCCTTTGATTTGTATGTCAGCTGACGTTTTTTTTGTTTTGTTTTTTTTCCCCTTTAAATAAATATAGATCGAGGTTAACCAGCGCGTAAATCCTTCTATTGGACGCATTACTCGATCTGTGGCTGCAAACTCTCCCAAATTGGCACCTCCATCATTGTTTACCACTGAGCAAAATATGAGCACGCCAAACAGCAGAACAGGTGTGTGCACTCTCTAATTTATTTTTTGAGTGTTGTTGAGATTTTAGCTATTAGTTCTTTTTGAATGTTAACAGTTTTAGCAGTAACTTGTGTGGGCTAAATCCACATTTGTGTCTGTGTTCCAGTCGTCGCTGAGAAGCAACGGTCTTCCAAGTCAGGACGGAAGTGAGTGCTCTGTGTGTTAGTTGCCCTATATAACAGATGGGAGCTTACTACAATTTCTGCAAAGCTCTAAAGCCATATCAATGTGTTGACTGTTAAATATACCCTGTATTCTGTCTTAAAATGTATTATTTCTATGTCTTTAGGTCACGCCAGAGTACCAAACGCAAAGCACCAGATACTGTAGAGGAAAGTCCCACAAAGAGGTTCTCTCCTCCGAAGAAAAGTCAAAGTGTAAGATGCAAAAAATCTTGAAGTCAAGAAATGGAAAATTAGTCAAAATGGGAATGTACCTTCAGTTGACACCCTCTCCTTTGTTATAATACAGGCCATCAGACCCAACATGAGGTCTTTCCTCCAAACTGTGCAGAAGAATCAGATGCTGATGATGACTCCTAATACCCTCGGCCGCACTGGCGTTATCAAGTCCTTCATTAAACACACCACCCCTATGAAGATTGATCCGAAGGTACTTTATACCCTTGCATCAGTGTAAAGCAGCGCTGTGTTGAATGAGAGCAACAATGCAGCATTATTAGGCAAAGGTGGACAAAGATTTAGATCGGCTTGAGGCATCTTGACTCCCTAAATATACTCCACTGTCCCAAAACAGACATGTGGTGTTGCTGTTATTGAAAATGAATAGTATTGTGTCTGCATAACTTGTCATGGGGATTTTTGCTTATCAGCCATCTTATAATTTCAGTTGTGTGCATTCCTAAAAACCCTGAACTTTTTTAGAGTGAACAGTGCATATTCTAAAAATAAGTAGTAGTAGTAATGTGACTCACGTTTTAAATAATCTAAGAAATGTTATAGTCCTCTTAATTGGATGTTTTTTTTTCTTCCCCTCCCCAGTTGAGCATTGGTATAGTGGTAAGTGTGGAAGCACTATATGTTGGTTGTGGGCATTTGGTGGTGTCTAATATCCCACTGTGTAACTAATATTCCTTATTTACCACACAAGCCCCTTTCACACTTCCACATTTAAATGTAAATGTTGAGCTGAAATCAACGCTCACCACAGTTCTTTAGCTGAATATTTAGAAAGACTTCTTTTAAGTTAGGGCTCTAGTGAGAACCTGAGCAGCTAAATTTCGGTCTAAATCACATAAAGAGTTAAATGTTATGTAGAATAGACTCTCTGACAGAGACAGACACGCATGAAGAAAACCAAAGCCACGTCACCATAACTGAGCCCTGCCCTGCATGGTCCACTGGTGAAAAAGGGGTACTGTCAACACCACCCCAAATTGCACTTGTTGGTTGATGGTCTCTCTCATCCCACGGGTCACTAATTCTCATTGTTTGCCATCTTTGAATCTAACAATCTTTCAGACTGCCTAATGGCTTTAGTAACTCACTGTTTGTCGCCTTTGAAGCATTATTTGACCAGAAGTAGAAATTGAAGTAAAAATCCATCTTAACCAGAAGCCTTACCTAAAACACTTTAAAAAGATTTACTGTGCAGAGATGTCAAGGGAACTATTATTAGTGTTCCTTTAAAGGATTCGGGGTTTGTGTTTAAGGGGGACTTGTTCTGTGATCAAATGGCATTCAGCCACTCTTGTTGGTCTTTGGACATTTGTTGCTGTTTCTCTGCTTTGTGTCTGTTTAGGAATAGAATTAATTGTTACATTTAATAGCACAGGCGCTCTTTAGACCTGGTTCTACTGTCTTTGGAATAATGAGAAGCCATAACAGACAGAATGGATTGCCTGATTTGGTTCACTCTAATGTAAATTGTGAGCAGCAGACCTTAGCGCTGTCTGTTCAAGCTAATTTAACCATTAAACTAGTCAACGCAGTGTCAGGGAGGAAGTCTCCCATACAAATTGCATGATTAAAAGAGTTTTGTGAGGAGAAACATAACAAACTTTGCAGAATGAGTACTGCAATTTCTAAGTCATTCGAGCCGTCCTGAAAATTTCTGCATTTACATCAATACAAATAGTTGTTTATTTCAGTTTAAAAAGTGTCAGCTATATTGCTCTATCAACCAGGTGTGAATCAGCAGACTTCAAATTGTCCAGTTGTGATTAGATCATTCAGGATTGATGTCATAACCAGGCTATAGACATGACAGTAGCCATGTATTGAGTCACACAATCTATCTGATGAGTATTGCTCATCTTTGAGAGGTGTAGGCCTTAAGGATTGCTTAAATTCTCTTAATATGTTGAAATTGTCCACACAGTAGTTTGGACGCTAATGATCTCTGGTCAAAGGATGACTATATCTCTGCAGTTCAGCAGTGTTAGAGCAAATTTGATAGGAAAAAACACAAAGTCTTTAGGTGAAGTTAGGGTGGATCTTTGCTTCATCTATCTGCTCCAGGGAAGTGATGATCTGCTTCAGCACAAATGCACAAAGTAGCACACTGCTACTTTGGATTCTTTTTGCATTTACCACCTATTGCAGTGTATCAGCATTAGCTGATTTCTGGCAACATCAGCTAAACAAAATCCTTGTCTTCTCTTTTTTTTTCTCAGACTAAAGAGCGTGTCAAACTGGAAGCACTTAAAAAGAAACAGGAGCAAGAGGAGGAAAGAATGAAGAAAATGGAGGAGGAGAAGAAAAAGAAACAGGATGAGCTTAAAAGGTTAACCTCATTACGCACCCACTGGACAGTTTATTAATTGAATATTATTTTTTCTATTTTAACTATGACCATGTTTTGCAGGAAAAGGGATGAGAGGCTAAGAAGAGTGTTTGAGGCCAAAGTAAAAGAAGAGCAGAGGGAGGAGGAAAAGAAAAAGAAGATTGAACAAAAAATGGCCCAGATTGATGAGAAAAATGATAAGGTATGTACCACATTTTTTGATTTTGAAATCTGTGTGTCAATCTTAAAACTGATTCAACAATGTTGTCTAATCCTTGATGGGTTTCCTGGTGCAGCGTCAGGCAGAGGAGAAGGCCAAGAAGAAGGCGGCTATGAAGCGCCAAGAGGAGCTCGAGCAGAAAAAGAAGTTGGAAGACGAGGCGAAGAGGAAGAAGATACAACAAGCAGTGAGACGATGCTCTTTTAGAAGTTATTTATGCTGCATTCACTGTTGCCTGTAGCTGTTCTTAGTTTGGTGCACATTAGGGCTGTCACTTTTTATTCGAAATTCGAATATTCGTTCGAAAGTGGGGGGAGAAGTTCTTATTCAAATGTAATGACCTATTCGAATTCAAAATGTACGCAACAAATAAGCGCAACAGACCGTTTGAAGTAGTTCGCCTTGTGACCCAACAGAGGGCGCGCTAAAACTTCAGTATCAGCTTGACCTATTGCACGCCCTATTGACCCTTGACCTATCAATTCAGCTAGTAATATTATGTTGTTTGCTACGAAAATGGAAGACACTAGCGAGCAAAGCCGTCCCAAGCGGACAATCGCAACACCAAACCATCTGAGAAGTAGTGTATGGAAGTATTTTGGACAAAGCAGCTGTCTTACTTTACAACAACAACAAATCTGCGGACTCACCTAGCTTACAACCTCGTAAGCTAACGTTAGCAGGTGAGTGTACAACGTCGTCTGACTGCCTACTACTCGGCACATTCAGCCTCAGCAGGCCTTTTGCCAACAGCTCGTAAAAATGCCATCACCGACAAGATAGCACGATTTATATGCAATCATATCGTTTTGGGATCTCATGATGGAACTGGAGCTTAATGTCGTGTGGTGTTGTCGGGTTGCATGTCACTTCAAATTCGTTCGAACTTGATTTTTTGAAAAAGTGACAGCCCTAGTGCACATTGACATTTTCATCCTGTACATGCTGATGACGGACTTGCTCAGAACACAATCCTATTACACTGCTCACTAGATTTTTTTTGTAACTTAAATGCACAATATTGCAAATACGCTTTTCTAATGTGTGTGTGGGTTTTTAACTTTGTTTTTTGTTTCTACCAGGAGGAGGAGAAGCGGCAGCAGGAGTCACTGGCCAAGAAGAAAGCAGAGGAGGAGGAACAGTTAGCTCGTAAGCTGGCTGAAGCTCGCAGAGCCCTTGAGCTGAAGAGAGAGCAGGAGCGTGAGAGGGAGAGAGAGCTGGAAAGAGAACGACTGGCTGCTGCTGAAAGGTCAGTCATAACTTCTCTATAAACCCAAGTAACTGAATTAACTGTCTAAACAGAGTGTGAAATAAACATGCACTGATGAAGTTATAAGAACAATGTTTATTCACTCCAAGGTTTGTTGTACTGACTTGCTGTCTGTCTGTCTGTCTGTCAGGGAGCGTGTGGAAAGGGAAAAAGCTCTCTCTCTACAACGGGAGCTGGAGAGAGCAGCGAGGGAGAAGGAGAGGAGAGAACTGGAGGAAAGGAGAAAGGCACTTGAGGAAAGAAGAAAACTGGTAAGAAATGTATCCAGAAAGATGCTTAGACCTCCATATAACCTTGTTAACATGGTCATGTTTACCTCCATGTGTGTGGATAAGTAGTCCGCTCACTAATGAAGTAAATTTGTTCAGGCTTCAGTAGCTCTGGGTTTGTTCATTTGGCTGTTCATCTGGCCAGCTTTTAATGTGTCTTTTCTCCCACTAGGAGGAGCAGCTGAGATTAGCTGCAGAAGAGAAAGCTGCAAAAGAGAGAGAAGCTGCAAAAGAGAGAGAAGCTGCTAAACAGAGAGAAGCTGCTGCAGCTGCTAAACAGGTAATCTACAGTTTACACTGAGGCTAGATAGACCTGCACAGCTGAAAATAAGCAAAAGCTGACATAAAGGTTAATTATTGTCAGTTTGAAGAGGAGATTCATCTAAATTACAAAACATGTTCTCATATCATCTGCTTTTGTAGGTTTTGTTTATTTAGCTTTATTATCTACAGACTTTGCTCTTGAACACTTTCAATAAGTCTCTAAATATAATTTCAATATTCACTCTTTCCCCCCAAGACTGCTGCTGTGCTGAATGCGACCGTGGATATCGAGGTAAGAATCGCAGCCTAGTCACTAAAATGTTGATAGATTGAGACATTTTTGAATGAAACATTTTATTAAAATGTAGGTGTAAGTATTCAGTGATCATGATAATACACACAAATTATTAACCTGAATGTGTTTAAAGTTCCCATCAATTCAATGTAGGTGTAAGTTTTTATTTTTTAATTTCTTTGAATCACCTGTACATCAGCGTCTGGCCCAAGGATGACAAAACATGTTGTTTTTAAAGTTTGTGTATTTTCCCAACTTAAATTTGTTTTTGAGTTTGTAATTTTCTGGGAAATGGTAAAAAAGTTGATAACTCATCCTGCATTCAGCAACGAAACGATATTTGTGATCAATTTTTAAATACCGGATGAGTCCACAAAGTTTTTTTTACTTTTTTCACTAAGTTGGGTAAAACTGGATTGTGGGGGATAAACAAACATTCTGCACTATTGGCTGTTGCAAATGCCAATCAGCATCCGCGACAAATTCTTCATTAGTTTCTTGATTTTACAGGAAACAAGTAAATATGCCGAATCTAATAGCACTTTGCTGTTTAATGGGAGCTTTGTCTTTCCTGGGCACTTTGGAGATATTTTGTAAAAATAAAAATAAAAAAGTTATGTTTAAATTCAGTGTTACTCAACAAGACGCCTTCAGTGTATCTGTGAGGTCTTGCAAACGTGTAAAGTGCATTTCCTTCTCAGCAGCGGTGAAAGACATATTTTGACCACTTCTCTTCTTACTGTTTCCAGCGCTCTGTAATGAGCACGCCTGTAGGAAAAGGTGGAGGCCTAAACGTGACTGTGGATATTGAGGTAAAATGAAATAATGTATTTTTTACACACGTATTTAATCAATTTCTAAAAACCTGACTGTTAAGTTTCCACCAGAGTACATCCTCATAGTGTGTGTTTTTATCTTTTGTAGAAATCACCACAATCGTACGTCATCACTCCAAAGGGCGGAAACAAACCCTTGATCTCCAAAAGTGCCGAAGATTATGGGATGGACCAAAACAGTGACGACTCTACTGATGACGAGTCTGCCCCAAGGAAACCAATTCCATCCTGGGCAGAAGGTGGGCATGGTTTCATAAAATTATCATTTCTTATGATGACGTTCAGTTTTTACAACATGGCGGAACTGCTGCAGAGTTGGGTCCAGACATATTTTGCCAGTATCTCGGTGTCTGTTCTCATTTTGTTTGGACTTAATTGAAAACATTATTATGGTTTTGTTTTGGTTTCACATGTCTGAAATACATTTGCATTCATTCGACATTCTTCTTAATTTTTTCCCCCGTCCAGGTCACAATCTGCAGCAGATAATTATGAAGCAGTACTTTAACCCTCCTGATTTAGACTCTATCTTCGGAACAGTTGAACCACCCAAACTGGAAAACATCTTTTACAAGAAGAAGCCTCGCTATTTTAAACGCACCAGCTCTGCTGTGTGGCACTCACCTCCAGTGGGATCCAAGTAAAGTCTGTACACTGATACAGATGTACTTTGCTGTATAAAGTTTTCATTTTGTTTTAAAGTCTGTTAAAGTCCAATAAAGTAACATGTTTTTCTCTATATATTAAATTGTTTTTATGGTTTTAGGCATCTGTGTTTTAGTAATATTGTTAGTAGTCTGTAAAATATCATGATTCAAAGTGATACACAAGTGATGCTTTTACTTGTACTGGAAAAGGGTGTGTATTATAACCCACTGGGATATGAAAGGTTTTTTTTTTTCCAAATGATCAGTAAAAACTTTCTTTTGTGTGTACTGACTGTAAATGATAGCAGAATTCCCATGTCTGGGATTTATTCAAATGCAATAAAATGGTTGATTATGCCAAAAGTGTGTGTGTGTGTAGTTTGAAGACAAGTTAAGGTGTGTCAAAGACACTTTATGTAACAATTTGTAGCTAATTAAATGGATTGATCACTTTTTTCTATTGACCATATTTGAGTGGATTGTAAGTTGGCATGAAATTTTAGACCTCTGTCTCAGTAAACTTTGAGATATTGACAGAAAAGTAATTGCCGCCACAAGAAATATGCTTGACATAGGAAACTTGATGTATCTGCAGTGGTTGTTAAAAGTTTAAATACACTTGTATAGAAAATGTAAATCATGGCAGTCTTAAGTTCCAATGATTTCTACAGCTCTAATGTTTCTGTGATGTAACGAGTAGACCAAGTTCACTTGGGTAATGTATTAACTATATGTCTTCTAAAAATCTAGATCTCTAGCTGAACTTTAAACCTCTATTCTAGCCTGATTTAGTCGTTCCTTAATCACATTTGTTGTGTGTTTGCTATCATTGTCCTGTTGGAACACCCAACTGCACCCAAGACCCAATCTTATGGCTGATTATTATTATTATTATTAGGTAAAGACAACCTTCATCAAATAATTTTTACTTTTCATTTTGTTATTTTAAAATTTGATTCTTTATGACTTATTACCCCTTTTTTTTAATCTCCTAATTTCAGTGTTCAATCCCATAAATGTGACTTTTTTATCTCATCTTTATGGCTTTAAAAAAAAATCTTATTATGATTTATCATGATAACTTTTTGTTTTTTAATCAAGACTATTTTTTATTGTATTTTTTGTTTGGCTTGCGGATTTGAGCTTCCATACCCACCGGAGCGTCGAGCAGAGACGGTGTTCATTTGCAGTGACGGCGGGTAACGTCAGCCAGTCTGCTAACCTCAGTCGGTGGGAAGCTTACGGCATAAATATCGGACTACTTCACAGCTATCTTTTTACTTTTGTTAAAACGCCAGAGATCCACAGACCAGGTAGGTTTTACACACCAGCGTCTGATGCAACGTCCTAGCTAGCCTGTAAGCTAGCTAGTCGATGGTCAACCTGCAGATGCACTGATGGAGATGTGCTCGCTAACAGCGCCTAGCAACCATAACTATACATCTGTGTTAGCAACGCTCGGTGTCTCTGGGATCTTGTTAATTTGCTACTTAGCTAACCTGTCAAATAAAATAACTGATAAGGCTAGCGATAACATAGTATTACCACCAGTCACTAGAAACATTACAATCCCCTTTTAATTGTATATTTGACGCTATGTTAGCAAGCGTTGTTATCATTTATCAGCTCACCTTGACGCCTAACGTTTCTTTAAATAAGCTTAACGTTATATGCTAAATTAGCTAAACAATCTTCTTCTGGCTAATTATAGAAGTCACAGCCATTTTGCGCTCTCTTGAGACATTATTTGCTTTGTTACGTCATTATCATCACTTCGTAAGTATATATTAGTATATATTTAGCTAATTGCACATTAAGAAAGAAAAGTTAGGAGTGCTTATTCAGCTTGTTAGGAGTTGGTTTGAACAATAGTGTCTTATGTAGTTTTTCAGCTGGGTACAGTGAGATGAAGGTCACAGTCTGTCTGGATCAATATGGATGCAGCTATATCTCTTAAAGGGTCGATGCACCTGATTCAGCATAATTCACAGACATGGGAGTGAGTTTGTAAAGGTGCAGTTTGTTTATTAGACAGTTATAGAAGGAAGAAATGCATGTAAACTTCACATGTTAATGCAAATAACTTTGAACTAAAAAATAAACGGCATGGATAAATACAAACAAGAAAAAAATATTCTTGTATTATTTATTAGTTGTTATATGAGTTATTTGTTAATTCATTGGTTTGCATGTTTCTTTGTTGTTTTTTTTTTTTTTGGAAATACATTTATTTAGTTATTTACTGAAAAGAATAGTGTGTCAGGTGGTGTTAGCAGGTGTGATGTATCATCAGCCTCTCTCTCAGCATCGGCGTCCAGGTTCATGATCAGATACAACACAAACGGCTTCAGTTGTACCCATCTAGGTGTGTCATTAGCATGCTGACGCTTGCTTATGCATTATGCTTGCATAATGTGCCTACTCCATAACACATTGCCAAACATGTCACCGACAGAACAATGTCATTGAACCTTGCTCACACCTTTTTTCCATTGTTTTTATACAGAAATGACTTCACAAGTCCGACAGAACTTCCACCAGGACTGCGAGGCCGCCATTAACAGACAGATAAACCTGGAGCTTTATGCATCTTATGTTTATCTCTCCATGGTAAGAAATACTTTTCAGCTCAGCTTTCCATTGCAATGTGCTATGTGTACAGCTCAGGTCTGTTTGTATCTTTAAAGCTTCTCTTCTTCGTTTTTGTTGGCTTGTAGGCGTATTATTTTGACAGGGATGATAAGTCCCTGCCAAATTTTGCAAAGTTCTTTAAGGAACAGTCCAAAGAGGAGCAGGAACATGCGGAGAAGCTGATGAGTCTGCAGAACAAGCGAGGAGGCAGAATTTTTCTGCAGGACATCAGGGTATGTACTGATACTTTTTCAACTTTTGACAAAATTATTGTGATAATAGCATCTTTTTTTGGGGGGGGGGGGTTGCGTTCTAAGATTGTCCGTTGAGATGCAAGCACCCATTTATGATGCAATTATTATTTCTCTGTTGGTTATTTTTAAAAAATGATTATAATATCCATGTTGAATTGTTATTAATTATTTATGTATGTCATAGAAACCTGATAGAGATGAGTGGGGGAGCGGTCTGGAGGCTTTGGAGTGTTCCTTGCAGCTGGAGAAAAGTGTAAACCAATCCCTGCTGGACCTGCAGAAAATGGCGGCTGAGCACAATGACCCTCATGTAAGTTACACAGCATCAGGCTGAGTCATGCTCCAGCTCTGTCACTGCTGCCAAAGACATTCCGCTGTCTGTCTTAATTGGCATTTAATTTTCACCATGATGTATTTTATTTGTTTCGGATCTAAACTGCACAAAGTAACAGCACTTGTCATTAATGAATGAAAGAGAGAGGAGGAAAGGGAGGGAGTGTTAAGTGTTATGACATACAATGAGAACAAGCAACGAAATTTTGTCATATTGAAGCCCAGCTAAAAACACATTACACAGCTGAATGAGCTGCAAATCTGTACTTGTGCTTGTAAAACAGGAGAAATGTGGAGAAAACTATTCCAAACTATATCATGCTGTAAGTGTTGCTGCTGAAAAACAGCCGCTCCACTTCTGAAGCGTTTCCAGTTTACACAACTTCGTGTCGGAGCTGTGACCGAGCCTGAGTGCATCCAGATGCTGTGTACATTCGGTGTTAGAGAACATGCAGTCCCATTTATTTGGAGGATCTGACTGTAATAAGAATAACATCCTATCCATTTTATCCACAGATGTGTGACTTCATAGAAACACATTATCTGGATGAGCAGGTCAAATCTATCAAACAGCTTGCTGACTGGATATCTAACCTGCGCCGCATGGGAGCCCCTCAGAGCGGCATGGCTGAGTACCTCTTTGACAAACACACCATGGCCGAAGAGGGCAGTTAAACTGCGCCGATGACACTGATGATCATCTTGGTCACCACTGCATGCCGTCCTGCTCCCCATCATGTACTGCATGTATCACAGATAATGCTGCTTAATTTATGTTATCAATCAATTGCAGAATTTGCACAAGGCATAGATAGCTTTCTAAACTAATGTTTTGTAGAAGTAAAGCCCAAACAAACCTTTAAATCCTTTAAATTAGGCTTCATACTTCCTGATATAACAGACTGTTCTGTGTTTTTGCTGTTTCCAAAGTAAGGTTGCTAAAACTCTACAATCTAATGTCTAAGTTTGAATTTGAAGTACAAGGAAATTACAAATGCCATGGAAACTTATAATTCTGTTTGTAATATTTTTATATATGAGAATTATTTTATAAATGTATTGTGAAATTATTTCAAGTTTTACTTTTAGCTTTTACTGAGTGTTAAATTGCATTCCATATATTATTTAAAATTTATTATCCGCAGTCGTTTCCTGACATTGCATTTTTTTTCCTTTTTTTCTTTTGAATTTACATTTCAATTCTGATTTCCAAATTTTTTTGTGCAGGATATGGTTCCCGCTAGCGTTGAGTGATTAAGGATATTTAAAGCGATGAGAGTCCTCAAACCTGAACATTTAAGCTGGCCATCATTGTACTAGCCTTCAATTTAAAAATTGTTAAACTTAACTCAAACTTAAATCAATTGAAATTGTGCATAAAATGAAACTTTGAAGAATGAACAAAGGCTATTGAATTAAATTAAGTGGGAAGTGGGAATTTGTTTTAAAATGTAAAAAAAAAAAAAAAAAAATCACTCCTTCAGCATAATCCAAGTTTCAGGAAGCCATGAGAGCCTAACTAATATTTCAAATCTTTATGAACTCATCCTTTAATTTACATTTTCAAAAACATTTAACCACTGTGATTAAAAATGACACACTAAACCCACCATATATTCACTTATCATTCACTTCTAAATGCATCAGCTTTAAGTTGCATCAATCATATATTTATGGGATAACTACATACGGTGTCTGTGTAAGCTGACTGTACAGAAGCTGCTTAAAATCAAATATGTTTGTTATCCGAACACACTGACATGTTTGAGCAGGTGTGACCCAGGAAAATGTTTCTTCAGGGTACAGTTGGCTTCTTCTCTCTGCAGTTGCTTTATATAACATGAATATATTATGAATATTTGTGATTTTAAGTTGAACTGTACAAACCGTTTCCTTGTATAACAAAATAAAATAGTAATCAAATAATTTCAAGTTTCAATTTTTTATTGAAAAAACAAAATGACAAAAGAAACAAAACATGATGCTTAATATTTATTAAAGAGTATACTGATGGGAACAATGCTCAGAAGACTAGTTCTTTTTTAAATATACACATTTTCGAGTCACTGTTACTGAGTTTTAGAGGAAGCCTTTCCTTTGCATGTTGACAGTTAAATCTCATAAGGTGCTTTTTGCGTTACAAGTAGGTTAATTGTTCTATAAGAGCTTATCAGGAAGTAGAGATTAACTCAGTGTTTGCAACAAATACTTTTCAGTTTGTGTGTTCGGCTTCAGATGACTGTAATGCGCGTTGGATGGAGCACAGATCAGGACCTGTTTGTAATGTTTTGAAAGCCACATGTGATACAAAAACAGTCTGTCACACCTTCTTTTCTCAGTCCTGCTCCCTCCCCCCTGTCGCCTTGATCACCCCGCTGTCCACCAAAACGCCCAGCAGGTCCCCTTCAGCCAATGAGATTCCTGAATCATTGGGCGAGTTCTGCTGATTGGTTTCTTGCTGCGATGACGCCGAAGTGGAAACTGTGTTCATGTTATTACTCAGCCCGCCGTTGGTGCCCCCGTTGCTCGCCCTCATGCTGGCGCTGAAGTTCCCATGGTTACTAAAATTACTGTGACCTGCACCATTGCAGAGACTTCCTGTTGTGCCAGCGCTGTTTGTGCTTGTTGCATTAATGCTGTTAGAGCTGCTGTTGGGATTACTGGGATTTGCCGCCGCTGTGCGAGCGGGGGAAGTGAACGAGAACACTCTTTCCCCTCCGCTTCCTGCTGCTCGAGCACTTGGGGGTCCGGGCTGGGTGTCAGCTGAGGGGAGGGTGTCCAGAGTAAGGCGTGGAGGTGGAGGGCGGCGAGACAGCAAGCCGTGTCCAGGTCTGAGTTTAGATATCGGGCAGAGTTCAGGTGGGTCTGGGAAGGAGAAGGTAGGGGCACTGGGGACCCCGCTGTCCTCACTCAGCCAGGGAAAGGCAGAGGACGGCGGTGGGGGGACGTGGTTTGGGGTGTCAGGAGGCAGCAACTGTGAGCCCACCATTGGATGAGCAAGGGAGCTGCAGCTGCGGTCCCACTCACTCTGAGTCCGCCGGGCTGGTCGAGGACGGGGCACCGTCGGGGGCACACAGTGGATAGGTGTTTGTGGGCAGCTGTAGAAACCCGGCCTCTCATACAAGGGCATATTGGAGAAGGCGTAGTCCGGATCTCGCTCTTGGTTCAAAGGCTGGCGGGCTTGACTCGGAGGCGATGGCCCTTCCTGTTGAAGGTACAGAGGGAAGCGGCTTAGTGGAGCTCCAGGGCGTCGACGCAGCAGAGAGACCCGGGAGGAGCGAGGAAAGTTTGGGGACTGGACTCCGAGAAGACGACCCAGCCCTCCAATCAGCGGGGTGGAGTAGTTGGCTTCCTCGTGTTCCTTGATTTGCTCTAGATTGGACTGAAACTCCATCTCCTCCTTAGGAACACTAGATTGGATTAGATAAATGGTTAGGTGATGATTAGCTGGACTGTTTTAGAATTGTCTTCAAGAAAAATATAAACATTACTGAACCTGATATCGAGGGCCGAGCCCATAAAGGAGGGTTTGCGGTGTTCGGCGCTGGCAGCAGTGTAGGGAGGCTGAGGTTCGGACTCATTCCAGTACATATCCCTCTCAACCAGCGGCAGGCTGTCGTACATCTCATCCACAGACAACAAAGACACCTGGGAGACAAAAGAAACCAAAGCAAGGAGATGAAGACAGACTCTTGATCAGAAAAGAGGGGAAACAGTTTAGTTTGAACGCAAACCTGTAAGTTACGATCAACAAGCCAGTTGGTTTCAAAGTCGTCATCGTCTTCACCGAAAGGGTTAATGAGTTGTTCAGCCACCTGAGACCACGAACAGGAAAAACAGAAACATTAAAAGGGCAAAGCATCAGTGTGACGTGATCGCAACATGAATCTGTTGTTCCTCACCTTCAGCCAACCAACATAGAAGAAAAACTGCAACAGGGTGAAAACAGGCAGGTAGAAGTCTATATCGTGACCCGGGTACCCCTGAGCTGGATCCAAGAACTGGCGACCAATCAGACAAGCCAGGAAGAAGCTGTAGACTGCCACCGTCACCACCTAGTTAAAAGACATGAGTCAAATCTAGAAGTGTTTCACGACTACTCTCTTGTAAAGTGTTTAAGCTGCTGATTGGATCTTATTCTTCACGATCAATCACTAATCATGATCAAACTGAGTTAATCATTTTAGGTAAATGATGATTTTTGTAGCACACAAAATCACATTCATATAGACTACTGGTGTCACTGTCATTAGCTGTATTATCTCCTACAATCATTGTACATTCATCACTAAATGCAAACTATACTTCAGTCCCAGCACAGTATATCAACGAAACCTGAGTATAGACAAGAGGCAGGCTGATCCAGTCGTAACCGTACAGCTTCATACACTTTGCCCGTAAACTATTCAACTCCTGAGCAGAGAGAAAAAAGCAAGACAGGCAAAAAAAAAAACATGTTTCAGAGCAGAGGATTTTCACAAAGTGAGGATGTTCAGGCCTGCACACAGACAACACACGAAGACCTACGGTGAGAATGGCTGTGAGCGCCACGTCGTTGTTGATGCGACCCTCAGTGCGAGCCCTCAGAGCCAGGCTGACGAACCACATGCAGGGCACCCAGAACTTGTTGTGAGGAGAGGGCAAGTCCTCCAGGTGCCTCAGCTCCTCCGACGTCATCAGACCTGAGAGGAACAAACACAGCGTGGACGAAACCAGCGCTTCACACACTCTCCTAAAATAGTGGTGTGTCTTGACTGGCTTGGTGGGCGGTTTCATTGCCACATCGTACCTGCCTGCACCAGATGCTCCATGGTGGGAAACCTCTTGTAGACGGCAGTGCTGACAGAGCGGTAGATGAGCACGCCAGAGAGGTTGGCGTATCGCATCAGGGTTCGTCGGGTCAGCCTGGAGGCCTCGTCCGCTCCACGAACGTGACCTCCCACCAATGCTGCCAAGCGGTCCGGCCAGGGGACGTTCTCATACTGGCCCCACCAACGTGACACGACCAAAGTCACATAAAACCCTGACAAAACGATCGAACAAGAGTTGGATGCCAACCTCTTGTGATGGTTTCAAGGATGTGAAATTTTAAAAGTAGAAAATAATCTGTCTCAACTCACCCAACACGAACGACACAGGGATGAGCTCTGCGTAGCGGTCGCAGTATATAGCCAGCTTCTCAAACAGCCTCCTCTGGTCATCACTTAACACAAACCTGGTGAAGAAAACAACTACTGAGTCCATCACGATTAAAACACAGGAAGGGGAGCCAGATTATTCTGCCTTTATCAAAACTTTCCTCTTATTACACGAAATCAATATAGCTTCAAAACAAGAAGCATTTATTGCATATAACAACAGACTAACATGTTCTTTCTATTAAGAGAAACTGAGCAAATGTAACTTTTGTCATGGTGGCATTAATACGCCACTGTAAATGTGAAGGACTCCTAGACAAAATTTATATCCAGTAGAAATCCATTTAAAATCCATTTTACTTTGTCACATGTGTAGGTAAAAACAATGGGCATGATGAAACCATGATGTAAACAGTAGCTCTGAAACTACACAGTTATATTTATATTATACTACTATTTAAATACACTATACTGTTGGCAAAAATGGAAGATAGAGGTCCAGTGTGTATTTAGAGGGATCTATTGGCAGAATTAGAATTATATATTCAGAAATATATTTTTGTATGTCTATTGTGGCCCGAAACAATGGCCTGTGTTTTTGTTACCTCTCCAATTACTCTTTAATATCTACAGAGGTAACTGGTCCTCTCTGGACAAACCAAACACTGGCGCTAGAGAGGGACTGTCACATTCATGGCAGACCCCTTGGTGAGGGGTATTCAGTTGGTTGAAATCTGGAATCTCACTGCTAGAGGGCACTAAATCTTAGACACTGGACCTTTAAATTTACAATTCCTAAACTATAGATCCCACAAAGGCTGCTCAAAGACTTCCACTGGCCCCCAAATTCCAGCTCTAAAACTTCTAACGTTTGTTAAGCGAATAATAACTGTTGAGTGAAGTCAGAAATTGTCCTACCAAAGATCGTCAATACCAACTAAATTTTTGTCTAATAAGTAACACAAGATTCCAATAGAGAAATGCCAAAGAGAAAGTGTCACCATTACGTAGTTTGTACACTCAAGAGCACAAACAAGTTTCTGCAACTATTCAATAACCATTCAAGTAACTAATTAAGTGATTAATTCAAATTTGAATACTCAATTAGCCTTAAAAATCCAGTTACATTCACTCTAACTGCAGACAGAGGACATTAAAAACAACCAGGGGAGTTTAGAGTGTTCGGTCAGAGAAAGTACCTATAAACAATACTGAAGAAGGAGTAGAGAACAGTGAAGATGATGAGCTCTCTGTAGAGCAGTTTATAGATGCTGCCCTTCCATCGCAGAAGCAGGTTAAAGAAGGTCCCGAGACCTGCATCAGCAACCCTGCGAGAGTATGTGACTGTCATTGCTGCTGCTGCTTTCTGGCCAACTTGCTGGCTGACTGTGGAGTGACATGAAGGAAACCAGTGTGATGATGCTCTCCGGAGTTCGTCTGAGCTCAGCGTCAGCGACCAACCTGGATCTCATAAGGACAATTTGGTCACATATCTGAAAATGAAGAAAAACAGAGCAGTGTTAGTTATTTCACACATGTTCTCCCGCTTGTTTGAAATCATACAAACTCACTGTTGGTGAGACAACATTACAACATTAATCATTTACCTGAGCAGGTGTCTGTCAGGCTACAGCATGTGAGGGTCCCAGAGGGTCAATTCTACCGACTCAAACCCAAGGCTGTAAAAGTTGTGCTTTACTTACCACACAACGTGAGGACGTCTGGCCGTCGTACCCACTGTGGCTTGAGATGTGTGGCAGCAGAGTCCCCGGGGAATGTTGTAGAAGGGAGAGAAGGAAAGAAAAAGAGAGCAGGGGGACTCCTACACCTCCGGTCACTTGATGTGTTAATCTGTTTCAGCAACAAAGCTGCATTGTGAGGCCGGGTCCTGTTAATCTGAAGCACCCACACGGCCACAAATAGGTTTGGTCAAAGGCATGAGTGCTGAATCGTTGTGTTCAGATGTTTTGGGACTGTGTGACCAATTTCAGCAGCCAGTCCAACCACTTTCTTTAAGTTTGACACATTTGTCTCTGTCTCTTTCTCTGCAACACAAGGACACACCTTTTGAGCAAACATTCTAATTTCTTGATTTCAATGAGTCTCTGCAGGGAGATTTGATTGTTTTCCATTTGAAGCATCAGTCTGTATTTGATCATGGAAAACTCTCAATCAGGTGAGAGTGTGTGTCACCCCCCTCTGCTGGAAGAAATGTGCACAGCCGGGCTCTTACCAGAAGGTGTTAGTGTTTAACCCTTCCTGTCTAACCAGGAGACCAACAGCAGGGCGAAGTACGGACTGACTTCAACCTGCTGAACTCTCAAATCTTGAGATTATCAAAGCACTGTTTCAGCAGTTTTTACTGAATGTTGGTGCAGCTCTGAACAATCTGGTGAGTCTATTCTGTGTATTTTTTTGATCCAGGATGAGTGTCAGTCTATCTATGTGTGTGATACTGTATCTTATCTCAGGTTGAGGCAATGTTTACACTGGATATCTCAAAGGAAGAAATTCCTTTAGCACAAAAGCCTGCAAAGAAAGAGCCTGACTTCCCTGAGCTCTGTGTGTAAGTTAGAGTTTAAACACCGCAGAGGTCATGGCTCATCCACTGACCACTGGAAGACTTTGACTTTGTTTGCAGTGTGTAACTCTTTCTTTCTCTGCATTTTACAGGAATCGGGATCATTAACATTCAACACACTTTATGTAACTTCAATGGAGCCATCTATTAGCTTCTGAAGAGTCCCTGCATCGCCTGAGAGAGACATGGATGCTTTTGAGGGAATTCACAGTGTCCGGATTTCCTCTTCTCCACCGTCTTCAACAACAGCCAGCCCAGGATATGAAGTCCTTAAAGCAGGGAGGTCTGGAATAGCAGTATACTCCTCTGCTGTGTTTTTCGGCACACCTGACGTCCTGGGATCCAGACACAAGTCCAGCAGGGAAACTGAGGAGAAAGGCTGCGTTGTTGGACAGTAAGTGTCAGGACCAGATGAGTTTGATCTCACCTGTGCGGAATAAACAAGACCGTTTTATTTTGGTTGAAAAAAGGGGTCTCCTAAAGTTTAGTGTTCGATAATTAAACTATTAATTAACCCCTACAATAGCAGTATATAAAATAATTACTTTTTTCATTAAATGCTTAACTCTTTCTATCATATTGGTACCTCCAGTTAATTTTGCACATTGTCAGTGTTTCCCAAAGTCCAAGATGACATGTTTAAATGTCTTATTTTGTCCACGACCCCCAAAAATTAAAGAAAGCACACAATACTTACATTTAGAAAACTGGGATCCTATAATCTAAACTTTTTTCCTTAAGAAATTACACAAATAGATTAATCAATTATCATTGTGGACAACTTATCAATTACTCACAACTTCTACTGACTGAAATGAAAAATGTTGCTGTCACCTGTGACCATAACATTGAGGTAGAAGACAGTTGGACAAGTCAGTATGTAAACTACCTAACAAAGGTCTATATTGAGTCATTGGCTTAACTCAACAATACATGATTTTATCTAAGGCTTGTTTAGCATGGAAATTTTATTCCACGGCTGTCAGACAAAAATAGTAAAAGGGCGGAGGAACTGTGGCTGGAACACGCAACATATTCACAGACAGCCACACGATCAGCATGTTTTCAATCTGCGGGCCGACTGCAGGGTCAGATCAGGACTTGTTTTGGTTTTAATTTTTTCCTTCATTATAAAGTACAGTAGAGAGCCAACAGGAAATGAGAGACGAGAGAGGAGTCTTTGTCAAAGCAGACCACTGATGTGCTTGATCGTGATTATATTAAGGTGTCTAAAGTGAATTTGTTTAGAGTCAGGGTGAATTACTGTAGTATCAGAGCTGCACTGATGCTCTTTGTGTGGTTAGTTCAGTCTGAATGATATTGATGATGACATGATTTTAATAAAAGAAAAACAAACAAAAAATGTCCCCTTAATGTTGTTTTTCAAAGACCTGTGGCCAAGTAGTGGAATATAACTAAGTACATGTAGAGTACTACTGCACTTATTGAAAAGTAATATTAAGTCTTTTGAGGCTCCACAGGAATCTGCATGTAATCTGATAAATTAACTTCCGTGATGTCACTCAGTGGCAAAAGTGCATTGTGGGTAATCTAGTCTCTAGAATAAAAAAAAGGTGTGGAAATAAAGAAGGCGGTGTCTGTGGTTGTTTTGATCATTTGTTTTCAAACTGTCCATAGCGAGTGCCATGCAGGAGCAGTGGACTGCTTTGCCTACATTACCCACAATGCAACTTTAAGCCACTGAGTGACATCACTGGAGCAATTTATCAGGTTACATGCAGCTTCCTCTGGAACCAAAAAAAGGCTTTATACTACTATTTTTAAAATCTATTTAATTAATTAATAGATTTTATTTTTTGATGATATGCAGTATATGCTCCCCAATAACTGTAAACACGCTTTAATGTGTAAAATTGGTGACCCTTTAAAGGTCCACTATGTAGTTTTGGGGAAAAAAATTTAATCAGAAGAGAAAAATCTTCATCAAATAATCAAACTCCCCTTATCTTCATGACTGAAATAAACTGAATAAACAAACCGACCTTAACAGAGAACACAATTTCATACTATCTTACTTTGTTTATATTTGGCGGACCCTGCCAGCTTTCCAGCTTGTACCAGTGCGGACCTTAATTTACTCAGATTGAGCAAATTGCTTATTCAGTTATGGAAAAGATAAATATATCTGAGCTTGTATTATTGCCTCATTAATATTGTAAATATTAAACTGATGTTGTTGCATATCATATGTATTCTACTGTATTTATATAATCCATCGGCCATTTTGCATAATAAGTACTTTTAGTCTTGGTACTGGACTTCGATGCTAATTCTTCTGGGACTTGTACTTGTACTTTGACCTGAATAACAGATGTGATAAGTACGGAAGTAGTGCAGTAATCGGATACATGGATGCTGGCTGGATGTGTGTGTGTGTGCTGGCTCCGGACCGGACGACAGGCTGTTTTCAGGGCGTTGGGAGTGGATGCGCTGTCATGTGACCCGAGAGAAAGAGGCAGAAACAGAGCTGGGACACTCGTTTTTCTTGTTTAGAAAAAAGGGAATGCATGGGATAAGAAGAAAAGCAGTCAAGGACATGTGAACTTCATCGTTTTCAGTCACTATTAGTGGAAGAGGCTGCTGCTGCTGCTGCTGTTGTTGTTGATGTGTCGGTTGTCTACGTCAGCGTCCGCATTCCAGCGCTGACTGTGATTTAAACGGTTGAGATTAGTTTGGCTGAAACTAGCTAACGTTAGCTCACTCTGTATACTATTTATTAACTTAACAACAACAAAAACAACACCTGAAGGACACTGGAGGGGAGAAGCTGACAGATACCCAGACAGGGCGGGAGGTTTATCTGCGGTCCTGGACACTGACAGGGGTAAGGGCGGACACCGGGGGGAAACCTCTTCGTATCAAAAAGTTGTAACGTTAGCTAATTGTTAGCTTATGGTTATCAGCTAGTTAGCTCAAAGTCTTGGTTCGTGTGTGTAGGCAAACTGATTTGAGCACGATCTGTACAACTTGGTGGAAAAAACAACACAGCGTTTAATTACAACTAAACGTGAGATTGCTAATGTAGTAGCAGAGGGTTTAAAGCTGTGGTCCGCGGACCCCCAGGGGTCTGTAGCTCAGCTGATCGCTCACATTATAACTTTAATTAGGTGTGACTCTGTGGTGTAGTTAATGTGTAGACCACAGAGCTGGGGTATCTGTGTTTCTTGTGTCAGACTGCAGATAAAATTCAAATAAAAATGCAGTAATTTGGCTTTGTAATAGTTGATCAGTACTGAATAATCAGAATGTGTTTGCAAGAGTTATCAAATAAATGGAGTGAAAGTATTAAGAAGCAGAAAATGGAAATACTGATGCAAAGTACCTCCAAATTTTACTTAGGTATAGCAGTTTAGTTTAGCAGTTTAGTTTGATTAGCAACCAAAACAATGTGTGGTGTCACCAGTCATCATCATTAAATCAACCGTATATCCTAAACTGTCTGTATAACAACCCAGTCTAAGTAGTGGATATAAAATCTTTCTGTCACGTTAGTGTCAATACTGATTGTATCTCTGCTTTTGCAAAGGTTGGTAGATCTTGATCCAGAGCTGGAGTCCAGAGTGGAGGGGGGAGGCCAGGCTGGGCCCACCTCAGGCCGAGACCATGGCAACCTCTCCCGGCTCCGTAGCTCCTCGCTGGAGGTCAGAGAAAGAGAAATCAGAGAAAAGGGGTCGGAGATCCTCAGGGAACAGCTGGACGCTGCCAAGAAGGTGTCGCAACCTACTTTCTGCTGACACACACAAAACCTGAAAAAAAAGTTGACAATGCAAATGTCCTTCCTCGTAAATGTGGTTGTGATCGTTTCTCTTGCACATCTCAGGAACTGAAACTGAAGGACAAGGAGTGTGAGCGTCTGTCGCAGGTCAGGAATCAGCTGGAGCAGGAGCTGGAGGAGCTGACTGCCAGTCTGTTTGAGGTTAGCAGTAATCACTGCTCTCTGCTGAGTGCACTGTAATTATGATACGTGGGTTTGACCCTGGTGACGAGGGAAGTGTCATGATGCTGCGACTAATTACAAGTCATCAGAATGACAATTTGCTTTGCAGTGAAAACATTAAGTGTAGGTTTAACACTAATGTTTCATCCTTTTCTCTGATTGGAAACAATGGATATTTTGTGATGAAGTTTTGCTTGACAGAAAATTCCCAAATACTTTAAATCTGCACATATCAGAGTTATATTTTATGACCAGTGGATCAAATGATTATACAGCATGTGAAAGCGTTCGCTCATGCTGACAAGCTGCTGGACTCTTCAGTTCCCTTCAGCTTTACGAAGCATTAAACCTCTTGTGGCTCATTGTTTGGTTTTTTTGGCCCCAGAGCTGCAATAATAATTTATACTATGAAGGAATCTATACAAAACAGACGTGAAAAATCCTTTCAGAGGCAGCACACGCCATAATTCTCCAAGTAACATTGCATTAGCTTCATGGAAATACGCTGAGTAGTTTTTGTGTTATTCTGCTGACAAACCAACCGACAAACACATGGACACAAGTGATCTAAAGCAAGATGTTGAAACCATTTTACTTTTTACAACTTTATTTATAGAGACTGTTGAGTGTTTTAACCTTGTGTTGATGTTTCAATCTTCTTCTCGACAGGAAGCTCACAAGATGGTGCATGAAGCTAACGTCAAACAAGCAGGAGCAGAAAAACAACTGAAGGAGGCTCAGGGAAAGGTGTGTGATGTTGTTTCTCTAAAGTTCTGTTCTCCAGTAGGTAATAGTTCATGACCCTTTGTCCCATTAAAATTCCTTCACAGCACCTAAACTATTTTTGAATTGCACTCTGAGGCTGCTCTACTAAGTTAGTCTTGAAGTCAACAACAAAAGCACATCACCCTCTTAACTTTTTGTTACTCCTCTTCTTCCGGGTCTAACTCCCAGATTGACGTTCTGCAAGCAGAAGTGACGGCGCTCAAGACTCTGGTGTTGACGTCGACACCTTCTTCACCGAACCGCCAGTTGCATCCACAGCTGCAGTCTTCAGGCACCAGGGGAGCGTACAAACATGTCGGGGGCCACATCCGCAACAAGAGCGCGAGCGGTGCCTTTCCATCCTCGATTGGAAAACCAGAACCGTCCTCTGTTTCCATTCAGCCTGCGGCCAAAGAGGACCGAGAGGTAACCTGAATGGTGTTTGCACATGTGCCTCTCTTCTCCTTCAAGTATGTTCCTGCAACTTGGACTCTGTTTCTGCCCCTCATTCCTGTTTCCAGTCACTCGTATCTTTGCTTTTCTTTTCTCACTACACTAACCTCTCCCTGTCTTGATCTTCCTCTCTGTCTCTGGTATCTCTTCCTCTCTCAGCCTGCCGTTCCTGCTCTCCTCTCTCTGATACTCTGCCTGGTCCCTGGCCAGTCTGTCAGTGTGAACTTTGACCATTACTGGCAGGAGCGGGGGGAGGGGCTAGACATTGACGGCAGACAGGTAACTGCATCCCCATGACCGGCCTTAAGCTGCTGGCAGATGGATCTGTTTTCTGTAGTTTTGGCCTTGTACGGGACAATGAGTCGGTTTTTCCTGCCCCCAGAGCACAAAGTGATAATAATACACTGTCTCTCTTGGGAGAAAGTATTGTCAGTCGTTTATTGTTCGTAAAACTCAGTGAGTAACATAAACGTGGTGCCTCTGTTTTCAGTGTTGCTGTGACATGGACATGGACTTGATATGTCCAGTCCAATCTTTTTTACAACAGCTTGCTAGTTAATACTTTATTTTAATGTTTGATCCTGTCAAGTGTTTATTAGTGAAGTACAATATTTCATGTGTTTATGACTTACAAAGCAGTGTGTTATCGCTTCTGTAGCGAGAGAGTAGCAACATTAGCACAGCTCTTTAAACAGCTACAAGTACGCAGCAGAAGCCGAATCTCCACTTTGGAGATTCATGGAGGCACATGTAGAAAAGTGAACGCACAGCCTCTTTGTTCCACTTTCACAATTTATATTATCTAACCATGATTTTTTTGCCATGGTTGCTGTGTGGTTCTACAATGTTGGTCCATTGAACACTTTGTAGACTGACTGAAATATTTCACTATTTAGCTTTTGTTGCATGAACGCTATCAAATGGTTTTAGACAACACAGTTCAGGGTGGATCCTAATCATTTTGTTGACATTTTCTCTAGCGCCACCTGCAGATAAAAGTTTTCACTTGACCTGTGAAATATTTTCACATTAGTTGCATGTGGTTGTCCCATTATGTGTGACGGACTGTTTTCTTCTTGCAGATGGACTCAGTTCTGTATGCAGAGTTTTTAATGTGGAAGGAGAATCCAAGTCTTGAGCGTTCCTCCGCCTTCCTGAGCCGCATCTACAGAGAAGACATCGGACCCTGCCTCTCCTTCAATAGATCTGAGGCCAGAATCTCACTGCTTCTTCACATAAACACTGCATGTTATATTTCACTGTGTGAAGTTATATTAACATGATTATTTTCTCCACAGCTGTCACAGCTGGTGCAGAGCGCAGTCGAAAACAACTCTTTGACTATCGAGCCTGTGGCCATGTCAGCGTTACCGATGGTCAAAGCCTCAGCTATAGAGTGTGGCGGGCCTAAGTGAGTCATCACATTTACAGATCAACGATCACCTTTCCGCTCTTTCACCATTCACTGCTAAACAATGGCATAGTTATCACTGAAAATCCACTCTTACTTATATTTGGTTTCTTTCTGCTGTAAGTAGTCATAGCCGGAAGTTTTTCAGTCTTACCTCAGAGGGGTTCAATCAACGGGCACATTTCTAATCACTGTCTGATCTAAAAAATCTTTTTCTTCCAGTGGCTTTAGAGCAGCAATAGAGACGTAAGTCCTCTCGGGAACCAAGCACCTGTCAACTTTTCACTAACAGAAACGACTGATCTGCCTGTGTCTGGTGTGTGTTAATGGAACTGTGAAACTTTCCCTCTTCCAGTGACTAACTTTCTCTGAGTGTGCACTTCTCCTTTGTGTGGGCTCACTTATTCAGTCATCGTTCAAACCCAGCTTTCATTGGATGTGACTCATGTTCACTGTTTCGTGTGTTAAATCACTGTGTATCCACGTCTTGCAGCTGTTTTCTGACAGCTGATCCTTCTCTATTTGTAGAAAATGTGCGTTAAGCGGCATGTCGCGCCTTTGCCGACATCGCATTAAACTTGGCGACAAAGGGAGCTATTATTACATCTCTCCTTCCAGCCGAGCACGGGTAACTATTGCTTTATCTCTGTAACCTTCATTTGATACACTGCTGTTACTACTGTTAACTTTTGCTACATGTGACCTTGTTTTTCTAGATTACGGCTGTTTGCAATTTCTTTACCTACATCCGCTACATCCAGCAGGGCCTGGTGAGACATGATGGTAAGTTAACATTAAATTTTTTTCTCATCATTTTTGTTCAGCCTCCTTTGATTTTCCAACGAGGGTTTCATTCAGGCAGCTGACATGTTGTACCTTTTGTTGTCTCTCTGTCCAGCGGAGCAGATGTTCTGGGAGGTGATGCGTCTCCGCAGAGAGATGACTGTGGCCAAGTTAGGTTTCTACCTCACTGACCAATGCTAGAGGACCTGACGGTCCACTGAAACACACAGCGGGACAGAAAGATCCCAGGACTGGGATTATTCAAGTTCCTGGTCAGGGTTAAACTGTGGTAACAAACAGGTCATAGATCAGTTTTAGTAGCAGAGGTTGTGCAGCATTTTAGGGCTGCAGCAGAAGTCAGTCAACAAGGGAAGAAGAAACTGTTCACTTTTATGCAATAAGACAAAGAATTAAACCAGCACAGATAGATAGAAGTAGAAATAACATGCTTTACTGCAGATGAGGAGAGTTGTTTCTGTTTCTGAACCTCCCCGGTGGAGACTCATGTTAATACAATAGATTCTATGTGTCATATTTCAGGCATTGGTCTGATGAAAAGAGAAGCACAAAGCGAGATGAAAGCAGTCTAGAGAGTTAAGTTGTCTCTTACCTCAAGTATTACATATGTAATGTCTTAGTTCCACCAGCTTTTCACCAATTATTTGGTTTGTTTTCTTTATTTTTACATAAATATGATGCTCATTAGCATCTCATTGTTAAATTCAGTAATCAGCTCAAACACCAGACGAGACTTTTTGTCTCAGCAGTTGATGCACTCCTGCACTTCCTGTTCTCGTTGCCTTGTATAAAAAACACAAAAGTAACAGCTGCAGCCTTTTGAAAGGACCAGCATAATGCTAGCCAGGCCTTACTTAAAGCTACAAATGGGGCTTTTCCAAACAGAAGTGCTGGTTCAACTTAACTTGGCACGTCTGTTTGGATTTGCATTGACTTCAATGGGGCTATTAAGTCTTCATCTAATGGGCGCGCTTGTCTTAATTAGTGGTCAGGAGCGGCTTTAATAGTGCATCCATGTGATGTTGGAATTATCAGAATAACGCCTCCTCCATTCGGAGCAAAAACTCGGAAAGTCTGAGAAAATTTGGTACGAGTTGCCGAGTTGACTTCATTTGATGCTGAAACATGGCAGACGAAAGTAAACATTGGGTTGATAGTAACATGTTAGTAATACATATTTCATGACTTCCATGACCCGTCTTCCTTGTCACTCAAATACAGGAAATACCTGTCAGTGTGTTGTTTAAAAGTTCTGAGTGATAAAATGGAAAATCGTCCATTAATGCAGCGTAATTCTTCCCCGCAGTACTATTGAATAAAAGAGCCACTGACAACAAACACATTTCATTTCCTATGCATTTTTTCACATTAAAAGTCTTATGATATTAAGTAATTTAAAAGCTTTTATTATGAAGCAGGAACGTCAGGAAATGTTGGGTTTTGACCAGCAGTAACTTAACTTGACTTTATTAAACAGTAAAATACAAAACAAAATTTAATTTTAATCCACAGAGATTCAGTAAGAAGCTACACAGTTACTGGGAGCTGAACACTCAGAGACTCGACGCGGCCAAAAGTGCCAGAGGAAAAGCCCTAAGGATGTAACTTTCTGGAGAAAGATGGCTAATTGAAGCGTCCCATCTTCAAATCATCAAATACAGAAACTTTGAACACTGATCCGTGTTTGGTGATCAGGGGAAGAGACTCAATGATCAACTGTCTTTCTTAAGAAGGTTATACATTGTTGCTTTATTGACCAGATACATTAATCATGAATTAGTGTTGACACAACCAAACTCAACATAGTGACAGATTCACAATATAGTTAGAGAATAAAAAAGCTTTAATACAGGTGATCGCAATATGCACAACTGTAGTTTTGCACGTCTGCAATGAACAGTCTGTACGTACAGTAAAAGCCATAAATGACTTTGCATGAATGCAGTACATAGCCATATTATGCAATGTATATTGATTGTACCTCATAGTGTAGATTTATTATTAATAATGGCCATTTTTTACAGAAAGTGTCTGTTGAAGGTAAAAATGAAGAATATTGTGTCAGAAAGTGCAATAACTGCTTCTTAGCCTTCTTTAGGGCTTCGAGGTTTCTAACCTCAGTGTACTGATAATCAACTGTGTCTTCCAGTGTAAACACGCCATTAAAGACCAGCATTGTAGCCTGATTACATCTCCTTTGTACTGTGTGTGTTTTATCTGGCCGCAGATAAATGGATTAGTTGGTCTGACTTTGATGCTTTGTTTTTGGTTTTTTTTGGTCTTTTGTACATTTTAACCAAAGATCGGGAATGATGACTCATTGCCGTAATTCATTTTACAACTGGTACAACCGGATGACACAGAGACCTATTTCTCTCGAAGCACGACACTGATTTGGCTTTAGATTAAGATCGCTGCCTGGAACAGCCTGGTTCCCCTCGATACAAAGACACACACAGAGCTGCCTAACAGGTTTGTGTGCAGGAATCAGTCACAGGGATATTGAGACCAGATCCCGCTCAGAGGGATTTTTATGGTATGAAAATCTGTTTTTGGAGCTGACATTCCAGTAAGATTTTAGTTTCCGGATTGAAAGGACTTATGTAAGCTTGTTGTTTTGTTTTCATGACCTCATCTTTGAGTTGTAGTTAATTAGGGGGGACTGGTCAGTAACATAATGTGTAGTCAGAGAACACTGTAAGATATAAGCATACAAACCACAAGGGTAATTATAAATGTGTAATAATGATTTGTTCAGCCGTAGTGTGATATGGCATCATCATAAATAAACAAAACAAAAACAGGTGAAGAAAGTTCACAGATGATTATTTTAGGTTGCACATATATTGAGGACAGTCAGATAGTGTTCATATGACATACAGGAACATTAGAACAAACACTGACCAAACTCTTAACTTTCTGCTTGGCAACATCCAGCATTCACCAACTCTTCTTTCTTTGGAAAATATCTGCAAAAGAGACATTTAGTTATTCATATTTCGATGTAAAGTTTATGTTGTTTTACATATCTATGTTGGTGTGTTTTTGTGAAATGATCGGGGCCAACTACAGAATTTCAAGGCACTGTAGTCATTAAATTGACTTCTACCTTCAGTGACTGACCTGCGGTAACAGAGCAGCAGCAGCAGCAGTGCCGCCACACCACCGATCACTACTATCACCGCAGTGACGACAGAGACGGCGGACAGCGAGGACGGTTCTGGATCGACACACACAAACAGAAGAACAGAAGTGAATAACACTTCAATGTTGCACATTTTTAAATATCTCAGCAATGTAAGTGAGGAAAGAATAAAGGGGCAGTCACCTCAAAGTCAAAAATACATATTTTTTCCAAAACAATCTAGATGGATAAATAATCATCTTGATTGTTTTGGTGAGAGTTGCAGAGTTTAGGAGATATCCGCATGGGAACTCTTTTTTTTTTTCTTTTTTAATCAATCCATCTTTGGAAATGGGCTTCAATTGACACGAGTCTCTGTTTCATGCGTACAATTCCTTTAGCATTGTGATACAGTTGGTGGGTGTAGTTTTGTAGAAAGGAAATAGTTCCTACATGAAACCGCTCTGTGGATTATCCTAAGTAAACTGGTCATGACTTTTGGAAAGGGAACGCAACATTGCTGTTTAGTTTTTAAGGTGAATTTATTTGGTGGTTTCCATCTAGTTCCATGAAATTTGATCTCTAAAACAAGGAAACTCAGACCAAAACACTCTGGATGGAGAATGGCACTACAAGTAAAGATAAAAATATATAGTATTGATTTGGGGTAACTGTCCCTTTGATTAACATGGTACCTTTCAAAACAAAAGTTACAAAGTGCTTCACAGTAAAGCACTAAATATCAAACAGGCAGAAAATATGTGAACCAACCTGAGCAAATAAATGAACCAGGTGTGTTGAGGCACTCCAGGTTTTGTGGGCAGGGAGTTTGTTCTTCACATTCATTGATATCTGCAACAAATCAGGCAGACATGCATTCTGTATCTGATGGGACGAAGCAATTAGTCACAATTACTGTTAATCTTTCAGTTAAATCACATGATTGGAAGATATTATAGTGACAGACAGTGATCCAACAGTGTTGATGAAACTGATGATGAAAAACAGGTAACATTTTGGGAAAAGGTCAACAGAGCAATTTCACCTCACGATTTATTTAGTAGCTTTGGGTTGCACCACATGGTCCTCCTTAGCAGATGAGGGTTTTCCCACTTTGTATCTCAAGTATTGGACGAGAAATCATTTAAGGGCTCAGAGAAAAATTACGTTTAGTAACTACAATTCAGCTCCAATGGAGCTTAGTGGTTGGAAGAGTGACTTCTGTTGTGATTTTACAGACATAAACCATTTCGTTATGTACTCATCTTCAATATCTACTCCGCTCAGGTCACCTGACCCTAGTCCAGGCTCTGTACCTTGACATGTTGGGGGTTTGGGGCTCCACTGCTGGCTGTTTGGATCACACCTGACAGATGAAGATCCCAGCAGCTTGAATCCAGAGTGACACTGATACAGAATCACAGAGTTGCACAGCAGCGAGTAGCCGGATTGAATCCTGGGTATCGGACCACAGCTGGGATCTGGAGGAGAGGTCAGGCAGGGAGACATGACAACGCAACAAACCTCATATCAAATTATTCTTTTTCACTTTCTTACCTGTGTCCGGTTCTTTCCACGGGCTGAGGTCCAGGTGGGGGATGAGCGGGTGTGAACAGGCCAGCATATCCTCCGGTCTCTCGGTGCGTGAGAACGGGTTTGCAGGGACGTGAGTGATGTGGCTGTTGTCACAAATGATGCGGGACAGAGAGATGCCGTGGAGGTGTCTCCTCTGCAGGCTGGTGAAAACACCTTCTCTTTCCCACCAGAACCTCAGGAGAGAAAAAGAACAGTTCAATTTCTCTTCTTGCACGATAACATTCATAGTTTTACATTCGCAGTTAGTTTTACCTGTCCCCGTCTCTCAGTGCTCTGAACTGTCTCGCCAGCAGGCAGGACAGGAGCGGTCCGACTCGACCTCCGGGCAGAGCGGGCTCCGAGATGGCCCCCACCCACACATCGATGTTATGCGGCGTCCCGTACAGGAGCTGGAATTTGTGAGCTAAAGTGAAGTTGCTCAGAATCTCGGCCAGCTCTGATGTCGTGTTGGGAACAGAGAGGCTGCAGAACCTTCTCCACGAGCCATATCCTGATGTGTAGAGACGGGATGGACAGAGGAGTGAGCACTAAATCAAAGGTTTTCGATTACCTGAACAAACACCACCATCAGAATAAATTATAGCACTTAAATGAAATAAATCATTACTCTTTCAGGCAAATGGCTACACACTGTACCACAACAGGGGCCATATATTTACCCTTGGCGCAACCACTTATTTTGCCTGATTATATTTCTTCTTTAGGACTGTGTGGGCAGCAACAGCGAGTGCTTGATTGGTATCCTCCTAATTCTGATGTCGTGTTGGCGTAAGTGTTGGCAGAGATATCAGTCGGCTGTCGGTACACGTTTGTAATTACAGTGTGCCATGGAAACCACACCCGACCGGCTCCCAGCGGCTCTGTGCCAGTTGTGTGTTGGAGCGCGCCCATTGTTTCCCAGCAGAGCTCCACCCAGCTTCTACCTGAGCAGAGGTCTACTCAAAATATCTACACTGAAACCCTGATGAGAGATTAGACTAGACTTGCATGGATCTGGAGTGCTAATTAACACACATACGTTCCTTCTTCTGGAACTAGTTCAGGAATCAACAGACTTTCTTCACATCACAGGTGGCTGCATTGGTTTGGTGTACGAAGGTTGGAGTTGCGCATGTTGACTTTCCCTGCACCATTACATATTAATGTTTACAGTATGGCCTGAGCTCTTTTACAAAATACATATTTAACGTTAGCTCACCATCAAATTATCTGAGTTAGCTCACTCTGCTAGGAAATGATGCAAGTGCCAATGGATGACTCACCTTTAGAATGTAACTGCCAATCAAAACTTTTCCAAATAATAAATTACTTTTTATATAGCTCCTACTAAAACAGAGTTTACATTGCTTTGACAAACACCCAAAAGCAAGACAGTATTCTAGAATAAACAGTCAAGTCAAACACAAGGAGGCCCAGTCTAAGGTGAGTCCAAACAAGACTAACACTGAAAGAGAAATTCAAATTATTTTCAAAAGATTAAAAGGTTATAAATTAAAAAAGTTTTCAACCTGCAGTCAATTGTATGTTCTTGCAGCTATGAGAAGCTCCTCTATGTGCAGCAACAGCACAACACAAGTAAATTCTGTGTGCATACTGACTTTTTAAGTTTACTTGATCGTCTCATTTTGTCCTTTAATATTATTATTTTAATTTTGGAAAGCTTTCATTTTGCATTCATCAGTTTATGTAGTATCAATGTAAATACAATGGATATCAGAGGTAATAAAGCTAGTACCTGGCAGGCCGTGATCCCGGCCCCTCTGGAGGTTTAGGGCCCCGAGGTCCAGAGGCATCCCTCCCTGTGCCTGAAACAGCCTTTCTCTCAGCTCCTCCACCATCATCTGACCTGGAGTCTGCAGCTTGGCCGGAGACAGCAACAGACCCCGCAGCACTGGGTCTATACCACCTGACACCCCAGAAGAAAACAGACAACATGAGTAAATCGCTGTCATCAAAGTGTAATGCTTGACAGCATCGTTCTTTACCTTCCTGCACAACTCTCCAGGAGGCAAACAGTGAATGATGCAGAGGCAGCGGGGGATGCTGTGGGTTGGTGGCGTATCCTGGCCCCAGCCTGCTCACCACTGGCTGCACGGTGACGTGGGCAAAACGAAAGGCAGCTGTAGCGAAGACGTTAGCGATGGTGGAATCCTGCTCAGGATCATAGCCCTTGTAGGGAGGCATCAGATGAGACATGGCGCCCTCACCGATGACCCGCGGCAGGTAGTGCTCCCACGTTAGGATCTGGACAGGCAAAGGAAGAAGGTCAGAGTGAAGGGAATGCTCGTGTAGGTAGAGGTGAATGAAGTCCGGCTGAATTTATACCTGATGAATGGCTCCCATGATCTTGCGCGCCTCCTGATACAGGGTGTCAGGGCTCCAGTGGGGGTTGAGCCGCTGCAGCTCTTTGACCAGCCGGTTGTGCTCCCTCAGGAAAAGCGTGTGCAGTGCGATCATTCCCAGATGTTCGTTGGCTCTGGAATCACCTGTGAAACATCAATCATGAACAAGAGCTCCACTCAAATCTGCAGGGAGATCTCACTCCACGTACTCGCTCACCAGCTTGAAAGCAAGACGTGGTGTTCTCCTGGCGCTTGGATCTGTCTGACGCCCTAGAGGTGGTGGAGTTTCGAGGGCCACAGGGGTCCAGGTGAGCCTGCAGGCGGGGCAGGAACGGCATGTGGGCCAGCTCCTGGTCCGAATGCTGGGAGTTGATGGCCATTGAGCCCAGAGGAGAGGAGAGGTTTCTCAGGGCCGAGGCCAGGCTGGCTGAGCTGCCGTACACCATGCTGGCATCCACGAAGGAGGTGATGGCGTTGAGCTGCTCACGGCGGCGGTGAGACAGGACGCCGGCAACACAGCTGGGAGCAGAGCGAAAGAAAGGCATGCAGCTCTGGATGCCGTTACGGGGATCTGACAAAGGGATCTGAGAGAAGAGGTTTTGTTTTTGTGAGGGAAAAGTGTTGAAAGTTAAAGGTTTGCCACTAAATAAAATAAAATAAGAGTTGCAGCAACTCCACCTCATGTAGATTGAGGGACAAGTTAAGGAGGGACAGAAAAACAGAGCACACTGGACTAAGAAGCAGCTGACAGTGAAGCTCACCTGTATGGGGAAGCAGGGCGTGTCCCGGCTGCAGGTGTGGGTGCAGTCAGCTCCCGTCCTGAAGGCGGCTGTACTGGGGCTCTGAGGCGTCTGCACCACGTCGTGGTCTATCCACTGACCCCACTCCACCAGCAGGTGGGACAGAGTGGAGTCCAGAGAGATGGTGTCGTTGCGAGTGAACAGCACCTCCTGAGACACCAGCCGCACCTGGAGACAACAGACAAAGTGTTGGGGCTCCAGCAGCTGACAGGACAGAGGATGAGTGAGTGCTGCTGCTCGACTCTTACCGGAGGCAGAGTGGCGTTATGGTAGGTGTGCTCCGGGTCCCAGCCTCTGGGCGTCCCCCATGAGTCCTCATACTCTGGAGGCAGCCAGCGGGAATATGGGATGTTTGCAGCTCCCCATCTGGGATGTTTTCTAGACAGGACAAAATCTGTGACTACATGTCCCTTTGTGTGAGCACCAGAGTGAGAATAGTTTTTTATTTTTGTTTTCATTTTAGTTTAGTTTAAGTTAGTCTCCAGAAGGGGTTTTCTCATTTGGTTGAATTTTTATTTAAAATGTTTAGTTTTAGTTTAGTTTTCACTAGTTCTGTTAGTAGTTCTAGATTGTGTTATTATAATATGGGGGTATTTAATTTGTTCAGAATACAAATTACAGAATAAACTCAACACTCTTTGAAGGCAGCTCACTCACAGTCATGTAGAAATGTAGTGCCTCCTTATGCTTATGACCAGACTGACAACAACTAAAACTTGAGACAGTTCCTGTTTACATGTCTACATGTCAGTAAAATGTGTCTTCACACCTAGTTTTAGTTTTTACTCATATCTTTCGTTATCTGTAATCTTGTATCCTTTGAAGGGTCGCAGAGGGCTGGAACCGATCCCAGCTCACATTGGACATTAGTTTTTATTTTAGTTTCAGTTCATTATAATAATCTAGGTAAGCACTGACCTGTTGTTGCACTCTCCTGTGAAGGATCTGTAGCGCTCAGACAGACAGTCAGAGCGACAGCTGGGTCTCTGCAGCTCAGCGGAGCAGCCGGTCACCTGCAGCAGGTTCTCCATGTCTCCTTCACTCAGCAGCTCTTTGAGAGTAAACAGTTAACACAGCAACTAAATTAAACAAGTGATAACTACCATATTTACAGAGATATCCTCCAGATGGCTTTAACTTGCTCAAAACTAGTAACACAAAGCCTCTGGGATTGATTCTGGCACCTTCCATCGACTCTGTGTTAATGTGATTAAAACAACATTAATCTGTAGTCTGAAAGAGCCAGGGTAATGAGAGCCTGGCATCTAAGATAAGTTAAGTTCATCAGCAATTTCTGTATGTGTTGTGTTAAAGCTGCTGTTCAGTACCAGTAGGGTTGGGCTGCTCCATAGTGTGAGTGTACACCATCTCTCTGATCAGCTCCACTGTGTTGTCCAGCAGCTCTGCAGCCCAGACCTGAGTCCTGGTCGTGGCTTCGATCTGTTTAAACTGAGCCAGCAGGTCACTTGGTCTCAGGGCTCCTTCAGACAGCGACTTCTTCACCCTGGAAACGTTTACAGATTGGCCTTTGAGATGCCATCACAGTGCCTTATATAAGTGGGTATTGATCATGTCATTTTTACCTTTCACTTGTGCGAGTGTAAGCAGCATCAGTCAACTCAATCGCTCTCTGAAGAGCCTCCTTCACAAACACAGATCCCAAAAACACAGTTCCTGAAAAACCCCCACAAGGATCCAGTTAGAAAGGCTCCTCCCTGGCAGCTCTCATCAGTAATAATCAGCCACACATCCTACCTGAGGTGTTGGCAAATTCTCTGCTCAGTGAAGCGTGCTCAGGGAGAGAGAGCAGGACGAGAGCCAGTCCAAGCAGAGAGACGGACACCTGAAACCAGAACACTTCTAACTAAACATCTCAGGAACTGTGGAACTTCTATTTGAATTAAAAGAAAATATAAAAGTATAATATAAAGGGAAAACTCACCATGAGTGCTGTGTCCATCTAGAGCCTTAAAACTCTTCAATTGAAACTCCTGGTTGAGAGAAAATTAATCACAGTCGAAGGAACTGACCGAGGGCTGACCGTGACTCATCTTGAGAGCCAACCAAAGTGTGTGTGTGTGTGTGTGTGTGTGTGTGGGGGGGGTTGGTCGGCCAGTGTGTGTCCAGCTCAAAGCATCTTAGGCTGCCATTTATACAGTGGCAGCAGGGGCAACAGGTATGTGCAGAATCCCCTTATCTGTCCTCCTGGTGACAGGGAGGCAACATCAAACACTGGACTCACCGCCCCGACCGAAGAAGCTCTCAAATCAAATTTACCTCTATCCTCTTGGCCGTGATGAAAACCCTCTGACACATGTGGATCATTTCAATTAAATGAAACAATTCCACCCGTCCTTCAAGAGCCAGCTGAAATGTTGACACTCTCGAAAACAAATTCAGAGGCAGATTGAAAAGACAGGATTACTTATATTTCACAATATGTAAGCAACATCTTCTGTGGATCATTTTCATTTCAACTGTGTCCGTCTCCCCATAAGCCAAAGCCTTCAATCTGATCGTCCCCGTTCCAGTGACACACACACACACACACACACACACACACACACACACACACAGGATGGCGAGCTGGAAGAAGGGGAATGTGAGGATTCTGGGAAATGATGTAGGAGCAGGGATGAGAATGACAATGATAAAGCATTGGGGATCAGACAGAAAGGTCACTGTGGCACAGAGCCCGGCTTTAAAACTCAAAATGTGAAGGACTTCCCTCTGCGCACGTCTGCCCTTTGATGCTCCAGGTGTGTGATAGCATCAAATGAGTCATCCGTCCCATTTCATTACGTTGTTATTAACATTATCTCCGTTGTCCCACATTACCCATCGTCTACTGTGGGTGCTGTTGAAAAATACACCAGTCAGTTCACCAGTTTTTCCCACTTGTCCATAATGTTCTCTAGTTATGTGGATTCTATCTGGGTCAACCTTTATCTCAAAACGTCAACTAATCCACCAAAACTGTCCACGTAGTTGGACACTAGGATAGGACTTAATTTTGTTTTACAATTGCAATAATAAAGTTAAGATATAAGGTGGATTTGTTACGCTTTCGGTGTGCAAAAATAAACAAAAGCAAGACACTAATGTCATAGGAAAAGACAGGCTCGTTATTTTTCTTAATTTAGGGTTAGGGTTAGTTTTTTGTTTTTTTTACATATTTTTATACTAATTCTAGAAAACGTACATTTTTTTTAACTTTTGAATTCTGGAGTATTCAAAATAAGATTTAAATGTTTTATATTTGGTTTGATATGTTATTTTTAGTAAAGGCTATCTCATCCATTTTGATAAATGTGTGCTGTTACTTTAGTGAACCAGTGGAGTTGAGGACAGTGTGGAAGCTGGACTTGCTGTGGAGTCCATTTTCTGTATAATTTATCCAGCTAAGGCATTTCAGTGGATTTTACCAGCTTGAGACGTATGTGTTTTTCAACTTTCAACGGACTTCAAGTAGATGATTGCAAACTACATCGGACAGGTGTTAAATAGAACTGACAGCTAGTTTGCAGTAGCATCGTTATTTCATCTACAGGTTGGATTAGAGCCTCTCTTCTGTTTGTCCTCACTGACACTGATACAAGAGGGAAAAATGCACATCTAAAAAAAACAAACCACAGAACTCATGAAAATAAAAAGAGGTTTCATATAGACAGCGTTTATTCACATAATATCACCTGGTTAGAACATTTCACAGTTATTATTGACAGCTCATTTTTTGTTGTTTTGATATTTGACAACCTGCACATGCAAAAAAGCATCTCAACTGATCTGTTTAAAATAAGTTGGGGAGAGATAACCCTGTACACATGAATATTGATAAAATTGGCAACTTAATGGAAGGAAAAGGATAATACTGGAAACATCTGTGCAAAAGGAAAGTAACATTTGAAAAGATAATACTGTTTCAGTGGGAGGAGAAGTACCTTCATTTAAACTGCAAAGCTCTGACAAATATTACAGTGTATAAATTAAGTCACAGTTTTATCAGCAGTTACTGGGGAGATTTACATACAGTGTTAATCATCTTTTAGAGACGCCTCTCTCCACACAGCGGTGACCTTTAGTTAGGCATGTTGAGACCACAGGAAGCGATCGCAGCGCTCAAGCATCGTCTGGATCATCGCTCTGAAACGCAAAACAAAAGAAATCGTATTGTGATACCTATAAAATACAAAACTCACACATTCTTTTTGATTATAATAGTCCCTGTGATGACACAGTTTGTTTCAATATCTAGTTATTAAAAAGGGATTTTCAGACCACTAAGATCACTGTCATGCTCTCCAAGCCACTAAGAAACCTCTAAAACGTTTATCAGTGTATTCACTCTATTCAAGAAGCAAACTCAAGAAAGTTGATGGATTAAATTAGCACTTCTGCCAAAATGTCAACACCTTCAAAAGATAAACAGAATCCCATCATGTCAGAAAACCCCAACATTAGTCAGGAGCAACAAGAATTATAACTTTTGAAGTTTGACAGTTTGGTAATCACACCCTGACCCACCTCTGCCTCTTCTCAGTGACTCTCAGCAGCTCACACACCAGTTCAGATTGTGGTGAAAGGACCACCTGCACTCCACACTCCTCCAGGACGGCCATGGCGCGGTCCGGCCCGGCCGTCCGAGCCAGCATCAGGGTCAGACTCTCTGGGCTGATCTTCCCTCCGCAGTCAGCTGAGCCGTTGGACCAGCTGCCCCCATTCACACCAGGGACCTCCTCAGCGTCCCCCACGCTACTGAACTGCTGTGATAACTGGATCAAGAGCTTCCACTCGTCCAAGGTCTGGGGCTCAACACCTAGAGAATAACAGCAAGCCAGTGCAGACATTATGAGTTTTTTGTCCACTGTGACAGGGCTTTGAGTAACCTCTGACACACCTCACGTTACAAACTCTCCTCTCAGCCCATTAGAGTTTATAACTCTGCTACTGTGTGGAAGAGTAAAAACAAAAGATTTCCATTTTACCTTCAGGTTCCTCCAGCAGACTGATGTCATCCAGCTTACAGATGGTGGCAAATGCTTCCGTACGACACTGCAGCTCAAAGCAGAGATAGAGGTAGCCAATCCAGTACCTGCACACACACACACACACACACACACACACACACACACACACACACACACACACACACACGATACAGAAGGGTTATATAGACGATGAAAGGTCACCACGAAGCATCAACAGCAAAAATAAAGAAAATCCAAAATACCCGTGACTGCGGCAAGTCTCTGCCATCTTCTGCTTGGAGGACAGATCAGCAGGAAGATGAATCAGGAGAGACAGGAGGCGTCCGTATCCCCAACTGTAACAGTGAGAATGCCACCTGCAGCAGGAGTTACACAAATTCACTGTTACAATCATAATAGGGCTGCACATTGCAAATCGATTAATCTGCTGATTAAATATGACTCACTAATTAAATGTACCCTTGATAGTTGCTTAGTTTACCGCCATCAGGTTTTAATGTGTTCCTTTTTTCAGTAAGTCTTAAAAAATGTACTAAAGGAACACCAATATTAAAATCATGTTACCAGACCTGGGCTGTCCGTCGGGGGTCAGGGTATCACAGTGCTGAGGAGCATCATGGGTAAGTGCCAGCTCAAGCCAGTCCTGTCTCAATGATTCTGGTTCGAGAAGGGACTGCAAAAATGACAACCTAGAGGAAGAGGTGAATGAAAAAATGCAGCAACAAGGAGAGTTAACTCTCTTTTTTTAAATTTAAGAAAAAATATATGAAAACAAAGATTTACCTGTGCCCCTCAGTTCTTGATTGGACTAGATTATCCAGGTATGCCAGGAAGTGGCTTTGCTGAGCCATGGTCATTATGTCAGCAGGAGTTATTGTAGGATAAAACTGAGAAAACGACCGTACAGCTGCCTCCCCGTGCTTCTCATACAGCCTAGATAGTGACAAAGTGATCTTACTTACAAGGTTCATCAAGTGTGCTGACAGTGAAAGAAATAAGTGTACTGACCGGTGTAAGTGAGCGAGGAGAGGAGGTGCACTCCAGGGCTGCAGCTCTCTCAGACTGCGCAGGGATCTCAGCAGATCACCTCTCTGAATAACCTCCACCACCTTACTGGACTGAGTTAGATCTACAGAGAATGACAAAAAGTTGATTTTCCAAACCATGAAGATTAAAATAGAAGAGAACCAGATATTTTAATAGTTTTTTAAAGCGATTTAACTTTTTTTCTTTATATTTTTTTTCCTTGTTGAAATTTGAAATTTGAAAACTGAAAATAGAATACAGTAAGAAAAAAGAACCAGAAGGAGAAGCTGACCTAACATGGCCTCAGTGAAGGAGCTCTGCACCTCCAGCTGCTCCTCATAACACAGCAGGCACATTCTCCTCACGCGCTCTTTGTCCAGCAGAAAGAAGTAGCGCCGCAGGAAATTTGTGCACCCCAATGCTTGTTCATCCTGCTGCTTTCTGAAGCAGCTCAGCTCTGTGTACAGCGTTGCCAGCTGGGTGAGATTAGCCAGGAGATCAGACGGTACGGGTTTGGGAGACCCCACTCGAACTGGCTCGGGAGGGCTCCCTTTTGAAGATTCGGGCTCCTTGTCAGCAGAGTGACATTGGGCCTTTTTTCCTCCGAGCTCAGGAGATTCCTCTTTCTTCTCATCCTCTGTGATGCTTTCTGTTGGTTCTCCTGATATGCTGAAAGACTCCTCCTGTTGCTCTGAGCAGGGGTTGAGATAATCTCTCTCCCATCTCTCCTCTCCTGCACCATCCACCTTTGCAGCACCTGACCCATGCTCCTCAGGACCGAGTATTCGCTCCAACACTGGCAGCCACTCCAGCAGAGTTTCTCTCAAGCAGGCTGGATCCAGTAGCACCAAAGGATCTTGGATCTGGGAGCTGAAGTTTGGAAAATAGAGTAAATATACATTCAGTTCATACTATTAAAACTGGGGAAAAAGATTGACAAATATTCTTAAAAAAATAATATATACCATACTTACATAGCTTGCTCTGTTGCTGCTCGAAGCTCTTGCATGTCAGCCTCTGTGTTCGGCATTTCATCATAAACTCTGTGGCGACAAATTGTATTCAGTGTTTTTTTATAATCGAAAGAAAAATAGAAGTTTTTAGCTCATGGAGTAATATCTGTTCTCAGGGGAATCTGTTTCAAGTCCACTTACTCGTTGTCCATCTCCTCTGAGTATGAAGATGTAGTGTCGGCCTGTGCGCTCTCTTTGAAGTCAGATCGTTGCCGGAGCTCAGAGTTCATCTGGAGGGTGTTGATCTTCTCGGTTGTCTTCTTAACGAAACTCGAAACACTGAGGAAAAGAAAATCAAATAAAAACACAACCTATCATCTCATCGATGAGATTGCATCTGGTGGGGTTGAAAGAACTGAACTACAAACAGTGGAGGATTTCATATGACAAGTGACAAATGAGTGTGAAATGCTTTCAAAAAACTAAATGTGGCTCTTCAGTGGAAAGGGGAAGTAAGACCTGTAAAAGCACAGCTGTGCCTGAACAACATTATATTCGGAGTGAAAGAACATATGAAAGAAGAACAATCCATTCTGTTTAAAGCTGTTAACACTTCTGTCCTCGATTTATCCAGATGTTCACCTGTCTTTGACGGCCTGCAGGGCGATGCGAGGGGGTTTGGGGCGGAATGAGAGGGGGAGGTGGAACTGCAGGCCTTGCTCGGATCGCTCGGCCTCCGTACGCTCGCTGCTCTGTGGATCTGAACAAGGATGGGGGCAAGAGCCAGAGGAAAAACACAGATGGATGGAGTACTGGACGGGAGTGATGAGAGGCAGAGGACATAATGCAAGCAAATGGAGCAAAGGTGCCAGACACCACTACAGAGACAACGTAAATTAAATGCTGCACAATGCAAAAGAACCAAATGGTGATATATGTGTGATGTGATGGAACAGACAGGAAACTTGATATTAACAGAGGGATTATATTCGCAAAGCACTTCAGTCATAAGACTGCTCATTCAGCTCTCACAACAAATACAGTGGTACAGCACAGCAACAGTAATTGATTTAATGTTTTCAAATCAAATTAGAAACATACAAAAAGGTTTCAGAAATGTGTTCATAATGATCCTTAGGACAACGCACATAAAGTCAAAGAGTAAAATTATTATCATGTCATATATTCATAAATCTTTCAGCAGTGGTAAAGCTCAAAAATCCAAAATATCTTCTATGGCATTTTCCTTCATATTTAGTTTTTTATTGTTCAGTTATTTTAATATAGTGTTAGATGTAAAACTGAAAATAATTTCACTCTCTTTTCACACTGAACTCAGAAGTTGCAGAAAAGAAGTTTGTTCCTGCTTAGAGAGAGAGACACAGTCAGAAGCAGAGAAAAAGAAGGAGTGAAGAAAGAAAGAAAGAAACAACAGACTGTGTGTGAATAAGTTTGTTTGTGAATAAGAGCTTTATTATTTGTGATGATGATGATGATGATGATGATGATGATGATGATGATGATGATGAAGAGTTCACTTTAAGCGAGAGCAGATGAAAACATCTGCACCTCTAAATCAGTTTGGGTCATGTCAGTGATTATGGTATTAACATTCGAAGATAACCTGTTTTTTTTTCAAATCCAAATCAGACTGTCTCGAAGGGACAAAAAGAGCCCTGAAACACGACTCCGAATTACATTTTTGTATGTTATGTCATTTACATTGATTGCTCATTTTGTAGCTCATGATCTCTTACCTTGTTCCACCTGATCTTCCTCCTGCACAAAACTGAACTCTTTGAGCCGCTCCTCCTCTGATGTGGACTGATTGATGAGGGAGCCCGTCTCCTCATCAGACTGACTCCCTCTGCGGCTGATCACACGATAGATTCCACAGTCCAGAACGTTGAAGCTCTCCTGGTTAATAATGTGCCCGAGATAAGTCCAGTCATTTATTACATGTACATACAGATTGTTACATCTGTTGCAATCAATTCAGAAATAAGTATGTTGATTGGACATTCCTCATCAATTAGACCATGATATGTTTTTTTGATTTTGATTTATTCTGCATGGAGCTACTGACGAGTCGTGAGACAGAAGAAAGTCATAGGGGAGATATTTAACTGGCAAATGTTAGCTGACATGTAAGTTTAATTATACTGTTGTGACCTGCTAGTCCTTAACAAACAACAAATATAATGTAATGCCACAGAGACACTTTGACTACAATCTCCACAGTAACTGGATTCACTGGGTCCCATAGAAAAGTAAATGAAATGGAAGCAGTGTGCTAAAAATCCACAATTATTACAATAACTGAGAAACTTATTACATAATTAAATTATTAGGCGTCAAAAGTAGATCCATTAACCTTAATCTGTGTCAAATCGTTAAAGAGATAGTTCAGAGCCAGAGACTAAAAAATATCTTAGACAGAACTTTTTTATGTATTTGGTGTTGCCTGAAGTTATGTCAGTTAGCAATATTAGGCTGTCTTGGATGTCATAGAAATCTAGAGATTGGGGGGGGGTTGAGGGTTTTGTGTGAGGGGAACCCCACAATCTCGAACTTTAAAAACCCCCCTCATCTATAGAAAGTTACTTTACTTACATGTGAAGAGATACTACTTCTTCGACTGCTGCAGGCCGAGTCCAGAGGTTCTAGTTTATTGATGACTTCCTCCAGCTGGCCAGAGAGCTCCAGGTGTGAACTGGAGCTGAGCTGGGACCTGAGATGTTCAAGGCGGTCGATGGGAATTGATTTCCTGGCCTGAACGAGAAAAGCTTTTTATGAATACTGTATCAATATTCTAAAAAGATGATTTATAATATGTTGAAGATACTTGACTTCAAAAATGCTTCATTTACTTTCACCTGTAGTATGTCAATTTCTCAAAATTTGATTTCAAGACAAAACTAGACTTACATATGATTCTCTATGTGCAGTGTTAAGAGGAAATACTGAGACAATCCCTGATAAAAGTATAACACTGTTTCTAAGTCAATAGCAGCAGTCATATCTTGCACCTGGACATTTTTTTGTTTTTATGGCTAGGCCAATCAAGTTGTGAAACCTTAGGCGAACAGGTATGTTTCTGTGCCGTCATAAAGTTATATGAACAACTCAGCCCAGAGAAGACTGGAATCTAGGTTACGCAGTACACAGAGTCGAGGCCAGTTAGCATGGCAGTGGCAGCCATCTTACCCTGCCGGTGGTGATTGTGTGCTGGAACATACAGCAGACAACAGCAGCTAGAGGCCAGGACTCCCGCCGCAGCAGACGCTCGACACAGCGCTCGGCAGATAACAGGGAGAGGTGAGACAGACGTCCGCTGCCGTGGAGACAGAAGAGCTCGCTGCGGTAGACTACGATATCAACCAAGTCTAATAAATGAGATAACAAGTTTAAATCAATTTACAGTCCATTAAATAAAAACAATATGCCTGGGGATCACTGTTTTAAATCTGTATGAACATATCTAGCATGTGTGCGTTTATTGATAGAAAAAAAATGCCATAACTACTCAAAAGGATCTCTTGTGGTATTTTGGAGAAAACAACAAACACACCTTTGACTTCAGTCCAAAGGAGGACTTGTCCATTCTGAGGTGTGAAGATATAAACAGCTGAGTCAGTCCATGTCAGCAAGTTTTGGTCTCTACACAAATTAATAAAGTATACAGTTAGTCTGATGTAAATAACATATTTGTCTTGTAGTCAATAGTGTGCTGATGATTAAAAAACAGTGATCAACGAGCCGAACCACTCTGATAATAAAACATATCATCATAATCAACATTACCCCAAATAAAGCAGTTTAGGGAAGGCGATTGACTGGGAGCTCTTCTGCGCTGGATTGTAATGTGGCTCATTTCTGCAGGTATACAGGGACAAAAGGCAAATTAGGAGTTTGTCCTTTTAGAGAAGACAATTTAAAAGCATAAACAGCCAGTACCTGTATGTGATGAGAGGCAGAGGAGGACAGGCCAGCAGCTGTTTGAACTGATGGGTGCTCAGAACCTCGCCGTTAAAACTGGCCTCCCATACTCGGGATCCCGGCCGGGCACAGTACAGCAGGGGGGGCTGACCGACTAATAATCCCCTGTTCTGGGGGAAAAAACAAGCTCCATACTCCCCATCACGCTCCTTATTTCCAACACGCCAGAACTTCTCCCTAAAAGCAGATAAATCAATTGTCGCTAAATGATCCACATGAAGTTTCATTACATAAGGTACCTTAGATTCTGTTGCATTACTGTTTTAAAGAATTTATGAACAAAAAGTTACTTTCATTCACTTTCTATACCTGCCACGGTAACGAAAACAGAAAAATTACTACAATGCAAACAAAGTACCAAGATCACTTTTCCCCCCCCAAAAAAAAAAGAAAAAAAAAAAATTATAGTGAAGAATCTTGAATAAGTCACCTCAAAACTGATATGTACACAATATGGATTCACCATCTTGCTACTGGACATTGGGACTGGACTAGGGACTATACTTATCAATATAAAGGCCTCAACATGGACACTCTGAGAGTGTCTCTGCCTACAAAAAAATCTTTCACAGATGCAGCCTTGCTGGTACTCACCTGTCTGTGTCACAGAGGTAGCAGCGGCTCAGGGAAGACACCAACAATCGGCCATCTTGGTAGCCGAGCTGAACCACCCTTGAGTCCACAGTGGTGACGGTCTGAACAGGAAAGATAACGAATGCTGACCCCTAGAGACAACAACATATCAAATAGTCACTTAAAGCATGGAAATGATAAAATGGTAAAAAACCAAAACCTTGAATAATAATAAAATATTATTAAAAAATATAATAATTTAAATAATTTTGCATACTGTTATGATTTTGCACATTTCACCCTATTTACTACATTCTAGTTAGAAAAAAAATTGTGCCGGTTTATTATTAGGGGGCCAAGCCCGAGGGGCTGAGGGAAGCATATGCGTTCCCAGGACCAGCGGTGCTAGGAACCCTATTGTAATTGTAAAGATTTTTATTTTATTTTTCTCCGGCTAAAAGTAGTGCTGCAGGCTAAACCGTGCAAGGGAGGATGGTGCAATTTGGAGGGTTGGTCCAGACTCCTGCGAATATCTCAGACACCAAAAACTACATATATCCGCCTGCAGGAGGCACTATAACCTAGGCAAACACGTTTTTGCCTATAACTCCCACACCGAATGTCGCACATTCAAAAACCTTGTGTCCCCAGATTCCCTGAATGGAGTTGAATCACCTAGTTTTTCAAACTCCTCCTTGGGATTTTGTCCGATCTGCATGAAACTTGGCATGTACACTCTTCAGCTGGACCTGATATAAAGTTATCAAAAGAATTTTGCTTGGTCAAAAAATGCGCAAATTATTAACGAACAAACTTCTGTAGCTAGCTATACAAATGTAAACTGTTTGATATCTCGGTCAAACTAAATGCTATTAACACCAAATTTGAGATCCTTGCTTGCAATAAGACTCGGAAAGGATGAGCCGAATTTGGCGAAGTATGGCCACTAGGGGGTGCTGAAAATATGGGAAGTTTATATCTCTTGAATGGCTACACCGATTTTTACGAAATTTAGTCGGTATGATGTAGGGCCAATTCTGAGGCCATATCTTGAAGGTGGTCATGACTGGTCAATGTGCACGTGGCTTATTACAAGATAAACAACAAACATTAATTTCAGCCAAACTATTATGCTGAGAGCTTTGACATTTATATGGTACAGATAGAATAGGACATAGTTCTTCCATACCAAAAATGACACATGTACTCCACTAGGTGGCGTTATAATGGATGCAATTGCGTTTTTGCCTGTAACTTCCACTTTTTAAATAACACATTTGCAAACCTTGTATCCATTTGTTCCCTGAATACAGCTGGGTTTTCTGACATAGGACACGCCCACTTCTGCTGCACATTTCGTTCGCTAAAGCGCCACGTATGCAAAACCTACTTTTTCGAACTCCTCCTTGGGATTTTGTCTCATCTGCGTGAAACTTGGCACATACGCTCTTCAGCTGGACCTGATCTAAAGTTATCAAAAGAATTTTGCTCGGTCAAAAAATGCGTTAATTATTAACCAACAAATTTCTGTAACTAGCTATAAAAATGTAAACTGTTTGATATCTCGGTCAAACTAAATGCTATTAACACCAAATTTGAGTTCCTTGGTTGCCATGACACTGGGAAGGGATGAGCCGAATTTGGAGAATTTTGGCCACTAGGGGGCACTAAAAAGATGGGAAGTTTTTATTTTTTGAACGGCTCTTGTACGAAATTTGGTCGGTATGATGTAGGGCCAATCCTGAGGCCATATCTTGAAGGTAGTCATGACTGGTCAATGTGGACGTGCCTTATTACAACAAATCTAAATCGGCACACATTCAGCCTTTTGCACTTCCACTGCACTTCCCATTACAGCGAATACCACAGCTCAGACGTTAGCCTGTGTCCTCACTTTTGCCCGGAGCCCGTCATCCTTTGGGGCCAACTTTGGTGGGCTCTGCGGCGCGTGGGGTCCAAGTTGCGTGGGGGTGCTTGGCCCCTGTTCATAACTGCTTACAGTTCTAGTTTATATTTGTTGTCTGCCGCTTGAGCTCAAATTCCCATGAGCTGGAATGGGGCAGTAACTTGAAACTTGGCCCAATGATTGGAAATGATGTGCATCAACTTTTATTAAACTATAAGCCCAGTCAGCCAGATGGTGGCGCTGTAACTAAGGCTTGAAAATGCGTTTTTGGGAAGGCCACGCCCCTCACACCATAAGCCTGATTGACTTGAAATTTGACACACAAGTCCAGCTCCATGTGCTCTACAAAAAAGCCTCTTGGACCATGAAGCTCCGCCTACTTAGATGTTTTGCCAATTAGCATAATGTGAAAAACTGTAAAATGAATAGAACTTTTGAAAGATTGACTCTATCAACACCAAATTTTGCATAGGTTCACAACAGGACTGGTAATCTGCCTACCAAAGCATGTTGAGCTCAACCTATAGGGGGCGCTATAAATGCCATTAGCATGTAGCTGAAAACCCAATTTGGAGAAATCTGGGGCTTATCATGGCTATGTGTTGCACAGAGCTTTGAGGAACACGGCGACCGATGTCATCGACTGCGGGGGATGAGGGTCAGGGTGGCCGGTTTGGGGCAAAAGAGGTTAGAACCCGCGGATTGCCGCTTGCTATATTTATACTTGCTGCTGCTGTAAAAAAGTTATTATGTTGATCAAATTTCAACCTTCTGGGTTTTTTTCTGTGTGACATTAAAGTAAACTCCAATCAGAAACAAACCAAAAATTGACATATCAACATTTGGGCTTGTTGTTATCGTTTTAATTTTGCTTATCTTTTTCTCCTCTCAGAACCCTTGCAGTTCAGAAATATTAGGTTGTTGTGCACAATGAATGTTTGATATTGAATTGCCAATTTCAATTATTATTCAAGTCTGGGGACTTATATGAACTTCTTTATGGAATTTGCCAAGTAAGAATCCATCATTTTTATTTTTAGATCTTTAGTCAGCTGCTTGAAGGTTGCTATGATCTTCACCTGGCTTGTATTAAGGCCTGCTGATTTGATTTAATTCTGAGACCATACATGACTGCTACTTTATCAACTACTACGTTCCAAAACTCTTTCAAAACCCACATTAACTTTCCACACCGTGTTACATTATCATTGGGGAAACAAACAATTTTCAACATTAGTCACTACCTTGCCCAGCTTGGAAGATCCTGCACGAAGACAGGTCACTTTGCCTCCTGAGTCACCGACAAAAACTCTGAGAGCGCTGGTGTCCCAGCAGAGTGCAGTGATGGCGTGACCACGGTGCTCCCAGGACACACTGACCCTCTCTGGACGACCCCGCCGTTCCAGCTGCAGCTCCCACACCACCACCAGACCCTGACTGGACCAGAAACAAACACTGTGAACAATACAGGGAAAACATCCTAACAGAAAGAAACACAAAATGACAGAGGCACCAGATAACTAGAGGTGACTTTAGACAGGGGTGAAGATGAGTATGAGACATATCTTTGCCTCAGGGACAGGAGCTAACCTTGTTGCAACAGCGATGAAGTCTTCATCATGAGGGCAACAAGCCACCTGAGTGATAGATCCCTCCTGAAAAAGAGTGCACCACATATTTAGAGTTAAACAAGAAATTGAGAGAAACCAACACACACAAACACTGTATCCTTCATTGTGTGCAGCTTTATCAGTTATTAGCAGAACAATAGTCTGATGTGATCTTTCACATATTACCTTGTGAGTGAGGATGAGCCTTTGTTTCCATCCCTCCCTCTGAATCAGGTGCAACCCTCCTGTTGAAGTCCCTAATGCGAGCCACTTCCTTGACACGGCCAAACAGGTACACTGTAAAACAACAGGGTCACATTTACAAACGGGTTACTCATCCTATTAATTTAGATACATCGTTAGATAAATGAACTATGGATGTGGTCTTTATCCAAAGTGTTACCCCAACTTCTCCTAAGACTCAATCCAACTGTTTAATCAGCAAGACATTTTTCCGCCTTTAAAGTCCAGTGCAGCTGTTGGGTTTTTTAATCTTTGTTTGGTGACTACTAATACCTTTAACTGTTTATAGTAACTGTTATTCACCAGTTGTTTACTGTTTACTAATTTAAAGACATTAAATAACAAGGGACTATAAATCATTGATGTATGATTTTCTCGTAAGGCATGTGATGGTGAAACCTACCTTCAGCCTTCCGGAGTCCAGTCGGAGAGCAGACAGGAGTGGATCAAGGCAGTCAAACTCTGCCAGTACATGACTGTGGTTCTCTGGAACGACTGGTACTAGAGGCATCTTCACTGGTGATCCTCTACATCTGTGAGAGAATGAAACAAGGGAGTCACTACTCTGCTTCCTCACATGCCACAGCCCTCAGCTGTGTGCCGTCTGACTTTTAATAGTGTACCAACGCTCCTAAATTGACAGGTCGTGACTTCAATTTTCAATGACTCCAGCCCGGTAAAACATCGTCATCATCCTCATGGACATTTAAAATATGACACAAAACTACACTTAAAAGGATATTTTGTGATTTAGCAAAGTCTCACTGACATTTCAAGTAATCCCTAACATGAGGAAGACACTACCGTCACTTAATGAAGATGAAACATCTAGGAGTAAAAACATGTTATCCTGTAATATTGTGTAAGTGTTGTTCAAATATTTCTTGTCCTGGAGCTGTCAGATAGTATTGCCAGAAAGGACCAGAGGACTCAATTCATCTCAAAATGAAGGACAACATTCACTCTAATTGACTGATGGTGGTTTTAAATTAACTTACGAGGAAGCAGAAGCAAAACTAAAGCTGCAGCTCATGAGAGCCATCAGTTACTGTTGGCAAAAGATCAGTATGAGAGAACATAACTGGTCCTGAGCATTCAGTAGTTGACATAGGAATCTCAAAAGAAGGTGAGAAGTGGCATTCAACTCTGACTTCTGTATTTGTTTGCACTTAAGTGCTTCAGGAATGTAAAATGATAAAGGCTAGATTAAAATCCCTCACTTAAAAGTCAAGGTAGTAACAATATACAAAATACTTTAAGTCATTGGAAGTTGACAAGTTTAATAGCCATCTTACTTCAACTAGCAAAATGTAAGCGCGACCAATTGAGTGTAACACAGTTTTATTTTACCTAAAAGAGATCATTACTACTGCTGCATCAAGAGCTCACACAGTATTTCAATATTGTAGCTGGCTAATGGGGCAAATTTTATTATATTTCTTAAAATTTTATTTTAAAGCTCATTGTGTGTGTGTGTTTTTGCATGTAAAATCTTGTAGTGTTAAAGATGAGAGAGCTATCAAATACATCCACACTTGTAGTGGAGTACAAGTATGCAGTGATGGAATGTACCCAAGAAAAGATAAATCTTTTTTCATTTAAATAAAAATATCTAAATCAGACAGAATATAAAAGTCTGAGCCCCTTTCTACTGTCTGGCCCCTCAACACAAAGATTGGAATAGGCCTTGTATAGATAACCTACATTTAAGTATATGTATCATTTACTTTCACTTGTACTTTTGTTGGATATTAACACTTTCACTGAGGTTTCGTTTGAATTTCTGACTTCACTTTAACCAAAGTAATCTTGCGACATGGTATCTTCACTTTTACTCAAGTACGACTTTTGGGCACTTGTAACAAAACTGCAAGTATGAAGTGCCATGAAGTGGAAATACCCGAGGAAAGTACCGGTACCTCAAATACTGCATGGCTGTTTACAGTTCAGTAAGCTAGCTACTTGTGCTAGCTAAAGAGGACACAGACGGGACGTTGACACAGACGCTAATTAACCGTTAAGTCACCATAACGACTCCACGTTAACATTACTGACCCTCAACAGACCTTTACATTTCAAGATTTCGTGCCGAGTCGTTCCAGGTTAATGTCAACCCAACTACTGCACCTCGGTCAACTTCATAACTGGACGGCTCCTCTTCGGTTAAAGTCGTTGTTGAATGTACACCGTAAAGCGAGAATATCGATGAAGTTGCTGCGCTCAACACAACAAATTTAAAGGGGCGAGTCGATCGGTCGACATGGCAGTCTGCATCACGAGACCCGTCTGCTGACACTGATGCTAACGTTTCTATCACAACTAACGCAACCACGAAAACTTTAATAAATACATATGAGCACAACGTGACTTTTGCTAAATATGCATGGACGGGTCATTACAATTAAGGTTTAGCTAAAGACTCTTGCTCAGTGTGTCAATTCGCCTCAGTGTTTATATACGTACAAGCTACAGCACACATGCTAGCTAGCTAAGACTGTGATGTTGTCATCCACTCGCCGTGCCGTCAGTTAAACTCACCAAATGGTCGGAGCGACTGTCGGTGAATAATCCACATCAACCCGCTGTCTTACATCGCTGGGTTCCCTCACTTTTAGAGGAGAAAGTCAGCGGTCAGCGTCGCCACACTCGGACGGCAGCCAGCCGACCTGTCACAGCTTCTCTCAGCTGATGTGAGTGCACTTCCTGAATGCAGCGCGGCGGCGGCCACCCCCCCCAGCCTGATGGTGGATGTTGTTGAACGCCCAACAAAAAGTGAAACCATCTCCTAATTATACAAAGCAGTTACACACAGTGATGGAATGTAACCGAGTACATCTGCTTAAGTACAATATTGAGTTACTTGTACTTTACTTGAGTATTTTATTTTTTATACTTCCACTCCACCACAATATTGTACTTTTACTCCACTTCTCCATGTGTTTGACAGTTACTTTGCAGGTTGTATTCTGCATTAGAGCAAAACCCATTCTTAATTATTTTATTGGAAATCCGATGAAAACAAAATTCGGATTCTGAATCAGAAATTGTTAAATATCCAAATCAAGGATTCGTTGGCCCAAAGTAAATAAACACTTTACCTTGACTAGAGCCTTTGATAATTAGAGGTGCACTATGTAGTTTTGGGGAAGATATTCTAACCAGAAGAGAAAGATCTTCATTGATTGATTTTTTTCTTTTATGCCTAAACAAACTAAATGATAATAATAAAAAAAACCCTCATGACTGAATAAACTGATAAACAAACTGACCTTAAAGTTTCATACCATTTGGCAGTGTTTATATTTGGTGGACCCAGCCACCTTTTTCTAGCATCAGTGTTCTGGGGACTTTATTTTCCTCTGAAAACAGTTTGTTCATCAAGTTGTGAAAAAAGTAAATATTTGAGTTTGTATTATTACCTCATTAATATTACAAATATTAAGATTCTCAGTTTGAAATTCTTCAAAAAAGAGATAGTGCTCCTTTAAAGGTGCACTATGCAACTTTTTTATGACCCTCAGAACAGAGACAGAGCTCTAGATATAAAGAATAACATTTTGCAAATGGCAACATAATTGTTTGATGTACCTTATAGACATTTATTTGTTTGTATTTGTAAACCTTAGAGTATCTTTACTTTTACTCAACTGTGATTTTGGAGTATCTTTTACAACACTGGCTGCGCATTTAGAAAGGTGACAACATCTAGCTGTAGCTCTAGATGCCACAGTTTATTATTAGGAGCCACTGGGAATAACAAACATATAAACCTGAGATGAATGTGCATATCAACAGAAACAAAAGCATCAGTATGTTGAAGTGCTTAATGAAATACTACAGTTTCAATAGACAGTGGCATGATCAAAAGCTTTATGCCTCACTTTAATTCAGAGTTACATTGTTGTCTTCAGTGCAGAGGGTGCAGACATTACAAACCAGTGACAGTGTGATTGTAGTCACACACACTAGTACACTCGAGTGTGAAATGTCTTTACAGTATTGCTATATTCACTTTGCCTTTCGCTTAAGATTTTTGGGAACTTTGTTCCACAAATCGACCCAGTACACAGAGGGGCTTCCTTGTAATGTCCAAGCTCTCTTTCTCTGCTCTGTGCACTGATAAACACATGTTGGCAGCCCTCTGCTGGCATCTCACACCTCAGCCTGTTGTCCTGAGCGTCTTTCTGATTTTCCATCTTGAAATTTGGTCATGTTACACTTTTTAAAAAAGTCCCATTTAACCATTACCGGCACCAGTCTCTCAGCCGTTGAAAAAACACAAACAAAAGAGAAAGAAACTAATTACAGTTATTTGTGACTGAGATGCAGTTAGTCTCTGTTGAACAGTTGTAGCAGCGTCCATCTTTATCCTCATTAAGCCCCTGTGAACCAAATCCCATCAGGACCAGTAGTGTCTTCACAGCAGTCTGGAGGAACCTTCACAGGCCATTTATGTCCAAATACTTTAATGTCTTCTGCGTTCTCTCTGTCAAACCATTAGACCTCAGGTTTTCCTCAACATGCGCCGGGTTTGCCAGACGTGGAACTTGCTATAGGCCGTCTGCAACATCTCCTCCAAATGCCCTGTGAGCTGTGGGAAAGTCAAAGAGTTTAAATGCAAGTGCCATAAGGTATATGCCATTACTGTGTCACTGCTAACTGCTTCAAGACTTACATTTGTACTCAAGTACTGACGCTGAATCTTCTCCTGAAAAGGGCAAAGTTTGGTCATCTGAAATCTCTCCAGGTTTGTCTTCATTTTCATCACCTATGTGAAAATACATGAGGAAAATCCAGATTAAGTATATTTTTTTAAACCACACATAAAATCTGATCATTGATTTGTATGCACTATTAGACACATATTCAAATTGCCAAAGCACAGTGTAACTGACTGTGTGAAATTTTTTTTGACCTTTCAATACAAGTAGTATTAGTCACCTTTTCCTCCAAAAATGGTGAGTTTACAGGAAAACAGGACCAGAAGTGTCTCAACAACTCTCCTGCTGCTGCATAAAGATGCTTCAACTCTCCTTGAACCTCAGTGGGGATCATCTCTGGAGAAAAACAAAGATTGGAGAGAAATGACAAAATGAATTATTGCAAGTTCAAATATTCAGCATTTAATACTTTTCAGTAAGCAACCAAGAAATCTTCAAACTAAAAGAATGGGGCTATTTTTTACCAAAATAATTATCTCCTCTATCTATACGGAACAGTTAGACAGTAGTAATATTATAGTTTTTCAGTAATTGTACAACACACTTACGATTTATGGCTTGCTGTGTTCCTGTCATCATGAGGACACCTCCTGGAGAAAGTGCTGTAATGGCAGAACTAGCCGCTGTGCTGGACAACACCTGCAGAGAGTAAGAGTACTGAATCAGTTTTAAGGGAACATTCATTCTCTAAACAAGTTGCATTCTACTTATATATCATATACTCATATAATGAGAAAACTAGTACCCATTAACCCATAACATTGTTGAAATTTATGATGACTATGACTTTCAATACAGCCCTCATTATGTGGCACATTATATCTTTATAGCTCTGGAGCTTGTTTCTGTATACCAACAAGCTCTGTTCGCCTTATTATTTGCAGTTAATGTGAAATGGTCACAGTTTGGTTAAGTTTAGGCACCAAAACTACTTTGTTAGGTTCAGGAAAAGACCATGTAATTATGTAAGGTTGATTATCTACAGAAGTACAAACATAAGTACCAGTAACCAAAGAATGAGCGTGGTTTGAAGAGTGACAACAAAGGCTGTGTGTTATGTTTGTCACCCATCTATTTACAACCTGTTCAAACTCTTTCAAACATTTATTGCTTCATACCTTTTATTGCTATAACACTCTGCTTTCTGATCTTTTTATGTTCTTTCTACTTATTGACTATGTTCTGTTGTGGTGCCTTCTCAACCAAAGATTTCCGCAAATTCATACAACCGGATTAACAATAAACATCTCAAATCTTATGTCCAGTTATAGAATTATAGTGTGTATGATCTAACCTGAGTGAGGTTGGGTTTGTAATTGACCATCTCATGCCGGATGTGGTTGACAGAGTTGATGATATCCTGGCTTGTTGTATAGTGCTGGGACTGTAGTGGCACGGGACCATGAGCATACCTTATAAACAAAGAGAGGGATTGAGAAATATATTAGAACATGCATCTATAAATTCAACCAAGAATTTAAATCAATATTTCATTACTGGACAAGTTTTAACATTCAAAAGTAAAAGTGGGGGCTGCAAATTGGAAGAGCATACTTTGTCCTGTACCTGAGATTTCATACTTTGACTTTATGTGAACTTCAGGTGTTGGGTAATGACGACTGGCAGGAACTTACACACAGTGACCGTAAAATTAAAATACAATAATATATTTCGAAACAGTACTCTGTCCAGAGGAAGTGAGACTCACCCACAACAGATGAGCTTCTTCCTGAATTCTGCACAGTTGATTTTTGTCTACAGAAGCCTAAAACTGTTTAAGTGCTATAGTCTGTACTAGGTCTGTGATGTGGATGTGTTACAACAATCACTAATGCCATCTGGGGTTAAGAACATGTTAACTTACCCAGTAAGGAACAAAGAAAATAAATTAAATGGTCACACTTTACCTGTCAGACTTCTTGAGGTTTAATGCAACTGTTTTTAGTCTGTTTTCCCTTTGCAGATCTTCATACTCAATGGCTTCTTGTAATCTAACCTATGAGAGTTTGCCAAGAGAAAAAAAAGGATTCAGTCTGTTACACAGGAACAACCATATTTTTTTTTAAAAATCTGTTAAAACTACAGAGCCATTATACCTTTTTTACAGGAGGCTGGAAGAAGTCAGAATCCCTCGAGTTCCCATCTGTGCTGCTTGTCTCACTGGCTTGATCAGTTGGTGTTTCACTTTAGAATATGATACAGTTGGCAAAACATTTAAAACACAAAAATGATTGCCTTTTCTAAACAAAAAACAAAAGAAAAAAGGGACTTCTCATTACCCTTTACGTGAGCCTGCTGCCAGCACCATGGCACTGTGATGGTTGAACCGCTTTATGATTGCGGCATTGCTGCTCTCCTTCACTGTCCTGTTTGCATTGGAAGTTGAGGGTGTTGTTGTGCTGACTCCATAACCCTGTGTCACAGATAATACCAAGTCTTGAGGTCGAAGGATGGAGAGGAAAAATAAATCTATACAAGAAAATGATTGAGTCGTATGATGTGGCTGTGATAGACTCATCATTTCATTACGTCTCACCTCATCTAATGTTTTGTCCTCCAACGACAGGAGGTCGACCAAAGGATTCTTCACTCCTTGAACCACCATAGACTTTAACCCTGCATGAGACATATTTAACACTGTTACATGTAACAAACAGATGTGTGGTTTATTAGGTTAGGTTCTCAATTTCTATAACATATTTGCACCTAAAAACACTTTAAAAATCCTACCCTTTTCATCCTGCTTGGCACACTCTGAGAAGATATCCTGTGTTCCTGTGTTGATACGGTCTCTGTGAAAATAATGGGACTGGAAGAAGCGGGTCCAAAACTCCTTTTCCGTCAGGTTATGAGGCACATTTTCGCCATACTTCTGCTTCACTGCAAGCAAAAGGCAAGTTGATATAACTGTTTTCAGTCCAATCTTTTTTGTAATAAATGAGGAACACAATTTAATATCAGTCACTTAGGAAAACAGAAAGCACTACACTGTCTAGTTAAAGACATGCCAGCTGATTTCACAAATCAATTGTTCTTCTCTGGCTGACAGGGTTTTAATCAGTAAAACCACTGTTGTTGTCTTTAGATGAAATGAAAATCTGAGCTTGCAGCAGAATTCTTCTGCTGTTGTAAACTTCAAAGTTGAGATGTGATCTTTTACCTGCAGGGTATGTTCTGAAGATGGATTCAATAATGTCAGCGGTCAGATTATATCTCAAGCCATTGCAACCATCTGTTTGAGGTCTAATGTCTGCCTGTGAAGCACAAAATTAAGGTCTGTTAAATTTCATTGTGCTGTGATGCTGGAGTATGCAATGTTTAAATCAATTATTACGTTTTGAAAAATGTAAGCTCTAAAGGCTTGTACTCACCAGAAAGGCTCCTGATATACCAACATCCTGCTTGTTGTTGTATGGTGTGGGGTCTGAGTTGTTCATGTCTCCTAACCGGTTGGCCCAGAACTCGTCAGCACTGATCACTTGGCTCACCACGAGATCTTTATACAACTGGAAAAGCACTGGATCTTCTTGAAGCATCCTACAGTAGAAACACCAAACAATAATATTTTAAGAATTAAATTGTTAATGAATTAATCTATTAATTTCAGAAAAATTATCAATTTATTGTAAAGCATCTTTTAAGAAGAAGAAAAGATGTTATTAAACTATATACTGCTTTACGTACAAAAAAAAACTTCATACAACTATAACAAAATCTAAATAACATCCATATACTCTCAGTTGCCAGTTTATTAGGTTCCATCTAACTAAAACGTATGCAGTCTACAATAGTTCTGCAATAAATCCTCCCTTCATGAAGGTCATAATGTTTAGTTTTTGTGACACTTTTGTAGTAGGTATTGATTCAACTGTATGGTCTTTTTGAAAGCTCCATTTCTGAATTCTGAAAACACATAATGTTACCAGACTTGTCTTTTAAAGATGTGTGAAAATAGCAAAATCTCACCTGTTTTTCTCCTCCAGTTCCTTGTTGGCTTTCTTCTTGAACTTGGGAAGCAGCTGCTGCAGCAGTTCTTTGGCAGCATCTCTGTCTTTGAGTGCGCTGCTTTCATTGGAAAAGTGGAATGTGGTGCTCTCACCAGTGTGAAGGATCAGCTGGAGCTGAATTTTAGCTTTACCATCAGGGCTGATCTTCTGACCTGTACACAGAACAGAGTTTAGCTCCAGAACACCACCAACAAATCATTATTTGAGCACTACTTGTAATTTGATGTTATGGACTCACAGCGAATATCTGCATACAAGTGGCTGACTGTGAAGCGATCTTTGCCCTCAGGACCCCAGGCTATACGTTCAGCCATCAGATAAAGTGTGCCATCCTGCTTCCTCTGGCGAACCTTTTTGACCACCAGCAGCACCTCCTCTGATAGTGATGCCATGGCTCAAAACAATAACTGAGAAGAAAGCATACAAAAACAAGCACTGTTAATTATTAATAATCACGCACAACATCATTGATACAATCTGAGCTAACATAAGAGAACAGAGCCCTTAAAATAATCGTTTTAAACCTATTTTTAACACTGTGACTAAAACTCTTAGTCGCTACTTTGCGCTGCAGTTACATAATTATTATAACTGACATTAACGGAAGCAGGAGGAAAGCGAGTACACACACTGAGAAACGAAGCACTTTGTATGAGATACAAGCACGAACTATTTCAGCTGCGAGCACCACAACGTCATGAATAAATGTTACGTTTCCTACAACACCTTCCCTGCTAGGTAATGTGACCTAAACACAAGCGAGCCACTGTTGAGTTGACGGGTTTTTTTTTTTTTATCATATCAACGTAGCTAACCAGCGTTACGTTAGCTAACGTTAACAGTGAAGAACAGAGAAAAGCCTGGAGGAGAAGTCGGAAATAAACTTATGTTACCTCAAAATAAATCGATACTGCAACGACTATGTCGCTGTCCTTCAACACACCATCTGAAACTGATGCAGCTTCAATATAAATATAACAGAATGAGTTATTTTAAACACAAAATTTGACTACTCTAACAGTGAGTGTCCCGACTTCAGCACCGACATGACTGCCAAGCCGTGTGTTACACTCAAATTGTTCCGACTGGATAAGGGATAAAGAATCTGTTCCACTCATAGCCTACTGAACAACAGAAGATAATTCGGTTCATTTATACATCAATTTCAATACAAAATAAATACATATAATAAAAAAAACTATATTTATTTTCTTTAGTTATTTTTTATTAAATCATTGTTTTTAGTTTGGTTTGAATTGATTTTGCTTTCAAACAGGTGGGTGATAACAGAAAGGGAAAGTTTGGATAATGTATAAAGTTGCATCAGGTGACAAAACTGTGAGTGTTCTAGCTGTATTGTGCTGCCATGATCTTGGATTAAAACAACCACAATAATGATAACAACAACAACAACAACAACAACAACAACAACAATAATAATAATAATAATAATAATAATAATATATAATAATAATAATAATAATAACAATATATAATAATAATAATAATAATAAATATATCTGCTTTAATTTGAGTCAGCATTTACTTACCATTGTATTAATTAAACTATTCACTTTTATTAATATCATCATCATTTATTTTTCCATTTTATTTCTGGTGCATTTAATAACTTTATTTATTGAGTATTTTATATATATATATATATATATATATATATATATATATATATATATATATATATATATATATATATAAATATATATATATATATACACATTTTTTTTCTAGTTTTACCAGTTTCAGCCCCCTATGGTGTGATCTTATTCTTACACCAAAATCTAATAATCAGATTTACTGATTTTTTTCTGCAGAGAATCCTCACACAGCCTACTGCTACACCCTCAGTCACTGATGCCAAAGAGTTTTTAATTTGTTTTTCATAACAACTGAAATATGATATCATGATTTTCTGACAATATTCTTGAACCAGTTTGTATTAACAGTACTGGATCAGGGCTTCGTTAACAACGACTCAAAGTGGGCAAATGCTCCAAGGCTGCAGACCCCCAAAAGCCCATGCTGTCAAATGGTTTATGGAGATGTAACTTATTGCAAACATTTGGCAGTTTGTACCAATTAATGTATTATCTATTCTGGCCCTGTCCTTTGGAGGGGCCCTTTCCCAAAATCTAGCTTTGTCTTATTTGTAATGATTTATTTAGGCTCGCATGTTGCATGTTTCTAAACAGTGCCAGTCCTGAGTATTTTGGTGCCCTAGGCAAGATCTTAGCCAGCGCCCCCTTGCATCGCAGGCAATTTCACAATCAATGTTCATACACTCACACAGAAACTGCATGTATATATTCAAGATTTTATTTCTTTTAAGTCAAAAATATCACACCAAATAAAAACTGAAGAAAGAAACAAGTGACAAAAAAACAATATAAATAAGGCATTTTGCAAACATATTATCTCTCAGCCTCAGCAAGTGCCATCTCTCTCTTATCTATTGTCAGCCGCTTTGCAAAACGACCTCCTACTCCTTCCATGTTGCCATGTGGGTATTGTGCTCCCGGCTATCCTCATGAACCTTCAGCAAGTGGCTTGCATTTTTCCAGTCATTTAGTCCTTCCTAATTAAGTCTGTACTCTTTTGTAGAAAACATTTAGCAGCAGAAGCAGTGCAAGCTATATTTCTGTTTGAGTACATCAGCCAGCTTCTTTTGATTTTTTCAGCATTGACTAAGACTCTGTTACAAAAGTCATGTCGACACTCTCCCATCTTTGTTTTTGGGAAATGTGTAACAGCTTTTTATTTGAAATGGTCCTCTGTGAACTAGCTCTCATCTCACTAAGTCAGTCAGAAGAGATGTCCAGTCAGCTTTTAGTACTGATGCTGTGTCACTCTGCTGTGCTGAGGTAGAGGGTCAGGAGCACCTGGTGCTGTGTCACTGGGCTGGTGGTGAAATATGTTAAAAGTGCATCTGAAGAGAGAAGAGAAGTATCTATGACCACTGCATGTTACATTTTAATTAAAACAACAACAACAACAACAACAGATGCTTGATGTGTGCTATACATAGACTAATAATGAAAATGTGATGAGATTCATTCAACTTTATTGTCATTGCAATGCAATTCAGTCCAACCAGAGTACAAGTGCAGTGTATATATTTCGCCTATGAATGATATGGGAAAGCTAAGGTGTGGAGTATTAACAGTAATACACTTTAACTGCACTTTAACACTGATGTAAACTTTAACAAACATAAACTGTGACACAATAAACCAAAGGCTTAGAACTACACTATTACAAAGGGGAGCATGGCATTTTAACTGACATACAAGCAGGAAAGACACCTGTAAAAAACACCTGAACAGGCCTAAGGTTAACTTTCCAAACGTCCCTGATGAACTTAGGGTGGATTAACATTAACACACGTCGACTCAGCTATTTATTGATTATTAAACCATGCTGCCAACAACGATCATAAAACTATTAAATTTATTCACTTCATCACATTGACGTTACTGTACCTGTATCTTCTTCACGTTTTTCTTCCTCTTCTTTCCTTCGTTTCCTTCTCCGGGCGCCGGATGGTTTCAGTCTTTTGGACCTTGTGGTTTCGCTACAAAATCTCTCTCTGGGTCTTGGGGTCTCGGTCCGGTCAGATGCAGGCAGCTTGCCTCTCGACCCGCCCCCCTCACAGAGGACAGGTACAGTGCACCGAGCCAGGAACCCAGAAAAAGGCCTCTCCGTCATTTAATAGTCCTTGCTATGACGTTATATTGCAGTGGGCTGATATAATATTGCGAAATAATGGTAGTAATGGCACTGGTAAAAATATATATATATTTTTTTCATTTTAATGTTTTTTTGTTTGTTTTTTTTTCTCCCCCGTTTTCGGCGCCCCACGTGGATGACGGCGCCCCGGCTCTGTTTCTAAATAGAGTTGGTGTTTTTCAAATTAATTGGAACACATTTTTGCTTTACAGGGTAATGCAGCACCTTGTCAATTCAACTAAGACAAAACAATGTGTTAACAGCCACTAACGCTCATGTGAGGTTCGGATGGTTCACCTATTGTAGAGAAATTTGTACATTCCATACAAATATTGATTCATAAGTAGATTAAGACTCAGTGTATTTTAAATGACAAATAATGGTGCACTCCCTGTGGGCAAAATAAATACAATTACTGAAATGAGGAGATTCTCCTCACTACCAACAATACATAATATAAACACATGCAGACAAATTACACAAAAATTGCCATGAAAAATAGAGTTTATTAAGATTTGCAGAAGAGTGAAACATCAGATGCTGGATAATGATTGTTTCAAGATTCATTACACTTTTTTACTCAAACATTCAATATAATGTTTGTCAATGGTGCTGTTTGAAATGGTAAACAACACCATTGACAAAAAATCAAATCTATGTTTCAGATCTTTCGCCTTTACCACAAATATAATCCCTTTTCTCCAGGCCGAAAAATCCATTGTGTCTTTAATCTCTTAAATCATTAAATTAAAAAAGGAAGAGAAAACACCCTCTAAGAAAACACCACATGATATAATTGGGATAAAGGATAATCCTCTCCAAAGCTTAAAGAGGGTTCAGCTTCACATACTGAGTCGTGATTCTCTAATAGACTGTGGAGAGGAATTGTTGAAGTTTATAAAAGTATATTAATCATGTTTTCCCTTTCCCTTTCCTTTTCCCTTTCCCAGTCCGTGTCTCTTTCCTAGTCCATGTCCCTTTCCCAGGTGGTGTCCCTTATCCTTTCCCTTCCCTTCATTTTCCTTCTCCTTTTTCATTGATACGTTGCTCTCAGAACATTTTTGGCAACCACACTTGTCAACTGAAAAAAAGGAGTACATTTTCCTTTTGCCACCGGAGCACTTCATCTCCACCTTCTTCTCACTGTAGGCTGTTTCTTGACAACACGTGCATGAATGCATCCATCTTTTGCTCTCCATAACGTACCTGTAAATTGAGACAGGATCAATATCAGTCACCTGCCGTTCAGTTTAAACAGACATTATTCTTAGAAATTACTCTTCACATGAAAATTGGGTGGGTGGTTTTAGAATGATTGAGTAAAAAAGTTTCTATTTTGGAATCCTTGGCTTCTTACATTGATGAGGACAGTCCACAGGATCCCTGACAGGCTGTCATCTCCACTGGCACAACTGACTGGCAGTCCTTTATCTTCAGAACAGTGGTGTTCTTCTTTATTACACAGTGGTGACGAGGAGTACCTGTGTTCAACACATGAACATCTTTTTCATCTTTCTGCAAAAACTACATTTCACACACATTTATTGTTGCAGTTGCAAAGTAAAACAAAGCATCTAAGTTTTAGCCTTTGAAGAAAGAAATTTAGTGCTGAAACAGTGAGTTGATATATCAAATGTTTGGTTGACAGAAAAATGATCAACAGTTTTATAGTAATCTGTATAAAATTTCAAAATGCCAAACATTCACTGGCTCCAGCTTCTCAAACATGTCGACCTGCTCTCTTTCTGGGTCTTTTATTATTGTAAATTCCTCATTCTGTTGGCTTTTGGTCTGACGAAAGAGGACAAAATTATCTCCATATTTCCCCCAAACACCAAGGTCTCACATGTTAGTCAAATCATTTAAATAAACAAAGATGTCAGTGGTTGCGAATGGGGTTCATGAAGGTCTATATGTATGTGTAATAACATAAACATAATTATAATATTGTGTAATTTAAATGTTATCTAGGAACACTTACAACTTTTGCAACAACCATTCACATCAGTTTGTTCAGTTCCCTGTAAAATAGAGACGACAGATTATAACATATGCAGATAAACAACATGACAAATGTAAAAATTCCTGATGTATTTGTGTCTTTCATCTCATATCATATCATATTTCTCTAACCATATACATCGACTCATATTGCTTGACAAATGTTAAACTGTTTTGAGGTTATAGGTTGTAAAATAATCAATTCAAAGTTATAAACAAAGAGACTGGATTATACTCACAGGAATACAGTTCTCCGGATCAAATTCAGGACATGTTATGTTGTTTACAGAGGTTCTGAACTCATCCTTCTCCTTCTGGCAATCATACTTGGTACAGTTGTTATTCGGTGGAGACCAAGACTGAGAAGGCTGTTAGAGGTGTAGAGGAGGTTGATTAGGAAACATAAACCATTCTGAATTATACTGCAATTTAGAAGAAAAGTTCACCCAAAAATGAAAATTCACTTAATATCTATCCACCCACATGCCTAGGGAAAGTACCTGGGGACCTGTTTCAAAACGTAAAAAAACTGCTGGATTAAAAAAAAAGCTTAATGCAGCTCAACTGGCATAATCTAAATCTATGTTAAGCCATTAGATCGCACATGAATTTGAAAATGTGTTACATATAACCTTGAGGTGCAGCGAGCTCAGACCCATGCAACTCACTTTTGACAGGTTGCAAAGCTAACACTAGCTTTGTGGCAAATGAAGTGTTCAGTTTAAGAAAGGATGTAAATAATGTCTTATCTCAATAAATTTGGGGACTCGGCAGACTCGGCAGTTATTGGGTTTTTGGGGTTAAGTGGATATGACTGAATATATTTTTTTTGCTTAACATTTCCTATGAGGTTGCAGATGCTGATTCTGAAGGTGTTTCCATTACACATCACTTACTTGAATAATTATTGGAGAAGTGAAGCCTTGGAGCACCAAAACACAGCTTGTCTTTTTGCATGATCCACAACATTGTCCAGATTTGTCCTCATACACATAGCCCTGAAAAATGCCAAAATCAGTGTGGTCTGCATCTCTGATCAATTACTAGAAGTCCACACATATTAAGTAATTACTAGTACATACGGAATAGTTCCATCCCTGAATTATATAGTTAAATAAATAGTTTCATCCAAATTACAAAATAAAACTTCTCACTTTCTTTCATGTAGCCATCTCTGAGACTTCTGCTACCAGCTAAAATTATGTGATTATAGATCAAAAAACATTTTCTTTTCATTTAAAAGAATTCAATAGCAACAACATTTTCCATAAACAATGTCCCTGGTACTTTGGATAATCTTCAGAAGAAACTGTCAACAGAGGACAATGTTCCATTCACCTTCACTGTATTCAGATGGTGGCAGAAATCTTAGAGACACAAACCTGAGCCAATAAAACCAAAATATCTGTATAACCCAATACTAGATACATCTTAGTTATGTGAAAAAAAGTTGGTATTTTCATTACACTAAAGTCATGGTATCATCGGTAAACGATTAAGACCAATCATCATGTTCATCTAGAAAAAACACATCTATGTATCAGCATTTCTGAGAGTTAAGTACCTTTGGACACGTTTTGTTACACGGTTCCTGGCGACACTCAATGATGTTCAACTGGCTGGTGGTATTCTGAGTTTCAGTACAGCGGCATGATTCACATGGGCTTTTGGAGAATTCCTTACCGGGCTGTGAACGGTAAAATGTCAAGTCTGAGCCAGTGTCATACGAACGCCAGCAAAACAAATATTACTCAGGCATGGAAGAGTGAATTCTATTGTATTCTAGTATACTTAATTTAAAGATTGAAGAGTATTAGTAACACTTTAATAGGCAAGTATACTTTTATTTGAGGAGATTCAAAATATAAAGAGTATATTACTCCTTACCCTGTACTCAGTCTCATCGAAGACACATACGCCTTTGGGTACTGGATAAAAAAAAAGGTAACAAATATGATCACATCAAAGGCTTTGCTGAGTTTAGTTTAAGGTCATCTTACACACACTAATACTATTAGTAAATGTAACTGAAACCTATATTCAAAGCCTACCACAGGCTGGGCAGCAGCTGTCATTTGAGTTGTGGATATTCAATTCAAATCCCAGTTTGCACTTCTGTGATGAACAGCGGCTCTTAACACATTCTGTTGGTTAAAACAAATTTCCAGGGTTGGTGAGGATACCATAAGCAACCAAATATTGTTAGACACATTAACTTGAATAACTATTACATTCACAATAATAAAAGTTATTTATTTGCAAAAAAAGTAACAGGAATACCATCTTTCACTGATATAACAAAACAAAAAACTTTTAAGAACAACCGAAAATATCCTGTTTAGGTTTCAAATTGGACAAATGGTAAAATAATGGCATACCAATCATTTGACACTATAGTTTGCTTTGTGAAGTAATGCATTTTTTTTCAAGGGGAAAAACTTTTGTTTAATTCCTTCAAGTCCAGTATGGGCATTCCTCCCATTTAATTTAAATGTGCATGTCTTTTTCCATTTTACCTTTTTATGCACATAATATTTGTTCATGATTTGAGAATCCTGCTTTAATGCAGAATTTAACACGAGCTAAATGTCACATGTATTATCAATAATGATTACAGTGATGGTAAGAACTCCAAATTTGCACAGCTGATGGACATTATGTGTGCCTTTAAGTATGTACCTATTCAACACATCCCTTGAATATCTGAATTAATAGTAAACACTTTTCTGTGAAGCTGTGGGATTTGTGAGAGAAAATTGTTCAGCAGAGGCCAAGATATCCTGACCTTTATTCCCCTTTATGTGTTAAACTCTAAATGCTACCCTTCACCTCCCACATTTGAACTTCAAAGTTAGACCCTCCTGGTGGATAATGCATCTGCCAAAATCTGTGAGCCCAATTTCTAATGTTTCCTTTCCATAACACACACTTGCCAGTTAAATAAATACACCAATCTGAAATCAATGCAGTCTAATGCAACAACCCTGTCATGAATTTACCTTCATGAATGTTCATTTTGCTGAAATTGTGATGGTCTTCATTCCGTTTTTTGTGCTTTTATTGACAATTTCTATGAATGTGTCCAGCCCTCTGTACATCACTGGGGGTAAGCTAAATAAAAGTCACCTTGCTGTACAATGCAATTAAGTTAAACTGCAGTTTTCAACAACAATGACAAAAATAACCTCCATGAATAGTGGATTTTTTCCAGGACAGTTGTATTGGATTGTACTAGATTTAGCTAGGTGTATCTCATGACGTGGCAAATGAGTGTACTTTTTCTGTCATTGGAGAGCCAGTATTTAGACGGGGAGGGGGGAAGAAAAGTACTCCTCATGATGAGTAAACGGTTGTGTAAATGTGTGCAAAATTGTGAAAAAACATCATACCAGTTTCTGTTAAACTTTTATGTCAGCAGACTTTGAATAACTCACCACACTGATGTCTCTCACAGCAGTCCACAGTGCGGTTCACTAACACCTCTCCTTCCTTATTACAGGTTATTGGCTCTTGAGTGGGACATGTGAGAGGCACACACTGGACACTCATAGTGACCTTATCACAAACACACTGCTTACAGCCACTCCGCCAGGTATCACCGACCTATTTAATGAAACAGACTTAATGTGGTAACAGCACAATAATTACACAATGAAAAATTTAAGTTAGTCATGTTGTGGGCATTTACCTCTTTAGGTTCGCCATAAGGTCCAGTGCAGCCTTAAACAATAAAAACAATCAATTTATTTGTACATAAATTAATTCCTAAAAATAAAAATAAAACTTTCTCACACCAGAATCTCTTACAGGAGGAGACGCATATGTCAGAATTGGAAGTGAATAACATCTTCCCTTCTGGGCAATAACATCCATCCTGGAATCCAGTATAATCTTGTTTCTGGCTGCCTTCTTCTTGTTTTTTGTTGTATCTTAATGTGAAGAAAATGGATTAAAAACAAACAGAATATTTTCAGAATTGATATACTGTATTGTATTATATACTTAACTGATTGCTGTGAAATTTTGCACAGACATTCACGGTCCCTCGAGAAAGAATCTTAATTACTAGTCACACCCTTACTTTTCCACTATTGCCACCATAAGGTTGAAATTTGCAGTTTTAATGAAAGTTCTCAACAAATATTGAATGGATTACAATACTACTTGGTACAGAAATGAGAAATCCCCTCATGATCAGATGTAATTACTTCTTATCTAGTGCTATCATCAAATCAAAATTTTAATTTGTCCAATTTTGGTTTATAACCAAAGTATCAATATACCAAAATACCTGCGAAATTCCAATTAGCTTTGGCTGTACTTGTACATGTAAAATACTATCACACCAGTGATGGTGATCATGGTAAACACAACTTCCTTACTGCATGTTCGCATTTTCTTCATGAGCATGTTAGCAAGCTGACATTACATTTGAGCCTAAGTACAGCATCTCAGAGCTATTAGCATGGCTATAGGTTGTGCCTTGTAAAATCACAAGCAGCTGACATTATTTAATTTATGAAATTGCTACATAGAACCGAGTGATTACCTTGCATTACAAGTTGGTTCAACACCTCGCCCACAAGGCTTGTAGACTTTCGTTGCTGGACACTTATATTCTACAATAACAGAAAGTGGATTTTAACATCAAATAAAAAATCTGGACATCTATAAGATAACACTGTTTGCGCTCTACTTAAAGAAAAAACCCTCCTACCACACAATCCATTAGTAGCATTCCTCCAGGCTACACAGATAGACGCTTCAGCACACTTTGAGGCATACAGCTCCAAACTGGAACAACCGATGCGTGGCGATGTGTGGCAAACATCAAATTGACAGGACTTATAAAGGTCATCTACTGGGATTACTTTGTGGCATTCCTCAAACACCCTTAATGGAAATGAAAGGAAAGTAGGCAGTTAATCCAGGTGTCACTCCAGAATGAATCTACATGATTATTGTTTATTTTTAGGTAAAGTCTTACTTGCTGATCAAAATTTCACAAATAGAAGCTTTGCAAGTTGGTCGAGGTGATGATGTTGGTACTGGTATTGGTGTTGGAGGAGGCGGCTTCTGACAATATGGCTTATTAGTAACATTTACTTGCCACTGTCCCATCCCTGCGCATGAGGGATGAATCTGGCCATTTGGTAATCTACAGTCATTTTCCTTGTTATTGTCACAATAACCTTGTGAAAGTTAAGATAAACATGATAGATATTACAACCCATTTGTTACCACATTTGATGCATCCATTGGCATTTTCATATTCAATCTTGATGCCTATTTCAACAGCAAATTCATGATCAACTTACCACACTGTCCCTCTGTGTTGCTGTGGAAAAAGGAAAATGGCAACTGCACACTGAAGGAGAATCCTGCTAGCGTCACATGTGCATCAATTGCTGGGATTCTCAACAACAGCCTTATTCCTGTAGTTGTTATGCGGAGGTCATCATTAGAGTAGGCTGGGACTACCTGATTGTTGTTGATGTACACCTAAACAATTTAAACATGTTTTAGGCGAAACAGTATTGTTCATCGATATCATTGCATATTATCTAAATATACTGATGTAGTATTATTATATAATAATGTTCTCATTGAAAATGTCATATATATAAGTATATAAGTATATATGTACATATATATGTACATATATATGTACATATATATCTATATTTATATCTATATCTATATATCTATATATATATATATATATATATATATATAGATATATATATATATATATATATATATATATATATATATATATATATATATATATATATATAGAGAGAGAGAGAGAGAGAGAGATAGATATAGATAGATAGATATAACCATGCCAGAGTATTTCACATACTATGCCTAACCCTTAATACATGTGTGGAGGGGGTCTTTAAAATTTAAGTTAAGAAAGTTTATTGCGGCAAAACTTACCAAGCTCCTGGTCTTTGGGGCTCTCTCCAGGACAAGAGTAATGTTATAGTTTTTGTAAAAAACAAGCAGGGCTTTTGTACATGTCACACTTCCAGAAGGATCACAGTTTTCGTTGTCGATATAAATTGTAATGTTGTATCGAGGAATGATCTCTTTGACCAGCACATATGTGCAGTTTTCCTGGAAGCTGTAATACTTGCCATCAAATGTCTTATAGTGAGGATCTCCCCAGCCATAGCAAAGACCTGCAAACATTAAGTTGAGATCACAATAAGTTTTACATCTCAGAAATACTGCAAATATAATCAATAGCCGATATCTGCAGCAGTTTTAAGATGTCCTGAATGTGAATTTATAAAATGCTTTCATTTGAACTTACATTTGCATTCGTAGTGGAAACAACAGCCTGTTTCATCGTAAATCCTAACTGGTGGCATCGAATTTTCACACACAGGCTTGGTCACTGTTTTACATGACACAGGTGTTTTTATTTCGCTTCCATTGTCACACTTTTTTGTGGAACACTTGTCTTCCCTCCAAGTTTCACCATGCTGTAAAGGCAAAGGCAGTACTACCAATCAAGAATCAAAAAAATTTGTAAAATCAATATAAGACTTGAGCCCACTAGCTGGACACATGTACAATATACACATCTTGAAAATATTTCAGAAATTGAGTGAAGAATTTTACATAGGTACAATGCTGAGGTGAAATGTAGTATTAATTAAAGGTTGTATTATCAGTCACAACCACTGACATTTGTTGTAATAGTCTGCTAAAGAGGAGGTCTATTGATATAACAGAATTCTGTGTCATCCTACACTAGTTTAGACTATCTCCAGGAAGGGAAGGTGTAAAAATAAACAAACAAGCGGCTGTTATAATATTATTGGCATTGAGAGCATTTCAAATGATAAATAATAGCAAGTTAAATCTACTGAATGTTGGTGCACTTTACTTCACATGTACTTAACTCAAAAGATCAATGGGCCTCATTCACCAATATCTTCTTAAGAATCTTCTTAGATTCTTTCTTAAGTTGTTCTTAAGAGGTTCCTTAAGAAAACCCTACGTCAGATTCACCAACGCGTCCGTAAGCCTCAGAATTGTTCGCAGCTGTGTTCTTACATTGATGAAAGCCGCAGGAGCAATATATATGCCATTGTTTTGCGGGCCTTGGATGAATAAATGCCATGTATAAATAGGGTGGGGGGGTTACTAATTGATGGCATGTTTCCAATTTACTTGATTTATCTTAAATCATTGGCACATTTAATTTATTTTAGAATTTAAATTCTTTGTAAATTACCAAAAATATGAAATGAATAAATAAATGATTAAAATGACAGAATTATCACTGTAATATTGCATTTTATTGAACTACACAAGAGAAGAAAACACAACCATGCCAACATTTCAGCCCTGAAATGTGCGTTAGAGTACTCCTGAGTGTTCGTAGGATTTGTTCTTGCCTGAGAAAAAATCTTAGATAAGAAAACATTCATGAATGCCACAATCTTTGTAAAATCTTCGTAAGTGGGACTTAAGAACAAATTTGTTCATAAGAACGGTTCATGAATGAGGCCCACTGAGAATAACAGCCATTCAAATGTCCTTCCCTTCTATCAAAGAAATTATTAAAGGCTTTGCTTCAGACTGTCTCAGACGTTAATAAAGTAGACACTGGTAACAAAGTCAAATAAGGTAAAACTTAGAACTCAGTACATAATGACAGCATTGTTATTTTAAGGCTATCTGTCCTGTTACATGGAATATATTTTGAAAAAAGAAATCTGTCAGTGCTTGTCCACATAAATTTGGGTATCGAATCAAAGCAGACTGGGCTTTTTGGGAGAAACATTTAAAGAGACATTTGAATGTCTGTCAAATATCTAAACCAGGCACATGCACACATAAGGCCCAAGGGGTGCTTGAGCCCCTGCCCTTTTTACCTCCAATTATAAAGTGCCCTATTTGTGTGTTTCTTAAATGACTAAATAAAATCCTGTTGTGCAAAGGGATATTAAAAAAAACGGCGGTATAAAAACGCCACAATTATCTACCATACGCATTTCGTACATAATATGGTGTTGTGAGTGTGTTGAGTCTATAAAGCCGCTTCTCTGTCTGCTGCTCTCTCTCTCTCTCTACGAACGGTCGCTACTTTCAAATTAAAAGCCCCCCGCTAAGAACTCAGTTCTAAACTCCAATGGGGTGCAATGTAAAGCTCTTATTTTGAGGACAAAGAGAGAAAGAGAGAGAGAGAGAAAAGAGAGAGAGAGAGGCCGCTGCCTCATCAGAACTCCACCACGCACGTAGATGAGACGTGACAGTGGAGCGACTTGAAGCTTTGTGAGTTATGAATCCATTAATATAACTTCCTCGCGGGGGCTAACAAGTCACCTTCTACTTATGCAACGTGCTTAAATATGAGTCATATTTCAGAAGAGTGTCCATTTGTGCTTGTTAAACTAACTGCTTGTTAATGACAGTTAAGAATAATCTGACAGCTGTCTGTGTCGGCTGTTTATCTTGCCACAAATCTTCAGTTCTTCCCGATATTGAGTTTATTGTGACTTTGTTGTTGTAAACATTGTTGTTCCTACTAACATTCACAGTAGCAGTCACAGTGGTAATTTCTTGGTTTTGTCACATGTTTAGATGTGTAGCTTGTATTTCTAGTTTGCACTTGCCCTCCAATAAATAGCCTAATAATAAACCAGTGTTTTATTGCTTTTTAAGAATTGCAGCTGAATTGCATGTCTTCCAAACCTCAGTATTATGATAATGTGAATAAACTCATGTCGACAATAACTTGTTGACACAAAAGAAATGGCAATTGCATATCACTCACAGCTACACAGGATGCACAGCTAAGTAGTTGGCTTTCTATAAGTACTTTGTTTATTAATTTTACATTAATTAATAATCTACATATTGTGTTATTAAGGCCTGGAAAAAAATGTGGTGCACGCGCATGTACTGCCCTTTTCTGATTTTGAGCCCCTGCCCCTCTATAATCATGTGCACCTCCCTGATCTAAACTAAAACTATCTTCACCACAGTGAACTCAAAAACAATCTGTTATTTATGTACTGGGTTTGCAAAATAAGTCCTGTGCAGGACTCTGCTTTGTATGATGCTGGCCCTTTTTGAGACAGCTGTCAGAAAAAAGGGTAAAAAGTTTAGCGCACACATAAAAGTGTTTTACAGTTGTTCTGGGAACATTTCCATTAAAAATAAAGTTAATCCATTTGGTTTTCATTTCCTTTTATGGTGGCGGTAGATGAAGGCGGTTGTGTTGGTTTTTGCAGACCACAACGGCTATGTGCTGCTTTGTTTACCTTCCACATGTGTTACCAAAAGTGGTGTAAGCAATTTAAAGCAAAAACATGCAAGTTTGAAGCACATATTTATGAAACTAAATTCAAATACCTTTCTAGGAGGATCGAGACTTGAACAGTCTTCAGGGGGCGGTAGTGTTGTGGGTGTTTCAGTTGCTGTAGGTGTTTCCGTGGTTGTAGTTGTTGTTTCTGTGGTTGAAGTTGATGGTGTTGTTTCTATGGTTGTTGTAGTTTCTCGCGTTGTAGTTGTAATTGTTTCAGTGGTTGTAGTTGATGTAGGTGTTTCTGTGGTTGTAGTTGTTGTTGTGGGTGTTTCTGTGGTTGTAGTTGTTGTTGTGGGTGTTTCTGTGGTTGTAGTTGTTGTTGTGGGTGTTTCTGTGGTTATAATTGTTGTCGTGGGTGTTACTATGGGGGTAGTTGTTGATCTGGGTATTTCTGTGGCTGTTGTGGGTGTTTCTGTGGATGTTGTTGTAGATGTTTCTGTGGTTGTACTTGTAGTTGTGGTTGTGGTTGTTGGTGTGGTTGTAGCTGTTGTAGGTCTTGTTGTGGGTGTGGTTGTAGGTGTTTCTGTGGTTGTAATTGTTGTTGTGGGTGTTTCTGTGGTTGTAGTTGTAACTGTTTCTGTGGTTGTTGTAGGTGTTTCTGTGGTTGTACTTGTACTTGTGGTTGTGGTTGTTGGTGTGATCGTAGTTGTTTCTGTGGTTGTGGTTGTTGTAGGTGTGGTTGTTTCTGTGGTTGTGGCTGTAAATGTTTCTGTGGTTGTACTTGTAGTTGGGGTTGTTGGTGTGGTCGAAGTTGTTTCTGTTTCTGTTGTTGTAGTTGTAATTGTTTCAGTGGTTGTAGTTGCTGTAGGTGTTTCTGTGGTTGTAGTTGTTGTTGTGGGTGTTTCTGTGGTTGTAGTTGTTGTTGTGGGTGTTTCTGTGGTTATAGTTGTTGTCGTGGGTGTTACTATGGGGGTAATTGTTGATGTGGGTATTTCTGTGGCTGTTGTGGGTGTTTCTGTGGATGTTGTTGTAGATGTTTCTGTGGTTGTACTTGTAATTGTGGTTATTGGTGTGGTTGTAGGTGTCTCTGTGGTTGTGGTTGTCGACATATTCACTTGGGGTCCAGTACTTGCTGTTGTTGTTGTGCCCGGTGGATTAGTTGCAACTCTAGGGGTTGTTGTTTCTGTGGTTGTGGGGGTGGGTGTTTCTGTTGTTGTACTAGTTGTTGTGGTTGTGGTTGTTGGTGAAGTCGTAGTTGCTTCTGTGGTTGAAGTAGGTGTTTCTGGGGTTGTACTTGTACTTGTGGTTGTGGTTGTTCCTGTGGTTGTGGTTGTTGTTGTGGTTGTTGGTGTGGTTGTTGTAGGTGTTTCTGTGGTTGTACTTGTAGTTGTTGTGGTTGTTGGTATGGTTGTGGTTGTTGTAGGTGTTTCTGTGGTTGTACTTGTAGTTGTTGTTGTGGTCGTTGGTGTGGTTGTAGGTCTTGTTGTGGGTGTGGTTGTAGGTGTTTCTGTGGTTGTAATTGTTGTTGTGGGTGTTTCTGTGGTTGTAGTAGGTCTTTCTGGGGTTGTACTTGTACTTGTGGTTGTTCCTGTGGTTGTGGTTGTTGGTGTGATCGCAGTTGTTTCTGTGGTTGTTGTAGGTGTTTCTGTGGTTGTACTTGTAGTTGTTGTTGTTGTTGGTGGTGTGGTTGTAGGTCTTGTTGTTGGTGCGGTTGTAGGTGTTTCTGTGGTTGTAATTGTTGTTGTGGGTGTTCCAGTGGTTGTAGTTGTAACTGTTTCTGTGGTTGTTGTAGGTGTTTCTGAGGTTGTACTTGTACTTGCGCTTGTGGTTGTGGTTGTTGGTGTGATCGTAGTTGTTTCTGTGGTTGTGGTTGTTGTAGGCGTGGTTGTGGTTGTTTCTGTGGTTGTGGCTGTAAATGTTTCTGTGGTTGTAATTGTAGTTGGGGTTGTTGGTGTGGTCGAAGTTGTTTCTGTGGTTGTACTTGTACTTGTGGTTGTGGTTGTTCCTGTGGTGGTTGTGGTTGGGGATGTTGATACACAATTGTTAACACAACATTTTACTCGTATTTCATAGTCATTACATATGTAAGGTATAGCTTGGTCTTTATTACGACAAGTAAGTCCAACTTCTGCATCGCATGTTACGTTTTGACCCAGTTCATTAAAAGGAGTATTTAAGCCTTTTGCTCTACATTCTATTTCCAGAGGTTTTGTGCAAACATTTCGATCTAGATCAGGAATTTTTTCAATGGGTTCATAATCCCCACTGTTTTGGTCGCCTTTGTCAGGTTTATTGCTGTTTGTCCAATGAGACCACTTACAAACATAGCAGGGTGTTGTTGTGGGTGTTTCTGTGGTTGTTGTAGGTGTTTCTGTGGTTGTACTTGTAGTTGTTGTTGTGGTCGTTGGTGTGGTTGTAGGTCTTGTTGTGGGTGTGGTTGTAGGTGTTTCTGTGGTTGTAATTGTTGTTGTGGGTGTTTCTGTGGTTGTAGTTGTAACTGTTTCTGTGGTTGTCGTAGGTGTTTCTGTGGTTGTACTTGTAGTTGTTGTTGTTGTTGTGGTTGTTGGTGTAGTCGTAGTTGCTTCTGTGGTTGAAGTAGGTCTTTCTGGGGTTGTACTTGTACTTGTGGTTGTTCCTGTGGTTGTGGTTGTTGGTGTGATCGCAGTTGTTTCTGTGGTTGTTGTAGGTGTTTCTGTGGTTGTACTTGTAGTTGTTGTTGTTGTTGGTGGTGTGGTTGTAGGTCTTGTTGTTGGTGCGGTTGTAGGTGTTTCTGTGGTTGTAATTGTTGTTGTGGGTGTTCCAGTGGTTGTAGTTGTAACTGTTTCTGTGGTTGTTGTAGGTGTTTCTGAGGTTGTACTTGTACTTGTGCTTGTGGTTGTGGTTGTTGGTGTGATCGTAGTTGTTTCTGTGGTTGTGGTTGTTGTAGGCGTGGTTGTGGTTGTTTCTGTGGTTGTGGCTGTAAATGTTTCTGTGGTTGTACTTGTAGTTGGGGTTGTTGGTGTGGTCGAAGATGTTTCTGTGGTTGTACTTGTACTTGTGGTTGTGGTTGTTCCTGTGGTGGTTGTGGTTGGGGATGTTGATACACAATTGTTAACACAACATTTTACTCGTATTTCATAGTCATTACATATGTAAGGTATAGCTTGGTCTTTATTACGACAAGTAAGTCCAACTTCTGCATCGCATGTTACGTTTTGACCCAGTTCATTAAAGGGAGTATTTAAGCCTTTTGCTCTACATTCTATTTCCAGAGGTTTTGTGCAAACATTTCGATCTAGATCAGGAATTTTTTCAATGGGTTCATAATCCCCACTGTTTTGGTCGCCTTTGTCAGGTTTATTGCTGTTTGTCCAATGAGACCACTTACAAACATAGCAGGGTGTTGTTGTGGGTGTTTCTGTGGTTGTTGTAGGTGTTTCTGTGGTTGTACTTGTAGTTGTTGTTGTGGTCGTTGGTGTGGTTGTAGGTCTTGTTGTGGGTGTGGTTGTAGGTGTTTCTGTGGTTGTAATTGTTGTTGTGGGTGTTTCTGTGGTTGTAGTTGTAACTGTTTCTGTGGTTGTCGTAGGTGTTTCTGTGGTTGTACTTGTAGTTGTTGTTGTTGTTGTAGTTGTTGGTGTAGTCGTAGTTGCTTCTGTGGTTGAAGTAGGTCTTTCTGGGGTTGTACTTGTACTTGTGGTTGTTCCTGTGGTTGTGGTTGTTGGTGTGATCGCAGTTGTTTCTGTGGTTGTTGTAGGTGTTTCTGTGGTTGTACTTGTAGTTGTTGTTGTTGGTGGTGGTGTGGTTGTAGGTCTTGTTGTTGGTGCGGTTGTAGGTGTTTCTGTGGTTGTAATTGTTGTTGTGGGTGTTCCAGTGGTTGTAGTTGTAACTGTTTCTGTGGTTGTTGTAGGTGTTTCTGAGGTTGTACTTGTACTTGTGCTTGTGGTTTTGGTTGTTGGTGTGATCGTAGTTGTTTCTGTGGTTGTGGTTGTTGTAGGCGTGGTTGTGGTTGTTTCTGTGGTTGTGGCTGTAAATGTTTCTGTGGTTGTACTTGTAGTTGGGGTTGTTGGTGTGGTCGAAGTTGTTTCTGTGGTTGTACTTGTACTTGTGGTTGTGGTTGTTCCTGTGGTGGTTGTGGTTGGGGATGTTGATACACAATTGTTAACACAACATTTTACTCGTATTTCATAGTCATTACATATGTAAGGTATAGCTTGGTCTTTATTACGACAAGTAAGTCCAACTTCTGCATCGCATGTTATGTTTTGACCCAGTTCATTAAAAGGAGTATTTAAGCCTTTTGCTCTACATTCTATTTCCAGAGGTTTTGTGCAAACATTTCGATCTAGATCAGGAATTTTTTCAATGGGTTCATAATCCCCACTGTTTTGGTCGCCTTTGTCAGGTTTATTGCTGTTTGTCCAATGAGACCACTTACAAACATAGCAGGGCGTTGCTGTGGGTGTTTCTGTGGTTGTTACTGTTGTGGTTGTGGTTGTGGCTGTTGTAGGTGTTTCTGTTGTTGTACTTGTAGTTGTTGTTGTTGTGGTCGTTGGTGTGGTTGTAGGTCTTGTTGTGGGTGTGGTTGTAGGTGTTTCTGAGGTTGTAATTGTTGTTGTGGGTGTTTCTGTGGTTGTAGTTATAAGTGTTTCTGTGGTTGTCGTAGGTGTTTCTGTGGTTGTACTTGTACTTGTACCTGTGGTTGTGGTTGTTGTAGGTGTGGTTGTGGTTGTTTCTGTGGTTGTGGCTGTAAATGTTTCTGTGGTTGTAATTGTAGTTGGGGTTGTTGGTGTGGTCGAAGTTGTTTCTGTGGTTGTACTTGTACTTGTGGTTGTGGTTGTTCCTGTGGTTGTTGTGGTTGGGGATGTTGATACACAATTGTTAACACAACATTTTACTCGTATTTCATAGTCATTACATATGTAAGGTATAGCTTGGTCTTTATTACGACAAGTAAGTCCAACTTCTGCATCGCATGTTACGTTTTGACCCAGTTCATTAAAAGGAGTATTTAAGCCTTTTGCCCTACATTCTATTTCCAGAGGTTTTGTGCAAACATTTCGATCTAGATCAGGAATTTTTTCAATGGGTTCATAATCCCCACTGTTTTGGTCGCCTTTGTCAGGTTTATTGCTGTTTGTCCAATGAGACCACTTACAAACATAGCAGGGTGTTGTTGTGGGTGTTTCTGTGGTTGTGGTTGTGGTTGTTGTAGGTGTTTCTGTGGTTGTACTTGTAGTTGTTGTTGTGATCGTTGGTGTGGTTGTAGGTCTTGTGGGTGTGGTTGTAGGTGTTTCTGAGGTTGTAATTGTTGTTGTTGGTGTTTCTGTGGTTGTAGTTATAACTGTTTCTGTGGTTGTCGTAGGTGTTTCTGTGGTTGTACTTGTACTTGTACCTGTGGTTGTGGTTGTTGTAGGTGTGGTTGTGGTTGTTTCTGTGGTTGTGGCTGTAAATGTTTCTGTGGTTGTAATTGTAGTTGGGGTTGTTGGTGTGGTCGAAGTTGTTTCTGTGGTTGTACTTGTACTTGTGGTTGTGGTTGTTCCTGTGGTTGTTGTGGTTGGGGATGTTGATACACAATTGTTCACACAACATTTTACTCGTATTTCATAGTCATTACATATGTAAGGTATAGCTTGGTCTTTATTACGACAAGTAAGTCCAACTTCTGCATCGCATGTTACGTTTTGACCCAGTTCATTAAAAGGAGTATTTAAGCCTTTTGCCCTACATTCTATTTCCAGAGGTTTTGTGCAAACATTTCGATCTAGATCAGGAATTTTTTCAATGGGTTCATAATCCCCACTGTTTTGGTCGCTTTTGTCAGGTTTATTGCTGTTTGTCCAATGAGACCACTTACAAACATAGCAGGGTGTTGTTGTGGGTGTTTCTGTAGTTGTGGTTGTGGTTGTTGTGATCGTTGGTGTGGTTGTACTTGTAGTTGTTGTTGTGATCGTTGGTGTGGTTGTAGGTCTTGTTGTGGGTGTGGTTGTAGGTGTTTCTGTGGTTGTAATTGTTGTTGTGGGTGTTTCTGTGGTTGTAGTTGTAACTGTTTCTGTGGTTGTCGTAGGTGTTTCTGTGGTTGTACTTGTACTTGTGGTTGTTGTTGTTGGTGTGATCGTAGTTGTTTCTGTGGTTGTTGTAGGTGTTTCTGTGGGTGTACTTGTAGTTGTTGTTGTTGTTGTGGTTGTTGGTGTGGTCGTAGGTGCTGTTGTGGGTGTGGTTGTAGGTGTTTCTGTGGTTGTAATTGTTGTTGTGGGTGTTTCCGTGGTTGTAGTTGTTGTTTCTGTGGTTGAAGTTGATGGTGTTGTTTCTATGGTTGTTGTTGTAGTTTCTGTTGTTGTAGTTGTAATTGTTTCAGTGGTTGTAGTTGCTGTAGGTGTTTCTGTGGTTGTAGTTGTTGTTGTGGGTGTTTCTGTGGTTGTAGTTGTTGTGGGTGTTTCTGTGGTTATAGTTGTTGTCGTGGGTGTTACTATGGGGGTAATTGTTGATGTGGGTATTTCTGTGGCTGTTGTGGGTGTTTCTGTGGATGTTGTTGTAGATGTTTCTGTGGTTGTACTTGTAGTTGTGGTTGTCGGTGTGGTTGTAGGTGTCTCTGTGGTTGTGGTTGTCGACATATTCACTTGGGGTCCAGTACTTGCTGTTGTTGTTGTGCCCGGTGGATTAGTTGCAACTCTAGGGGTTGTTGTTTCTGTGGTTGTGGGGGTGGGTGTTTCTGTTGTTGTACTAGTTGTTGTGGTTGTGGTTGTTGGTGAAGTCGTAGTTGCTTCTGTGGTTGAAGTAGGTGTTTCTGGGGTTGTACTTGTACTTGTGGTTGTGGTTGTTCCTGTGGTTGTGGATGTTGGTGTGATTATAGTTGTTTCTGTGGTTGTTGTAGTTGTTTCTGTGGTTGTACTTGTAGTTGTTGTTGTTGTGGTTGGTGTGGTTGTAGGTCTTGTTGTGGGTGTGGTTGTAGGTGTTTCTGTGCTTGTAATTGTTGTTGTGGGTGTTTCTGTGGTTGAAGTTGTAACTGTTTCTGTGGTTGTCGTAGGTGTTTCTGTGGTTGTACTTGTACTTGTGGTTGTGGTTGTTGGTGTGATCGTAGTTGTTTCTGTGGTTGTGGTTGTTGTAGGTTTGGTTGTGGTTGTTTCTGTGGTTGTGACTGAAAATGTTTCTGTGGTTGTACTTGTAGTTGGGGTTGTTGGTGTGGTCGAAGTTGTTTCTGTGGTTGTACTTGTACTTGTGGTTGTGGTTGTTCCTGTGGTTGTTGTGGTTGGGGATGTTGATACACAATTGTTAACACAACATTTTACTCGTATTTCATAGTCATTACATATGTAAGGTATAGCTTGATCTTTATTACGACAAGTAAGTCCAACTTCTGCATCGCATGTTACGTTTTGACCCAGTTCATTAAAAGGAGTATTTAAGCCTTTTGCTCTACATTCTATTTCCAGAGGTTTTGTGCAAACATTTCGATCTAGATCAGGAATTTTTTCAATGGGTTCATAATCCCCACTGTTTTGGTCGCCTTTGTCAGGTTTATTGCTGTTTGTCCAATGAGACCACTTACAAACATAGCAGGGTGTTGTTGTGGGTGTTTCTGTGGTTGTTGCTGTTGTGGTTGTGATTGTGGTTGTTGTAGGTGTTTCTGTGGTTGTACTTGTAGTTGTTGTTGTGGTCGTTGGTGTGGTTGTAGGACTTGTTGTGGGTGTGGTTGTAGGTGTTTCTGAGGTTGTAATTGTTGTTGTGGGTGTTTCTGTGGTTGTAGTTGTAACTGTTTCTGTGGTTGTCGTAGGTGTTTCTGTGGTTGTACTTGTACTTGTACCTGTGGTTGTGGTTGTTGTAGGTGTGGTTGTGGTTGTTTCTGTGGTTGTGGCTGTAAATGTTTCTGTGGTTGTACTTGTAGTTGGGGTTGTTGGTGTGGTCGAAGTTGTTTCTGTGGTTGTACTTGTACTTGTGGTTGTGGTTGATCCTGTGGTTGTTGTGGTTGGGGATGTTGATACACAATTGTTAACACAACATTTTACTCGTATTTCATAGTCATTACATATGTAAGGTATAGCTTGGTCTTTATTACGACAAGTAAGTCCAACTTCTGCATCGCATGTTACGTTTTGACCCAGTTCATTAAAAGGAGTATTTAAGCCTTTTGCCCTACATTCTATTTCCAGAGGTTTTGTGCAAACATTTCGATCTAGATCAGGAATTTTTTCAATGGGTTCATAATCCCCACTGTTTTGGTCGCCTTTGTCAGGTTTATTGCTATTTGTCCAATGAGACCACTTACAAACATAGCAGGGTGTTGTTGTGGGTGTTCCTGTGGTTGTTGCTGTTGTGGTTGTTGTAGGTGTTTCTGTGGTTGTACTTGTAGTTGTTGTTGTGGTCGTTGGTGTGGTTGTAGGTCTTGTTGTGGGTGTGGTTGTAGGTGTTTCTGTGGTTGTAATTGTTGTTGTGGGTGTTTCTGTGGTTGTAGTTGTAACTGTTTCTGTAGTTGTTGTAGGTGTTTCTGTGGTTGTAGTTGAAGTTGTGGTTGTTTGTGTGGTCGTAGTTGTTTCTGTGGTGGTGGGTGTTTCTGTGGTTGTACTAGTTGTTGTGGTGGTGGGTATTTCTGTTGTTGTACTAGTTGTGGTTGTGGTTGTTGGTGTAGTCGTAGTTGCTTCTGTGGTTGAAGTAGGTCTTTCTGGGGTTGTACTTGTACTTGTGGTTGTGGTTGATCCTGTGGTTGTGGTTGTTGGTGTGATCGTAGTTGTTTCTGTGGTTGTTGTAGGTGTTTCTGTGGTTGTACCTGTAGTTGTTGTTGGTGTGGTTGTAATTGTTTCTGTGGTTGTGATCGTTGCAGTGGTGGTTGTGGTTGTTGGTGTTGTTGTAGGTGTTGTTGTTGGTGTGGTTGTAATTGTTTCTGTGGTCGTGATCGTTGCAGTGGTGGTTGTGGATGTTGTTGTGGGAGTTTCTGTGGTTGTTGTAGGTGGTTCTTCGCAAGCTGCAAAATAAATATTTACATGAGACTTACATGAATCTTTTTAGTTAAAATGTACATATGATATTTTCTATTCCATTGTTCTCTATGTTGTGATAGTCAATCACAAGAATAGTCATAACCATGCTTACCTTGGATAATGCATCCAGTCTTTGCTGAACGACAATCACTAAAAGATAAGCACAAAATAACAGATTCAACACAATGTATAAACATTTAGTGTCATATGTTGGTTTTGGCACAACATCACACGATGCCAATTTGGTATCTTAGCAACTTGCCTCGCTTTCCAGTGGGATGAGAGACATGTTAGGGAATGTGACAGTGCAAATCCTTTCATTTTATTTGTGAAGGCACACCCATATGCAACAAAACCATTTTTATTCATGCTCTCTTTCCACCTTAATTCCACACTCTTCAGCCAGCAAACGTGATCATGTTAAATGTTACTGAAACAAATATTTATATGTGGAATCTGTGTCAATTCACAGCCTGGGCCAGTGTGGCAAGGTGTCAATAAAGTGTAGGTCAATGATACAGGTGAAACTCGAAAAATTTAAATATCATGCAAAAGTCCATTTATTTCAGTAATTCAACTTAAAAGGTGAAACTAATATATTATATAGACTCATTACATTCAAAGTGAGATATTTCAAGCCTTTATTTGTTATAATTTTGATGATTACGGCTTACAGCTTATGAAAACCCCAAATTCAAAATCTCAGAAAATTAGAATATTTCATGAAATCAATAAAAACAAAAATGTAAATACAGAATTGTCGGCCCTCTGAAAAGGATAGTCATGCATATGTACTCAATACTTGGTTTGGGCCCCTTTTGCATGAATTACTGCCTCAGTGCGGCGTGGCATTGATGCTGTCAGCCTGTGGCACTGCTGAGGTGTTATGGAAGACCAGGATGCTTCAATAGCATCCTTCAGCTCTTTTGCATTGTTTGGCCTCATGTCTCTCATCTTTCTCTAGGCAATGCCCCATAGATTCTCTATGGGGTTTAGATCAGGCGAGTTTGCTGGCCAATCAAGCACAGCAATCCCATGGTCACTGAACCAGGTTTTGGTACTTTTGCCAGTGTGGGCAGGTGCCAAGTCCTGCTGGAAAATGAAGTCAGCATCTCCATCAAGCTTGTCTGCTGAAGGAAGCATGAAGTGCTCTAAAATGTCCTGGTAGACGGCTGCGTTGACTCTGGACTTAATAAAGCACAGGGGACCAACACCAGAGAACATCCATCTTCTTTTGCAATTATCTTTTGAGGCTTTCCCTCCTTGTTGAGGGTGTCAATGATGGTTTTCTGCACAACTGTCAGGTCAGCAGTCTTCCCCATGATTGTGAATTCTACTGAACCAGACTGAGAGACCATTTATAGGCTCAGGAACCCTTTGCAGGTGTTTTGGATTAATTAGCTGATTAGAGTGTGACACTTTGAGCCTATAATATTGAACCTTTTCACAATATTCTAATTTTCTGATATTTTGAATTTGGGGTTTTCATAAGCTGTAAGCCATAATCATCAAAATTATAACAAGGCTTGAAATATTTCACTTTGAATGTAATGAGTCTATATAATATATTAGTTTAACCTTTTAAGTTGAATTAATGAAATAAACTAACCTTTGCACGATATTCTAATTTTTTGAGTTTCACCTGTATGTAAAAAGCAATTATTCATTTAATCAGAGTGAGCCACCTACTCACCTAGACTTTATTGGTACTGGCCAGTGTATACAGAGATGTTATCATGTAGATGGATATGGGGAAAAACATCTGTTTAAAAATAACATATCTGTATATGTGTGGATAGATATTGGCCTACGTTTCCTCAATGGAAAACCAGAGGGTTTCTGAAGTATGACAACTATTACTAAACATGACAGGAATGAAAGTAACAAATGTGGTTGGCCATGATTCTCACAGGCTGTAACAAGCCTACCATGTATGATAATGTACTATGTCTGATTCAACCCTTTATGTATGTCCTGCGTCCATGTGAACCCCAGGTTGACCAGGTAATGCATTTGAAACACCCCTGATGGAGTGAGCAAGACGCACTTGACTTTGATCAGTGCAGTGCTGCAAAATGCTTAAAAATAGTACCCATAATGTCTTATTTGTATTTTCTTCACAACGAATCACTACTTTATTATACATATATATATGCTATATCATGCTGCAACAAAATTGTTTTTAATTTATGATATCACTTACCAGCATGAATGTATGACAGTATTAATTATTTCATTGTGTCAGCTTTACAATTTAATTTATTTTTTTGGAATAGCATAACATTTGCACCATTGTCAGTCTTAATAAAATGGAAAGTGTCCTACCAGTACTGGCATTTTTCCTTCGAAGGCACACGCTCCTCTGGTTCGTAATGATTCCCCTCACTGTCATAGCAGCCACATTTCTCCTTTGATACACATTTCATGGTATCTTCTCTCAAATAAGATCGTTCAGGCGGGCAACGTGGATAGCAACCTTAAAAATTCAAATATTACAGTAAATCACCAAAAAAACACGGAATAGGTACAGACAGGAAGTCAAGCCCAAACCCTGGGACAGTCTCTGAGTGATTAAAGTGAATCAAAGGTTGTTAGGATGATGGTAAGCACCACTGCCCTTAACCAGTGGGCTTTGCCAGAACAAAAGCATGTGCTTTCAATCACTTCTCCCTAATAAACTCTTAATTATGAAATACCCACATGACTTTTATTTCATTTGTACCTTCTAATGCTGGAATTTTATTGGAGCAAATTCCTGAGGGATTCTTGCAAGTCTTCATGCAGGGTTTCCCACAGGACTCATAGTGCCATTCACACTCTCCATCAGGGTTGTAATAATCACAAAATAGAGCTAATGAAACAAAGGAAAGGAATATTAACAAGCTTCTGTAAGCTGACAATACACTTTTTTAAAAAAGAAATTACACAATTACAATACTCACGGCATATTGTGGGAGTTCTCCATTTTATGCAGGCTCCGGCCTTGTTACAGGCTGCTGCATAGGCTGCGACGGCTGAGCAGAAACACTCACAATCTCCTCCTGTATTGCAGGCACACGTATCTCTCACACATGCATCATGATAATTCTGTGGCTCCACCTTTTTGGAGGAAAAAATTGTAAATGTAAGAGGGGCTAAATTATATTCAGTATTATACAAAAAGTAATCATGTGGTTAGTTATCTGACTACAATAATGTTGTTTGTGTTTTCATGCCATGTGTTATTGCTCAACTGTTTCCTTACCTTTGAATGGCAAGCAGCAAATACTTCACTGTTGATAATGCTGCAGTGTTTTGAGGCCCACGCCTTCCTGTTTGAGTACAGACTGCAGGGATTTTTTATTGCTTTTGCATCAGGGCATGTAGTTGACGTTTTCCAGCTGTTTCCAAAATCGAGGCCTTTAGCCACAACTACTTTGTTTCTGGTGGTGAAATCATCCTTGACATTCCCATTGAAGTTCCCACACAAACCACAGACTTTTCCCTGGGATAAAATGGAATAGTTAATTTGTAAACTGGCAACCACTTCAACAATTACCTGAATACCTGTGTCTCTGCTCACCTTGAATGCCGAGCTGAGTTTGATAATGAGTGTTGTCTTCTTATTCCAAATGAGAATAAGACCATTCTTTGCCTCAATGACAAGATATATACCAAAAGAGTGGACCTGATAGGGTATGTCCACCCCTTTGCTTTGTTTGATAACTTTGATATTTTCCTCTGAAAGAACAATTTCTTTGTTCTGAAAGAAACAAAACATACTTATTTGTAGTCCTGCAAAGACAGCATTAAAAAAAAAAAAAAAGCTTTTAAATGCATATAATAGAGTAATTTACCCCTAGGTAGAGCTTGATAATAGTGGAGCAGATGGTGTCAGTTGATCCACAAGGGATGCTCTCAGTCAAAACCCTGAAGCTGCCAGTCATTTTGCCCCCACAATAATCCTGCAAGATATTGATGTCAGTATCCCAAGACTAGCTTTCCACAAATTGCAAAAGACAAAACGAAGTTGCTCTATACCTGCGTGAAGATGTAGCCGCAGTCCCCATTAAAGGAGAATCTCTTTTCATCAAAAGTTATGTAATTCCCTTCTCCATATATGGTGCAGGTTCCATCACACTTATGAGCTGTACAATTCCATTTTTGACTTATGCAAGTGCTATGAAATATATCGATGAAGAAATGTCACGTTACATCTCAGATTTAAAAAACAAATTAGTGTGTAAAGGATTAGAGGGCTCACCAGGTGTTGCAGTCCATTGTTACTGTCTGTCCAGGCTTATAGGACTTTCCATCATATTTGCAAGGACAGTGCTCCTTCGCAGTGCAGCCTCCATTGCCATCTGACAGTAGGCCAGCAGGACACACACAGCCTGAGATACACTGTTTACTCTCCTGTACAGCATAAAGCAATGTATTTAACACATCATCCTGCTGCTTTAGTATACACGTGTAGAAGATTTAACAACAATCATGAACCAGCGTTTCAATCTTACACATTCTGTGTCCTCTGTATGGCAGCTTTTTTGGCACTCTGATCCCTTGACGCCCGGCTTTGCACTTGAACAGTTGAAGTAAATCATTGGACCCTTGCATGCTGATGACAATGAAAGCATGTTACAAAAGACACCACTGTACACCTGATGTTGCACATACAGTGCTTTGGTGTATAGGGGATAAGCTGAGCGATTTGTACTTACAGTCATTTTTGGTTGGTCCTTTACATTCTAGCTTTCCATTGTGACAGATGCTGAAATGCACAGAAAAAACAGGCAAGGAGGCCAAAGAAGAGAAATACATTTTATTGTTAAAGGCGCCATACGTAAGAATGTGGCCAAAAACGGTTACTACACTCAAATTCAAGATACTGCAGCGAGTCGTATCCGCCTCCCCCTCCACCCCCTCCCCTCCAGACTCGAGGTTGCCAGAGTACACACAATTCTGTTCTCTCAGTAAAGATCAAGATGTATTATTATTTATGGTAACGTTAGCTGTTGACAGGGGATGGACATATAAGATGGAATAATGTTATTCATGATATTTGACAGAACTGTCCTTCATTTTTGCCTCCCCTTTTATAACGTTATATAGTTTATGGCGATATACATGCAAAGACTTAAAGAGGACTTGAATAAGTATCAAATGAAAGATTTCGTATTGTCCAGCCGCTGCTGGCAAACGCACCGACAGCGGCTGGACATCGAGTGGACATCGAGTGGACAGCGGCTGGACATCGAGTGGATATCGAGTGGACAGCAGCATGCTGGAGACTGGATGCCTGTACCAGGACAGTGCTAATGCTGCTAGCGTTAGCTGTGCTGCTAACGTTTGTTTCTATGATCGAAATGAATAACGTTAGTACTCGACAATTCAAAGTATTCGAAATGTCCATCCCCGTCAAGCTATGATGCTAACTTAGTTAGCCAAGCTTAACTTACCCGTCTAGGAGAAGGGTAGCCAATTCTGCATCCATTTTCAAAATCCTCTTAGCTTTCAACTGTCTTCACCATTCAAATACATCTCCTATACAGACCCTCGCTTTGCCTCGAATTTTATCTTGGCGTTTTTGTGATTCTTAATGAGGTCTTTTAGATTTTGTTGCCTCCGCCATTGTAGCTCAGTCGTAACTGGCAACCTGTGGTTGCTCGGCAGCTGAGACTCTACTGACCGCAATGATTTGTAGACGGCGGTGGGAGGCGCCACGTGCCAAAACATGATTTCAAAACATCAACATGATTTGCAGTCTGCAAAAGATATATTTTGGCTGCATTGTTGTTGTTGGTGAGTTCCGTATGTTATATGGACATTATTCCTGAGTCTCTGTGACATATTAGGATGATTTTACGGCCAGTTGCTTTAGATTTCTTACATAGTGTACCTTTAATTTTTGGTAGTTTTAGCTCAGTTTATTTCTCAAGCAAAACAATATAAGACAGTGGTTCCAAACGGCTCTTATTTTTTTAGGATTTACAATTCTCAGTGGTAGTTAAGTCTTTGTCCCTAAACACAGGCCAAATTGATGCCAATAAAATCTTGTGTCCATCAGTCCATTCTCTGAACGGAGGAGGTTGCAGGAAGCTGGGGACTATTTTAGCGCAAACTGAGAAAAAGCAGTGTATACTTGAACCATCACTGGTCTGTCAAAGTCTATCTGATGTCACTGTGTTTGTGTTTTTAACACATAAAATATATTATATAAATATGAAATAACATAAAGGTGTAGACTGAGCCTTAAACCCAAGAAAATATGGCTTAAAAAAAATCTACATTAAAACCATTGCATCTAGGAGCCGCAACTAAGTAAGGCACACAAAGCAGTTTGGCAGTTTAGTTTCTACAGCATAATGTCAATAGACCTAATCAGAAGAATAGATTATTATTAAAGTTAATGACGCATTGTCTTTACTGAGAAGAACAAGTTACATTTTTGAAGTAATGTTGTTTTGTGTTTGGGCCATATTATGGGTAGGACATTTGTGTCTTCATAATTCAATCAAAAAAAAAGTTGCTTCAAACAAAAACAATTATTTTTAATTAAATAAAATCACTTAAATAAAAAAAAAAAAAACTTTTTCAATCATAAAAAAAAGTTGTTGAATGCAAAAAAAAATTTGAGACTCAAAAAATTGCATTTGAACCCTTTTTTTGGATTGAAAATGTTTTCTTTGATTGAAGTAATCTTTTTTGTGTTTGGGCCATATTATGGGTAGGACATTTGTGTCTTAATCATTCAATCCCCAAAAAGTTGCTTCAATCAAAAAAAATATTTTCAATCAAAAAAAACCTCAAATGCAAAAATAAAATTGAACCCCCGCCCCCCCAAATAATAAATTATTTGAAGTGTTGTTGTTTTTTATAGAAAATATTTTTTTCAATTTGAAGTGATTTTTTATTTTTTTTTTTGAATGAAGTAAAAAAAGTTTTGAAGTCATTTTTTTTTTGGATTGAATTATTTTGACACAAACATCCCGCAGTGGGCCGGTGCTTCCCCATAGGTCAGACATGTTTGAGTGACAAGTGTCTACACCAACAACGTCTTTCTGACGTCATGGTCGCCAGCAAGCCAGGGAGCAGTGGTGGAGTTGTTGGTAAGTAGATAAAACAGTATTAAAATGACTGGTGTCATGTTATTAGCCTACTCTGTTTGATATTTGGATTAAACATAAAGCTTGCTAACTTAGTTCACGTTGACTAATTTGTGTGATGGTGTTAGATATCTAATGCTGTCATATTGTCAGACAGGCTAGCAGGGTGCGCTAACGGCTAGCTCATAACGTTAGCCGATGGCCCTGCACACTGAATGAATTGTTTATTTCACTTAAGTACAGAGGCTTGCTATGTGCTAGTGCTATGTTATGTTATAATAAGTAACGTCATTAGTGGTCAAACAACAGTCCACAGGCCAACTGTTGCCCGCAGCGCTGCCTGTTTAGCAGCAACAGGTCATGCAGAGCCTGAGTCTATCTTCTCACACAGCCCACAGGATTACAGCTATTTGACTATCCCGCTCTCTCTCTCGCTCACAGGTAGTGGTGTCCCCACCATCACACATACAGGCAGTCAAACGCTCACAGACACAGAGGCAGATGCTTTTATTTTGAGAGCGGGACATACATATGCCATCCCGTACGGGACAAAATCATTATGATGAAAATACGGGACGTCCCCGTGAATGTATTATATCCACTGACGTCCCAGGCGGCCAAAACGGGACGTCAGTCATGTGGGCTGTGTGAGAAGATAGACTCAGGCTCTGCATGACCTGTTCAAAAACCTTTTTTCTATGATTGAAAAAGGTTTTTTTTTGATTGAAGTGATTTTTTTATTGAAAATATTTTTTTTAGTTTGAAGCAACTTCTTTTTTGATTGAATTATGAAGACACAAATGTCCTACCCATAATATGGCCCAAACACAAAACAACATTACTTGAATCAAAAAAGTTGCTTCAAACAAAAAAACCTTCACTTCTATCAAAGAAAACATTTTCAATCAAAGAAAAACAGTGTTCAAATGCATTTTTTTTAGTCTCAACTATATTTTTGCATTCAAATACTTTTTTTCTTTGATTGAAAAGGTTTTTTTTGATTGAAGTGAAGGTTTTTTTATTGAAAATATATATTTTGATTGAAGCAACCCTTTTTTTGATTGAATTATAAAGACACAAATCTACCTTCATAGGGGGGGCAGTACCCTCCTACATATAACATAACTCAGGTTGGTTTTGCTTTTGTTGGTTAATCTTCACTTAAAGTCAAACCGAATTTCCCGTATTACTAGTCAAACCTCTGTTAAAAAAGTAAGTTGAAGATAAAAAGCAATGCAAGCAATGCCAGGCTAGCTGGTTTTTTGGAGCACTGCATGCCTTAACACCGGTACTCACTCTGCAGTGAGCTTGATCTGTAGTACACAAAGTTGACCCACAACTGGCTCCTGGGACTTTGACGCACAACTTAGCACCCACTAATCTTGTGTCGCTTTTGTTTAGCTAAAAATAAAGTTCCCAATTTGCCTCCTGACGGAGACCTTTGCTATGTGTCATTTCCCATCTCTGTCTCCACTCTCCCGCTTCTTTCCTGTGACCTCTCGACCATCAGCTGACTAATGAAACTAAAAAAAAAATGACTGTTCTGCCTTATTTGCTCTGAAAAATCAAAATTCTCACCAAGTTTGTCCATTGACAGTTTTCTTTTGCTTTGGATGTACCAACGTCTCTCCCTCACCACAGGGGCATTTATTGGCTGGCACACACTCTCCCTTCTCATTTAGGTAAGTTCCTTCAGCACAGCCGCAGCCATCAAGGGGGGTAAAGCTAACCCCACATGTCAAGTCTGACTGACTGAGAGAACGGCAGGTGCGTCCACAGCTTGTCATTTGGTAGCCATAAACCAAAGTCGACGGGCAGGCAGTCATGTACTTCCCTTTTGAAAGGGAAAAGATTCACTCAGTGTTTGAATATGATAGATATAGACTTCATTGTTTCAGCTTTGGTAGTTTAGGTTTGACTTACTGCAGGCGCTGTTCCTCCACCCATTCAGTAAAACACCTTCAGCAGCACATGCATGGACATAGGCAGATAAGCTAGCACACATGCATTCTTCACTGTTTTCACAGGCACAGGCATCGTATGTACAAGCCTAAGGAGAGAAACGGCAAAAATGAATAGTTGAAATGTGTGTGAAAGAAAGTAAAATTGGCCATATGTCAGACAACATATAGAATGCAATCATTGCTTACAGCTTCATAGTCCTCTGGGTTTATTTCAGAATGGCACTTGGAAAAAATCCCTTTTCGGTCCGATAGCAAGGCGCACCAGTGTTTGGCATATTTCTCTACAAAGAAAACAAAGACTTATTAACTTGTACAGTGTTGTGAAGAATGATATAAACAATTTGGAGTATAAGGTCTGTTACCTACCCTTGGCTGTGCTAAAACTGCAGGGGTCCTTCAATTTGTTTTTCGTATCCTGGCAGGTCGATTCTGTTTTCCATGCATTAACAAAGGGACCAGCTGTTCCCTCAACCAATCCAGAGCGGGTTCTGAAGTCATCAACTTCCACATCATTAAAATCTCCACAGAGACCTGAATGAGGATAAGGATTTTGTCTTAATGCTCACCCCAATACTCCTCATATTGTGTGCTACACTATAATCAAAAGTTCTCAAGAAGTGAAACAAACCTGCAAGTTTTCGCTTATTGGAAACACTGGCTTTGATGTAGACCTGCATGATGGGTGTGAGCTGAATCTCAAGTTGAAGCCCAAGGGCGGTGTGGATTACAATGAAGAATGTTGATGGTTTGAAGACTTTTATGTCATCTGCAGGCAAAAAAACATTTTCACATGAATTAGAACAGACAGTTTCAATTTGAGAAAACTTGATTTTGTCTGTTATTTAATAGAAAAATGAATCACAAAAATAACCATCCACTCACCCACGAAATAAGGCAGTTTGGCACTACTTTTTTGGTAATCAACTTGTCCGTTTGCTGTAACTTTTATCGTTTGCTGCAGGGAAAGAAGACAATATGTTAAAAAACTACAGAGTACATCTCAACCTCTCCTTCAGCTATGAAACAGAGAAAATCCTATGAGTATGTTTTCACTGTGTTAGGAGAAATCCATAGTGTACTCTCATTTTACCGTGCTGTTGCGAATTTGCAGAGTGACTGCAGTCAGGCAGGTGGCCTTATCTGATTTTTCACATTTTTTCAGGTCACCAAGGACACGGAAAAGCCCACTAGTTTCCTAAAATCAAAAAGAAAAAAAAACGCCCTTGGTTACAAAGAGTTTTCTTTTTTATTTATTTATCATTTTTTTACAGGTTATGTCATTTTTTTGTAAATTAAAGGATGAATTAAAGTTTGAATGCCTCACTTTTGAGAGAACATATGTGCAGTCTCCAGTGAAAGTGTATGTTTTCTCGTCATATGTGGAGATATGGGAGCCACCCAGGACAGAGCAGATACCAGGACAGTTCTTATCCTTACAGCTCCACTGACCCTTGGTGCAGGTGCTGTCAACAGAGTTCAATCACTTTACATAGACGGACCACCATGACGGACATGTTGTAAATGTAAACATTATACTGAAAGTAAAGTGATTACCATTGTTTACATTGCCTCGAGATTGTTTTCCCTGGGGAGTATGGCTTGCCATTGTGCATGCAGGAGCACTTCTCAACAGCAACACACCCAAGTTTTGTAATGTCATCAAAGACGGTCCCTTGGAAGAAACACAGCGACATGATTAGTCGAAGCGGAACAGCTCTACAGTGAAAACACTGTAAAAGCCTTCCATGTACATGGGTATTGCAAAATATATTTTTTTTTGTGTGTGCCGAGCCAAGCGGGTGTAATCGGGGAGAATGTATTTATTTGCACTCTCAATTAATAATTTGTGTGCATAAATATAATTATTTGTTTTATGTTTAAGGAATGTCAAAGATAAAATTATTGGCAGTAAATTAACATGTCTCCATACAAATGAAACAAACAAATAACAAACAAACAAACAAACATAGTATCTGAGCTCCTCAATAGATTTATTCATCCATGGCCTATAAAACTTTTACTGACAATTTTTAGTACATTAAGCTAGAGGGTTGCATGCTAGCACCTAACTGATAGCAGCCAAAGCTTGAAGCTTTAGTCTTATGTAGCAGCACAAATGTGTAAAGATAAGTGTTGAGAGAACAAGGAAAAATTTAATCAATGTAACGACCTTACAGGCAACTGAAGACAAAAACACAGGTGCTAGCCTGGTGCTAAAAACTACAATTTCCCCTTCTGACTTGACAGTAACACAGCAGCACATATTAAGTAACTGACAGCATAAGTTAAATATTTATATGAACAAATTATACTTAAATTACATTTATTTATACATATAGACAAATATCATATGTCCTGATTTTCAAATGTGGACACTTACCAGGTGGACAGAAGCATCCATCTATGCAGTGATCATCACACACTTGGCTTCTCTCGGGGTTGCTGCAGGTGTCAGTACAGGGACTACCACATTCCCTATACACCTTGTTGAAAGGGCATGTTCTTGCTATTCAGCACACAAAAAATGAACGATTTATAAAAACAGAGTTTCAGATATAAATTCACAAAGCTCCAACATGAAAATGCTGTTCTTACCGCACAGGTGTTTGCTCCTCCATTCCAGTGGTTTCCCGCCTGCATGAGCACACTGACGGGAGTACTCTGATATGGTTGAACACAAGCATGAAGTGCTCTTGCTGTCACAGTTGCACTGGTCTTTCTCACAAGCTTTGAGGAAGGAGTCAGTCTTTATCAGGCCTTTACAGCTGCGGAATTCAGGTCTTGAGAGCAGGTTCTTACAGTGGTCTGTCTGAGGGTCAAAGCAAATGTGTTTAAATTGTATCAGTAAATTATTTACACACAATCCTTTGAAGCAAATTCATTTTTACATACCTGATTTGCACAGCTCTTTGTGTCAATAGATGAGATTTCTTCACATTTTTCCGTTGGACCATTGACTTTCCAGGCATCCCCATAATCTTCAGGAGTTAAAGTATCCCCTGTTCCTAGAAGCAAATATAGGTTTCACCAAAAATGTGAAGACTGCCTGTGCGCAGTTTGTTTTAGGCTTTATTATTTAGTTATTACCTTTTTCGATGAACTCGTCGTAAATCTTTACTCCGTTGAAGTCACCACAAAGGCCACAAGTCTGATTCTTGAATTTTGCATCCAGCTCAACCTTAGAACCAAGTGGAAATTAGATTTGAAAAAAGGGCAGAAAAGAAGAAATCTTGGCACAATTTATGCCTAGTAGCTCACTGATACCTTTGTTTTAACACATAAGAAGAGAATAGAAAGTCTGAACATCCACATCATAATTTATCATATAATCTATCATATCATTATATAATCTAATATATAATTAGATAATTTATCAGTTGAAAACTACTGTCTCAAAGGAGGAACTGACAACCTTAAATCTAAAACATTAAGTGCTCTAAGGCTCTCACTTTTTCTGTTGCCTTTGATTAATATTGGTGTGAGTCAGTGCAGTATGTGTCTATCTCTGGTAGTATTGTGGTCTGTATAGATTTTCTCACATACACAGTGTGTCAAGAAATGTATTGATCAAGACGCTGAACTAGGTTTTGTCCCAGTGACACAATTTTCCAAACAACTTCTTGGCGAGTCAAAAAGCAAAACAGACAGTGAAGTAATGTATTATATAGCCCTCACAGTTGCTTCTCTTTAATTAATCTCAACTCATCATAAATTCACCTAAGTCAATTCTCATATAAATAAAGTGTATAAATTTCAGAGCTCAGTGAATGTGCTTATCTTTAAGTTATCAAAAAAAAACATGAGATATCATTTATACACAGTATGATGAGACAATGAATACACATACCCAAAGGGAGTCTTTTTCATCCCACATGACGATCAGACCCAGCTTTGCCTCAATCTGGACATAGGACACGGTTCTTCCGATTGAGATGCCATGGTGGTTGAATGGCACGGTAACACTAGAGACAAGAAAAATAAATGAATAAATACAAATAAGAAAATCAACCCAATTAGATATTAAAACATTACATTGTACAAAACTGTGTGGACTAATGTTCAACTGAATCTTGAATTTAACATCATTCTAACCAGCAGGTAATGAAAAGATTTCTCACGATTTATCATCAACTTTGACGGAAGTGTCGGCCAGCTCCACGACGACCCCATCCAGCTTCATAGTGACCTTCTTGATGGTAGTGGTCTTATTTATCACCTGTCTTTGTAGCTGAATATTGAAAAGCTCATAGTCACTCTTACACTGGGACGCAAGGACGTAGTTGCAAGTGAAGGGAAGCTGGAAGAAATCGCCGTCAAAAGTCTTGAAATGATAGTTCCCCCATGTGCTGCAGAACTGGTCTTTCTCAGAGCTTTTCACCTCTAGTTTGCGGAGAGAAAAAAACAAATACACCTTTATTACACTGAAGCGCAAATCATGTATTTTGTTTTTGGCTATCTTTTATATTTGGAAAAAAACAATCACCTGTGATTATTGGCATTTTTGCCACCTTCTGAACCATGACTGAAAAAAGAAAGACATTCATGTTTTAAGTTAGTAATTTCAATGAATGAATGAATAAATAGTTTTATTTTGGTTACAATATAAAATACTTAAATTATGTGCAATCAACTGACAAAATATTACCATACATGTTTCCACTAAACATTTTCTCACAACAAAATTTTAAACAAACTCTGTAACTGAAAAAGGAATAGGCTGAAACCGAGGCTTATTTTTACCTATCCTGTACAATCCATAAATTAACCCAGAATATCAGGTTATCCAATATGCACATAAAAAAACCCTTTATTTCACTGAATATGTCTTCACAGGTTAAGTTCACTTATGATAGTGCAGAACAATAAGATTCAGTTTAATATACGCAGCTCTCTTTATTTCCAATTGAGTGGACTCACCAGTAAGTCCCGCAGACAGTCCGAACCAGAGGGTCAGCCATGGTATCGCACGTTCAGGTGGCATCTTGGCTTGTCTCAAGAGCAACGAGCAGTCCTGACAGAGATGGATGAGCCGTTTGATGTCCAACTATAAATGTCACACAAAAATACTTCATTGGATGTTTGCTGTTTAGGAGGGGTCAAAGATACATTTGGGGTGTCAACCACTGTGGTTTCTGGCTCGATGAACATCACACCCGTGAAGAGGTTTCTTATTACAGCACTCATTAAATATTATATCAACAACTCTCTGTATCCAAAGCTCTATTTAGGCTACTCCTTAGTTAACATTAACATATATCTTATAAGTGAAGGAAATATTTCAAACTTTAAACTCAGTTAATCAATCAATGCACAGTATGCTTTAACTGTGACGTGTGCATGCAAGAATTGTGTGCTTTTCCCACTGAAACAGAGCATTTTTAAGTTGTAGGATGTGTCTCCATGTCCATGAAGATCGGTAAATGTGTTCAAATGTGTCATCAAATCACTCGACCATTTATTTAACTAACCATTTGCCAAGGGCTTATCACATGTTTACTGAGTGTCTATCATCGTCATCATCTCTCTATCATCTTCTCCCTCATATCAGGTATCACTGTTAATAAAACTGAGAGCAAACACATACTCATACAAGCGCTTCCTTGTTTGGGCTGTGTTAATTACTGGTCTAGTTTTAACTCTTGGTTGAAAAAAACCCTTTGTGACATGACGCTTCATAAGCTCATATGGGACAACATGTAAGGATCTTAGAAGTTGTAACTCGACACAAGAGAAAATAAAAAAGTTCGCTTCACACAATCTAAATGCTCAACAACTCTACAACATTGACACTACAAGTTTAAAGGATACTAAACCTACTAGAACTGTGTACCTTTTATCTAATAAAAAAAAAAGCACTCCAAGTAAGGAGGAAGGGCTTGAGAATGACTCGGCATGTCTGAGCCAGGAACTGCAGGGTGTCACTGGTGAGCTGTTGTGGTCGAATGCAATGGGATTTTTTTCTCAACAAATAAATGGAGTGGGGATGTGTTTAAGGAGAGAGTTCCAGAGAAGCACTGTTTGTTAGTCCTGTGGAGACAAGAGGTTGGCATTAGAGTAGCGGAGACTACGGGAAGCAGTGTGGGGTTTGAGGAGCAGTTCAAACAGAACTGCTTAAACATGTGATAAATAGTCTGACTCAATGCTTGAGCGTAAACATATTTGAGACAGTGCTGTGTATGAGTATGTGGCAAATAGTAAAAAAAACTGTTCACAATCCGGCTGACCAATCTATGAGTGAGTACAGAAAGGCGACTGTTAGGCCTTTTTGGAGATATGCGCAGAAACACACAGCACAGAGTGACTAACCCTAATCAACATAACTACAGAAGAAAAAAATGCTGGATCCTGTCAAAAAAACATGTTTTGAAGAAAGGATAAAACATGAAGAGAAAATTAACTGTCTACTCTGTTGTCTTACATGTCTGTTATCTCACTTTAATCATTCTGATAGAAAGATGTACCAGCTGGGCTGGTTGTCACTGTGTGCAGAATCCAAAAAAGGAAATACTAAAATGTAATATATTTATCTACATCTGTGATTGATTTAATTGGGACAGAGAACCATTAAAATACATTCATATTCAAAAATGAACTGAGATAAATTCTTTACTTTTTTTAAAAATCAAATCAAAAATATTTAATATTTTTGTTTTAACAGCTTGAACAGGTTGTGTTAGGATATGTCCTTGCAAAGAGAATGCCTTGCTCTGACACATAACAAACAGACAGGTTTGCATTGACTAATCTGTCAATACAGTCAAATTACAGAGGTTAGCTGGAGTTTAACAGCACCAGATGAATTGGCAGTGATATGGAGCTAGGTGTTGTGTGTGTGTGTGTGTGTGTGTGTGTGTGTGTGGTAGTTTTGTTGTTTTACAGGACAGACAGACAAAGGACAAGGACCCGGGAAGTACACAGCCTGGTGGCCTGCTGCAGGGAGCCGAGGGAAAACCTCAAACATGTGTCTGAGGTTCTCTGTTCGTGTACGCGACTATATTGTTATCTGCTTTTTCCAAAGAAAAGAAAAGAAAAAAATATGATAAAAAAATGTGTTAGTGTGAGGTTTTTTTTTAAGTTTGAGTGAGTCACAAATTAGTTCTTTGAGATGCAAAAGAAAGCAATAACATCGTTGGAAGGAACAAAGATAAAACAGATTTTATGTAGAATGTCCTCAGAAAATAAGTTGTCCGGTTGTCGTACTGATCCTCTGGTCACTTTATCTTGTCAGACAGCCTGGGAGTTTAGATTTTCTATGTATGATCAACTATAAGGAACTAAGGCTAACTTCATGGATGATATTGAATTTATAATTGTTGTTTAAAAAAATTTGTTCAACCTATACAAACAAAAATACTCTTTATCCCTGAGACAGGATAGATAGATAGTGTATAGAAAGATGCTGTAACTAGTAAGCTCCACATTAACAATGTGGTGTCCACTTAAATGTGATGTATTGAGGTGATTGGATCAAGATTGGATTGCTATGTTATTGCATTAGTCTTGGGATTTTTGCTTATGAATGTATGCTAGCACTGAATGAATGTAGAAATACTACTGGAAATACTAAAGCGTAATCATGTATTTTACCAGTTCTTGTTCAACCCGTAACGTTTCCATGTTAAAGCCTACACATTACTCTGACACACTACTTTGTTTGAACAACCTCAGTGATGTTTTAGTTTTTCTGAGGTACAAAAACATTTGTTAGAAGTTAAATAGAATTATGTTGATGTCAAATAAAACATCTTGAACAGCCTGGCCTTTCATTAAAACATGTTGAAGATATTATGGCATATCGACTGTCCTCCTTGAATCAACATAATTAATGTTGTCACTCAGAAATTCACCTCATCATGCTGCTGCCTACCTGTGGGAGAGGTCCAAAGACATGTTTGCCATTGGAGGAGCTCCTGTGTGAGTAGCTGTTTGAGTGCATCATTGCGTTTAAGTGGAAAAATAATGTTGTATTTTCAGACACCCAAGATCAAACACTGACTTTTTTTGTCACACAGCATTTCAAGTGTTTGTAAAACTAAAGTGGTCCACCAGCTGAAGTGATTAATAAAACATACTACAACTGTTTAAGGACATGTCAGACCACAGTTTACGTTCTCAGACAAGAGAAAATTGGCGTTGGACCAAAAGGGTTCAGGCAACATTGTTAAGTAAACATGTCAGAGTGAGTCAAACCAAAGTGACAGGACAAACAGCAAACAAACTGACGTCGTCTTGACGTAGGCCTCGTCACAGCTGCCTGATACAAAGAAAACATCCTGAAATGGTGTGATGACGCTCTCTAGTTTCAATGTAGTCATTTGGTCAAACCACCTTTTCCGTGAGAACTGGCAACATGCTTTATGAGAACAACACAATAAAGATGATGCTCACAGCACTGTCTCACAGTGCAGTTGTACTTATTTCTGCACTTTTATTAGTTGGACTTTTTTATACAAGAAAAAACCTTCCCTCAGGTTGCTCCTGGGCTCAACAACCTATGGACTGAGGTCTCGTGTTGCACAAACTGTATACAAACCCAAGCGCAAATCTGGATCATGGGGTTACTGGAAATGATAGGCCACTGAAATGTCCTGTCATAGATGAAAAGGAAATATGCAATATAACAGAAATCCTGCATTTTCTTTATCTCATTTTTACATGTAAACTGCAATATGCCAATTATTACCAAATGAATAAAGTCTTCAGTTATTTTCCTTGACATTTTCTGACATTTATAGAGAACAAAAGTTTTTAAAGAATGGCCTTCTAAAAAAAGGATTTCCAAAATATATCCAAAACAAATTAATAGGAAAGAAAGAATAAGAAATTAAAAACACTCATATTTTGAACAAAAATTTACAAAGTAAAAAGAATGAAAAAAATTGCTAACAAGACATAGGTGTATCTGATATTACATTTTAATTTTGTTGATGTGTTGTGCGTAACTTCTAGCTGCCATCTTGGTTTGAATTTGTTTTTAGAAGAGCTAGCTAGCAGATACGTGTTAGCTTAGCACTGTTGTGAACAGCCAGCTATGCTAGCATTACCGGAATGACCTGACACATTATACACATAACTACATTAGATTTATACACTGAGGACAAAGTAATTATGACTTTTCCCCCTGAATGATCAACTTTTCTCACCATCAGCAAAGGCTGAAACCGTGAAAAATAACAAAGTCATGGGTTTGAAGATTTCACTCACCATTAACAAATGAATATCTGGAGCAAGCTGATACAGAAAATACCATACAAATTCAGTGTGGAGAAATGCATTTTCCCACATGAAAAAAAAATACTAATTACTGTAAACTGTATGGTCAGTATTCAGTAACAGTATTGCTGTCCAACATTAGGGAGCTGTCTCGGATGTCTGTCAAGGATTTCAGCTGATGGAAATTTGCCTTATCAAGTCTAAGTGTGTGTTTTTTTTTTAGGTTGGCACTGAAGCCTGATGTGTTGTTTCTATTCAGCAATCTGGCTTCTTCTCAGGACCAACTGATCCCCCTCTCCACTTCACCCTTCAAAGTTCTTCTTTAATTATATTGATTAAAGATGATTGGACTTTTTTAATGAATATAATTAATTATTGATAGTTTATAAATGCAAATCAAAACAACTTAAATAGGTACAAACAAGACAAAAGAGTTGATACTTCAAGTTGCATCTTTTTATTTGAATTGACGAATATTCTCTACAATTGTAATACTTTGTAAGAGATGTAATGATTAAGACGACATGAGAAGAAACTTTCACATCCATCAATGTAATGACATATTGTGTATTACGCCAGAGTGAAGCTTCGCCTCCTGCGAGCGGACTGTCCAACCGCTCTGGTGCACTCTGTGTGGCCACAACCACACTCCTCCACATGGATGTAGGTGTAGGGTACCACCTCTCCATTCAAGCAGTGCAAGTCAATGGTGCGATTGCTGAAGCGTGTCTCCTTACAGCAGGAGCAGGAATGCTGCATAGAAGCTGCTGCTTCAGAGTACCTGAAGAAGGCATAGGAGGGATTGATAAATGCAAACATCTGCACTAAACGATACCTAAACATTTTCTTTCCAGAGGAATGAGAATTTTCAGTATCCTCCTTACTTGGTGAAAGTGTTGCAAGATCCTTCACAATATGGCATTTGGACCTCCTGGTAGGACTGACAGCTCTTGTGTGTAATGTGAGTTTTCATTGTTACTAACTTGCAGGCCTTCTCTTTCTCCACACCTTTTATAAAAGAGATACACATTCACAATTTCTTTCAAGTACCTTTAAAAGAAATGTAAACACAAATCAGAACAGTCATACTCACAAGTCTTACAACAGCCATTTGCAGCAGTCTGGATTGTTTCCTACAGAGGAAAATACACAACATCAAAAAAACTCATTTTCTCATAGATGACTATCCAGATGTGTTGAAATTGATACTTACAGTTTTGCAGTTGCTCTCCTGGAATGGCGGGCACACAATGTGTGAACTGATTGTTGTTAAAGTCTCACCACTCTTAACACAGCTGTAGAGCTCACAATTACTCCCAAGTGGTGACCAGGTTTTTCCTAGCTGGAGAGCAGTGAGATGAGGGGACACACATAAACCGGAATTTACACAGACACCTTATTACTGAGAAACTTTACGTTATTAATGAGGAACAGGTGGAATAGCAGCCAACATAGATGATTCAACCTACCGCCACAAGCTGCTTGGTACCATTAACATTGACCATGCAGTGTGTCTGTACACACTTTCCACAGCATTCATCTGAATGTGTTTGTACATATTCATACCCCTGAAGGAAAGGAGTAGTTAAGTTGCCAAGTAAAGTTTACAAGTTCACCCTCTCAATAAACATATTCTTAAGAAAACAAGTTGCATAGTATTCAATGTGTGTTCGGGTATGATGGGCGCAATTCCTCTTACCAAGTCACAGCTTTTACATTGATGTAGCCTACAAGTAATCTTGAATAGACCGGACTTGGGATCAACCTCAAATGAGCAGGTACAGTCCTGACAAACAGCTGCAGGAACTGACATGCCAGGCTGGTAAATGAAGAAGACATGTATTCATACTTTAGTTTTTAGTCATTCATAACTGAAGCAATCTAACAAATATCATTTGATAACAATAGTGACATGTTAACAAATTATGTAAGAAATCATTTTGCACTCCTAACTTATTTACCTGGTATTCAATATCTTTGTGCACACAAACTCTCTTAGGATCTAGAAAGAGTAAGACAATGGAAACTGCATGAAAGTATCTGTCGTCTTGAGGTTTTATATAAATCAAGCTATGAATTAATGAGCTCACCACATCTATGCTCCGGACAGCATCCTCCCTCAGGAACACTGAAAACTGGTTTATATCCAATAGGACAGTTCATGTTGGTCTCTGGGCAAGTGTTGCTGTGACATTCTTTGGAGATGATACAACAGTAAAAGCAACTAGTTACAAACCATCTTCAAGAATTGTCATCTATATCAATTTGAAAACTGTAGAAGAAAAATTTGCATTGATGCTACATGTCTTACGGCAAACAAAGACAGAACAGCAGGGGTCTGATGGATTAGTCTGGCTGACAAGAACAAACCCTGGGCCAGTGCAGTTTGTTTGAGGTGGTGCTGGGCACACCTTAGGCTTGCATGTCACAGTCTTCGTTGACTCCTCACAGATGCAGTCTTGGCAGTTATACTCAAACCTCTCATTAAACTGAAAGATTACAACACAGTTGTGACTTAACTTTCTTTTGCAAGCAAGGGTTAGGGTTAGGATTTTAATTAAACACTCTCACCTCACGAGGAATGCCCTCAGGATCAATACATCCTGTTGAGCAAAGGACACAAATGAGCATTTCTAGGACTTCATGATTGATTAGATACTTTTAGTTCACTGGCAGGACATACAAATTTACAGCACACTTACCACACTTATCAACACATATGCCAGACTCTTGGTTGAAGAGTTTCATTCCATCAGGACAAAAGCAGCCCTCAGTAGTGAATTTTGAAGGTGGTTTATCAAAACTGTAATATTCAATCATCAAGAAAGATGTCAGTTTTTATCATTCCTTTAAGATCTCTAAAAACACAGCTAATTTAAACACTCCATTCTAGGCTACTGTGTTGTGGTCAAGAACACTCTCAAATGAATACACTGTGCTGAAACTCACTTGTCATCACAGGTTGGTTGTTCTGCAGGACCACATGGCTTGTATACTTTGTCAGATGGGCAGTCACTTGCTGTTAGTGAAGAAAATGTTTTAAAATACATATTGCCCACCTATTGTATATAATTAAATATGCAGCAGCCAGAGTAATGTCTGCTGGATGCAACAAAAGTGTAAAAAAATAATACTTCAACCTCCTGATTCCACTGATCTCAGCATTTATAGTCATAATATTGAGGGGCTGCTTACTACACAGTTTGGTGTGGTTTCTCCAGTGAAGGCAAATTCCTTCTTGAGCACATGCAGCAGCATAAGTCTGCAAGCTTGTGCACTCCACTTCTGCATTAGAAACATGGCAGCTATCAAAAACACAACCTTGAAAGAATCTGTCTGGAGAGACGAAGGGGTGGCACTCTTCAAATACACTGTGGAAAGTAAAACACAAACAGAGTACAAACAAAGTTATGGTGTTTAAGCTGTAGCTATGCCAAAGTTATGGGGATGCATTTTAACTACTATGAAGTTTTATGCCTACCTGCTCTTAAGCATATCACATATGGAATCTGGCTTGCATGGAGTTACGGTTGGTGGAGGTTCGGGAGCACTAGTGGGCAGTAGAGTTGGTATCTTGCAGTCGGGTGGGTTAATATGTTTTGCAGGCCAATAGTCAGCCATCACAGCACAACTTTCCACCAGCTGGCCTCCAGGCAACATGCAGTCATCAGCCTGGTTGTTATTGCATGTTCCTGAAAGAGAGTCCCAAACAGTTAATATTACAGTCTGAACTCAATAATTTCTTAATATGGCCACTTGAGAGAGAGAGAGATGTTCCTACCACAGTGGCCTTGTGTGTTATTGCCAAAGTGTTCAAATGGAAGGCTGACACTAAAGCCATTTATTCCGAAAGTAATGATGACGTTAAGACGAGGAATCTCAAAAATCAAGTTAAGGCCAGAGTTCAAGACTTCAACATCTCCTTGTGAATAAGGTAGTTTCAAACGGACTCCATCTTTGAGTGCCTACAGGGGAAAAGTAGATATTAATAGATAATTATATAACAAAAAAATAGATAGTATGACAAAATTATATTTTATCGCTATTCTACACTTACAGTAATCATCTACTCAAAGTTAGTCTGTTGAGTTTTTCAGAATGTACAATGAAACTTTTATGTGACCATACATACCTCTAATTGTACAGCTCCAATTAGGTTATGATTCATGAGTGTGATAACTTGTGAATCATATGATATAATTATCGATCGTGGACAAGAGACATCTTCAGTGGGATCACAGAGGACATTGTCAATATAAATCGTTAAATGTTTTCTTGGTGAAATCTCTTCCATTAGGATATAAGTACAGTTTCCTTGATAACTGTAGTATGAGCCATCAAAGGTGATGTAATGAGGATCTCCCCAGCCTTTACATTCACCTAAAAAAAGACCCAAAAAAGTTCCAAATCTTAAATCAAGCAAGTAAAACATATGAGTCAAAAAATATGTCAAACTGCATTTTAACCAAAGAATGGCTTACAGTCACAAGCAGAATAATTGCAGCAGTGGTATTCATCATACAAAATAACTGGTTTCTTTCCATTGGCACAAGTGATGTTCTGAATCGGTGGACACTCATATGGAATTATTTCAACTGTATTGTTCTCAATGCATCTGGCCATGGTGCAGTTGCACAATAGGAAGGTCTCGTTTGTCTGACGTAAAGAAAAACATGGGGAAAATTGATTATACTTTGAAGTCATTTGCAAAAATGCATACAAGGCTTGTCTTGTGTCATGTGCAAAGGTGCAATGTTATTATAAATGCTATACTACTTAATTATACATTGTGTATACTTTCAGTGTGCTAGTAACATAAGGATTCTTACTCCGACGTTCCATTCAGGGCAATCAGGTTTAGGAGGGGTGATTGGGGGCACCGTTGATGGTGGAGCTTTAGATGTTATGGTTGTAGATTCAGGTACAACAGGGGCAGTTGACGGATGCGTTGCAGTGGGACCAGTAACAAGAGTTATTGGTGGAGTAGTAGTAGTGGCAGTAGTGGGTTCCGTTGATGGTCTTGAGGTTGGTGGTGTAGTTGGAGTAGTTAGCACAGTTGTTGGAGGAGTAAACGTTGTGGTTGGTGTTGTAGGTGTGGTTTGGGCTGTAGTTGGAGAAGTCGGTACAGTTGGTGGTGGTGTTGTATATTCGGTGGTTGGTGGTGTAGTTGAAGTAGTAGGCACAGTTGTTGGTGGCGTAGAACTTGTGGTTGTGGTTGGTGTGGTAGGTGTTATTTGGGCTGTAGTTGGAGAAGTAGGTACAGTTGGTGGTGGTGTTGTATATTCGGTGGTTGGTGGCGTAGTTGGAGTAGTAGGTACAGTTGGTGGTGGTGTAGACCTTGTGGTTGTGGTTGGTGTTGTAGGTGTGGTTTGGGCTGTAGTTGGAGAAGTAGGTACAGTTGGCGGTGGTGTTGTATATTCTGTAGTTGGTTGTTTAGTTGGGGTAGTAGGTGCAGTTGTTGGTGGTGTAGACCTTGTGGTTGTGATTGGTGTTGTAGGTGTGGTTTCGGCTGTAGTTGGAGAAGTAGGTTCAGTTGGTGGTGGTGTTGTATATTCGGTGGTCGGTGGTGTAGTTGGGGTAGTAGGCGCAGCTGTTGGTGGTGTAGACCTTGTGGTTATGGATGGTGTTGTAGGTGTGGTTTCGGCTGTAGATGGAGAGGTAGGTCCAGTTGTTGGTGGTGTTGTATATTCTGTAGTTGGAGAAGTATGTACAGTTGTTGGTGGACGTGTTGTATATTCTGTAGTTGGAGAAGTAGGTCTAGTTGTTGGTGGTGTAGACCTTGTGGTTGTGGTTGGTGTTGTAGCTGTGTTTTCGGCTGTAGTTGGAGAAGTCGGTTCAGTTGGTGGTGGTGTTGTATATTTGGTGGTTGGTGGCGTAGTTGGGGTAGTAGGCGCAGTTGTTGGTGGCGTAGACCTTGTGGTTGTGGTTGGTGTGGTAGGTGTGGTTTGGGCTGTAGTTGGAGAAGTAGGTACAGTTGGTGGTTGTGTTGTATATTTGGTGGTTGGCGGTGTAGTAGGAGTAGTAGGCACAGTTGTTGGTGGTGTAGACGTTGTGGTTGTGGTTGGTGTGGTAGGTGTGGTTTCGGCTGTAGTTGGAGAAGTAGGTACAGTTGGTGGTTGTGTTGTATATTCGGTGGTTGGTTGTTTAGTTGGGGTAGTAGGTGCAGTTGTTGGTGGTGTAGACCTTGTGGTTGTGATTGGTGTTGTAGGTGTGGTTTCGGCTGTAGTTGGAGAAGTAGGTTCAGTTGGTGGTGGTGTTGTATATTCGGTGGTTGGTGGTGTAGTAGGAGTAATAGGCACAGTTGTTGGTGGTGTAGACGTTGTGGTTGTGGTTGGTGTTGTAGATGTGGTTTCGGCTGTAGATGGAGAGGTAGGTCCAGTTGTTGGTGGTGTTGTATATTCTGTAGTTGGAGAAGTATGTACAGTTGTTGGTGGACGTGTTGTATATTCTGTAGTTGGAGAAGTAGGTCTAGTTGTTGGTGGCGTAGACCTTGTGGTTGTGGTTGGTGTTGTAGCTGTGTTTTCGGCTGTAGTTGGAGAAGTAGGTTCAGTTGGTGGTGGTGTTGTATATTCGGTGGTTGGTGGTGTAGTAGGAGTAATAGGCACAGTTGTTGGTGGTGTAGACGTTGTGGTTGTGGTTGGTGTGGTAGGTGTGGTTTCGGCTGTAGATGGAGAGGTAGGTCCAGTTGTTGGTGGTGTTGTATATTCTGTAGTTGGAGAAGTATGTACAGTTGTTGGTGGACGTGTTGTATATTCTGTAGCTGGAGAAGTAGGTCTAGTTGTTGGTGGCGTAGACCTTGTGGTTGTGGTTGGTGTTGTAGCTGTGTTTTTGGCTGTAGTTGGAGAAGTCGGTTCAGTTGGTGGTGGTGTTGTATATTTGGTGGTTGGTGGCGTAGTTGGGGTAGTAGGCGCAGTTGTTGATGGTGTAGACGTTGTGGTTGTGGTTGGTGTTGTAGGTGTGGTTTCGGCTGTAGATGGAGAAGTAGGTACAGTTGTTGGTGGTGTTGTAGATTCTGTAGTTGGAGAAGTATGTACAGTTGTTGGTGGACGTGTTGTATATTCTGTAGTTGGAGAAGTAGGTCTAGTTGTTGGTGGCGTAGACCTTGTGGTTGTGGTTGGTGTTGTAGCTGTGTTTTCGGCTGTAGTTGGAGAAGTCGGTTCAGTTGGTGGTGGTGTTGTATATTTGGTGGTTGGTGGCGTAGTTGGGGTAGTAGGCGCAGTTGTTGATGGTGTAGACGTTGTGGTTGTGGTTGGTGTTGTAGGTGTGGTTTCGGCTGTAGATGGAGAGGTAGGTCCAGTTGTTGGTTGTGTTGTATATTCTGTAGTTGGAGAAGTATGTACAGTTGTTGGTGGACGTGTTGTATATTCTGTAGTTGGAGAAGTAGGTCTAGTTGTTGGTGGCGTAGACCTTGTGGTTGTGGTTGGTGTTGTAGCTGTGTTTTCGGCTGTAGTTGGAGAAGTCGGTTCAGTTGGTGGTGGTGTTGTATATTTGGTGGTTGGTGGCGTAGTTGGGGTAGTAGGCGCAGTTGTTGATGGTGTAGACGTTGTGGTTGTGGTTGGTGTTGTAGGTGTGGTTTCGGCTGTAGATGGAGAAGTAGGTACAGTTGTTGGTGGTGTTGTATATTCTGTAGTTGGAGAAGTATGTACAGTTGTTGGTGGACGTGTTGTATATTCTGTAGTTGGAGAAGTAGGTCTAGTTGTTGGTGGCGTAGACCTTGTGGTTGTGGTTGGTGTTGTAGCTGTGTTTTCGGCTGTAGTTGGAGAAGTCGGTTCAGTTGGTGGTGGTGTTGTATATTTGGTGGTTGGTGGCGTAGTTGGGGTAGTAGGCGCAGTTGTTGATGGTGTAGACGTTGTGGTTGTGGTTGGTGTTGTAGGTGTGGTTTTGGCCGTAGATGGAGAAGTAGGTACAGTTGGTGATGGTGTTGTATATTCGGTGGTTGGTGGCGAAGTTGGAGTTGTAGATACAGTTGTTGGTGGTGTAGTCCTAGTGGTTTTGGTTGGTGTTGTAGGTGTGGTTTGGGCTGTAGTTGGAGAGGTAGGTACAGTTGGTGGTGGTGTTGTATATTCGGTGGTTGGTGGTGTAGTTGGAGCAGTAGGCACAGTTGTTGGTGGTGTAGACCTTGTGGTTGTCATTGGTGTTGTAGATGTGGTTTGGGCTGTCGTTGGAGAAGTAGGTACAGTTGGTGGTGTTGTAGTATATTCGGTGGTTGGTGGTGTAGTTGGAGCAGTAGGCACAGTTGTTGGTGGTGTAGACCTTGTGGTTGTCGTTGGTGTTGTAGGTGTGGTTTGGGCTGTCGTTGGAGAAGTAGGTACAGTTGGTGGTGTTGTAGTATATTCGGTGGTTGGTGGTGTAGTTGGGGTAGTGGGCGTAGTTGTTGTTGGTGTAGACCTTGTGGTTGTAGTCGGTGGTTCAGTTGTCATACTAGGTGTAGTAGGTTGGTTAATGCATACATCACAACATACCCTGAATTCACAGTTTAAGCACTTTGCTGGAGGTATGGGTTGGTTTTCTTTTCTACATATTAAACCATAACTCACATTACAAGAAACAACTTGCTGAGATTGATCGAGATATTCATCAAAGGACAAGTGTGGATATAGTGTTGATCTACATTCAATTAGGATAGGATTTGCACATATGTGTTTACCACTATTTGTGATGTTCTCATATGTTTCCCAGTCATTTTTGTCTGTAGCTGGGTCATGTTCATCATACCACTCTGACCACTCACACGGTTTCGAACATGGTGTAGTGGCAGAAGTTACAGGAATTGTAGTGGGACGTACAGTTGTTGGTGGTGTAGACCTTGTGGTTATGGTTGGTGTTGTAGGTGTGGTTTCGGCTGTAGATGGAGAAGTAGGTACAGTTGTTGGTGGTGTTGTATATTCCGTGGTTGGTGGTGTAGTTGGAGAAGTAGGTCCAGTTGTTGGTGGTGTTGTATATTCTGTAGTTGGAGAAGTATGTACAGTTGTTGGTGGATGTGTTGTATATTCTGTAGTTGGAGAAGTAGGTCCAGTTGTTGTTGGTGGTGTTGTATATTCTGTAGTTGGCTTAGTAGGTGCAGTTGTTGGTGGCGTAGACGTTGTAGTTGTGGTTGGTGTTGAAATTGGAGAAGTAGGTACAGTCGTTGGTGGTGTTGTATATTCTGTAGTTGGAGTAGTAGGTACAGTTGTTGGTGGTGTAGACCTTGTGGTTATGGCTGGTGTTGTAGGTGTGGTTTCGGCTGTAGATGGAGAAGTAGGTACAGTTGTTGGTGGTGTTGTATATTCCGTGGTTGGTGGTGTATTTTGAGAAGTAGGTCCAGTTGTTGTTTGTGGTGGTATATATTCTGTGGTTGGAGAAGTAGGTACAGTTGTTGGTGGATGTGTTGTATATTCTGTAGTTGGAGAAGTAGGTCCAGCTGTTGTTGGTGGTGTTGTATATTCTGTAGTTGGCGTAGTAGGTGCAGTTGTTGGTGGTGTAGACGTTGTAGTTGTGGTTGGTGTTGAAATTGGAGAAGTAGGTACAGTCGTTGGTGGTGTTGTATATTCTGTAGTTGGAGTAGTAGGTACGGTTGTTGGTGGTGTAGACCTTGTGGTTATGGTTGGTGTTGTAGGTGTGGTTTCAGCTGTAGATGGAGAAGTAGGTACAGTTGTTGGTGTTGTTGTATATTCCGTGGTTAGTGGTGTAGATGGAGAAGTAGGTCCAGTTGTTGGTGGTGTTGTATATTCTGTAGTTGGAGAAGTATGTACAGTTGTTGGTGGATGTGTTGTATATTCTGTAGTTGGAGAAGTATGTACAGTTGTTGGTGGACGTGTTGTATATTCTGTAGTTGGAGAAGTAGGTCCAGTTGTTGTTGGTGGTGGTGTATATTCTGTGGTTGGAGAAGTAGGTACAGTTGTTCGTGGATGTGTTGTATATTCTGTAGTTGGAGAAGTAGGTCCAGTTGTTGTTGGTGGTGTTGTATATTCTGTAGTTGGCGTAGTAGGTGCAGTTGTTGGTGGCTTAGACGTTGTAGTTGTGGTTGGTGTTGAAATTGGAGAAGTAGGTACAGTCGTTGGTGGTGTTGTAGTTGAAGCAGTAGATACAGCTGGTGTGACAGTTGTAATGGGACATGCCTCTACGCACATTTGAGTCTCCTCGTCAAATATGGGTTTGTCTTCAGGGCATACAGGGTAACAGCCTGTAAACATAAAACATAAAACAACACAAATTACATTTTGAGGGTAAATTCCCCCAATCAGACAGAACATTAAACCTTCTGACAGGTGAATATCATTGATCATCTAATTACTAGCACAGCTTTGCCACTTGCTGATGGGTGTAATTGTTGCTTACATTTTATTTAAATCTTTAACACTGAAGCTGGCCAGCTGGTCAATTGTTTTCCTACTTTGTCAAATAAGGTTAGCCAAATTGGATCAGTTTGACATTTAAGATTTGACAGCACCATGTCATTCTCAGTCTCTTTTACGTGTTTATTGAGTGTACCTTGGTGTGTGTGATTATCATTGTTTTTGTTCACTGCTGGCTGTGAAACAAATTGCCCCCCTTGGATAATGAAGTTGATCTTGACCTAGTCACTAACCAGAGGTAAGTAAGGTGAGATGTTCTTACCTTCCAGGTTGGGTATAGGGTTGCTGCAAATTCCTTGTGGATTTAAGCAGGTCTTGTAGCAAGGTGTGTGACAGGGACTGTAGTGCCACTTGCATTCTTCTGGGCCATTGTAGTAATCACAAAAGACGGCTAGTAGGAAAAGATACAAGGTATGCATTTTTTTTTACCAAAGGAATTGTTGATTCGGATACATATTTCAATCTCTGTTAAAGAAAACTCAATCTTAAAAATCCCCCTGATACATTCTCACATCATATTTTTTTAGGACTGAAGATTAAATCTAGTTTAAGCTAGATTTGGGAAGTTATCATTCACTCCATAATACGTAAAAGACCACCGAACATCAGAAAGGGAAAGGTTTAGTTCTGAATCACATCCATCAGGCCAAAAAAAAACAAAAAACAATAATACTTTGTAATACAAAATTACACTTACTGGAAGTTCAAATTGAACTAGAAATTTTATTTGAAATCAGTGCAGTCTCGATGATATATTTTTCATTAAGCATGCACTGACGCAACATACACTAGTCTCTGTAATACATATCCGCTTTACTTACATTTGGTGTCTATTTACATATGAAATATTTAACCACAATTAAAAATTTATATATGATATGAATATCATATTTCTTGTCTATAAAGAAAAGGAACTATATTCATACCTACAGTACATCACACATACAACATCTTGCCATCAATATCTAAACGCTGGGTTCATAAGAATTTGTGGATCTAATGACAGGGTCTTGGCAGGAAATGGCTCAGATTAATATGAGGGTAAATTTGTTGTATACTTACGACAGATTTCTGGAGTTCTCCAGGCAACGCAGACACTGGCCTCGTTACAAGCCTGAGCGTAAGCTGCCACCGCTGAGCAGAAACACTCACAATCTCCTCCAGAGTCGCAGGCGCAAGAGTCTTTCACACAGTTTTCATAAAATGGATGGGGATCAACCTGTTGTCAAAATATATTATTAATTTTTTAAAAATGTGTCCAATATTTGACCCTGTGATTTAATAATACAAATTAGGGACAAATTGGTCATTACCTTTTTGTGACAGTCTCTGAAAGTCTCTCCAGTGATAATGCTGCACATCATTTTTGCCCAGTGGTGTCGATTGGGTCTTGCTTCACAGGTGTCAGGAATTGTTTCCACATCTGGGCAGTTGCTTGACACTTTCCAGCTGTTTGCAAACTCTAACAGACTGCTCACTACCATCTGACCCTTGGTGGTGAAGTCATTCTGTCCATCACCATCAAAATTTCCACACAGGCCACACACCTCTCCCTGTCCAGTCAGAGAAAGGGAGTCAGTTACTTCTTTTACATACCATATCAAATCTCTGAATACTTTCTGAGAGATTTTAGTCATCATCACTCAACAAACAAATACTGTGACTCACGCTGTGCTGTGGTTCCAGGAGGATGCGAATTGTTGTTTTGCGATCCCACATCACTGCCAGACCAATTTCAGATTCTACCACCAGATACAATCCAACCCTCCTTACTCTGTACGCAATCACAGAGCCTTCTTCCAGGTCCACCTCTTCAAAGGTACCCTTTGATAGTTTGACTTCCTTTCGCTGTAATGTTAAGAAAGATGTTTTATGTTGCTTTCATTGCAGTTTGATGTATTTAATATTTTTTTTGTGTTAAATACTTTATGGAACAGAATACATGTCAGTTGTTGGTATGAGCCCTTACCCCTAGTTGGACTCTGACAGTTTTGGAGCATGTTGTGCCTGTAGTGCCACATGGTACGTTTTCTGTGATAACTCCAAAGTTTTCCTGTACTGTTTTATTCCCGCACTTGTTCTTAAAAGAGAGAGATTCATTCAACATGTTTAGTCTTTTTGCTTAATAGTGTACAAAGACCACTGATCACATTAAAATTCAGCTTAGCCTTTTCTAGTCCACAATATTTCAAGAAGTCTAGAACATATTAAGTCCCTGGGAGATCATATAATTATCATTTTTCATTCATTACTTCATCTTAAAGCTACAACATGTAAGAATTAGTAGTCTGTCGAAGATCAATCCAGACTGATAGGGGGCAGCACATCATCAGAGTAACCGCAAACAGCTGGTCACTTTATTCTTTGCTGTAGCTACTAGCTGCCGTTAGCTAGTTGAGTCAGTTAGCCATGCAGTTAGTGGCCCTAAGCTGACTTGAGGTACTGTGTGATATTACAACACAGGGAGGAGCCAGGGCTAGGTGGTTAGGATGCCAACGTCAGCAGACATCTCTGCAACACAGACGTCTTTGACATAATGCCAAAACTATGATTTTCATATTCAGTTAGTAATGTAAACTAATTAATGAATGTTTTACACTAAGATTCTGACCAGGTCTTACACATTGGAAGTTTTAAGTGAAACATAAACATAGCATAGTTGATGCAAACATCAAATATTGACTGTATTTCCAGTCAGATGTTTAAGATTATCACTTAGAATTGGATAAATGTCATGTCTATGAATTTCTAAAATTAAGCCTGGGATTAAATTAAAGCATGAAGGTCAGCCTGTCCCAAAATGTACTATGTAGTGCACTGCAGTAAATTTACTGTCTGACATTTTATTTGATTCACTTAATTATGTATGTGTAAATGCATTCACTTTATAGCACAGTACAAAAAAATACCTTCCATAGCATCTAAACTACATTCTGCAGAAAATTCCTCCCCCAAAATATGACACTCAGTTATAGATATAAGATATCTCATTTAAATCAAATAAATAAATAAATATTGAGTGTCACCTAATACAAGGATAACTAATCAGTGAACAGGAAAGTTAATTCGGACACATCATCATCATTTGAATGATTTTGATATGCATTATTTACCTTAAGAGCAACATAGGCACAATGTCCTTGAAACCCATATGTTTTCTTGTCAAATGTACTGTAGTGACCGCTCCCATAAATAACACAAGTTCCTGGACATTTTTTCTCTGTGCACTCCCACTTCCCACTTTTGCAGGCACTAGATGCATCAGAAATGGTTAAAATTACAAAACATTTTTTTAACAGCAACAGTAACACATGCATGCAGATATGGTAATATTTTTCAGCATGCTATATGATACAAATGACTAAGGTCATACCAGGTGTTGCATTGGTTTGGGATCTTTCTTCCAACGGCATAAATATGCCCATCATGTTGACATGGACAGTCACTTTCTTTAACACAAGAACCTTTGCCATCATCAAGAAGCCCAGCTGGACACTGACAGCCAGATTCACACTCTGTGGATTCCTGGGAAGACAGTAAGATCACAGTGATAAAATGCAAGAACATTTGATGTTACTGTTAAAAACAACTGTATAAACTAGTATAACTATACACAGTGTGCTACATCCACAATATACAGCCCACCATTAAATTCAGGACATATATGAGAGATCCAGTTATTAAAGACATAGTGGCAAAAACAACTCACACAATCATCGCTGTCCAGGTTTAAACAAGTTCGAGCACACTGCAGTCCAACTTCTCCCGTGCCCGCAGTGGAACAGTTGAAGAACACTTTTGGAGAACGGCAGGCTACAACAAAAGTAGAAATGGATTTAATATGCAGCACATTCTATCAACCCCACGTAGTGATGGAAAACAAAACAAAACAAAAATTACTTGATGAGCGGGTTCTCCAAGAACGACAATGAAGCATTCCATTGGTGCACACGCTAGAGAAAGATATACAAAACTTAAAACGAGATGAAAAGTTACCTAAAAAACAACATGGATTTGTTCAGTAAATCTAATATATTGAAGGCACTACAATCATGCTAAAAACTGACTCACCAGTGTTCGTCTTTGATATTGATAGACTTTCCTGGCTTAACGTAGACTTCATCATGGTAGCAGGAACATTTTGCCATGGGAACGCAGATGCCATTTTCGTTTAGGTAGAGACCATCCGAGCAGGAGCAGCCATCCACTGGCAAAAAGTCAGAGATGCAGCTCTGCTGCTGTGAGCCCAGTGATCTGCAAGTCAACTGGCATCTCTGATGCTTGTATGAGAAGGTCTGAGATGCTGGGCAGCTCTTTGTGTATTTATCTGTTTTGTGCACAATATGACAATGGTTACTTAGTAGTTTTATGACTAACTAATGAGAAATAATTACTCAGCTTTACCACAACATAATGAAAAAAATCCTTACCGCACACATTCTCTCTCCAGTCTGTCAAGAAAACTCCCTTTGATGCACAAGCTCGTGCGTAGGAAGAGAAAACGGCACACAGGCAGGCCTCACTCTTCTCACAGTTACAGCTAGCATAAATGCATCGCTGCAGAAGATAGCACACTTTCAGAAAATAACATATTCCATCAAAATGTAATTAAATGATAGACAAAGAGAGGTTTTGCTATACCTTGTAGTACATCTCAGGATCCACAGCTGAACGGCACTGGGCAAAGGAGCTGTCTGGACTTAGCAGCAAGGCACACCAGTGTTTGGCGTAATTCTCTATGAGTAGATGATCAATAATTTTTAATTTCTAATGTGTTTAAATGTGTTGCACTGTCTACTTGAAGATAAGAAATTAGTGTATACAGCTATTTGAATAAATAAAATAAAAGTAGATAAAGAGTAGAATAATCAGCCAGTGTGTTTTACCATTTTCCACACTGAGGGAACAGGGGTCATCAAGTCTTTCCTGTCTGTCTCCACACATGAGGTTAGCTTTCCAGGAGTTACAAAAAGTTGCTGCTGTTCCTTCCACAATCCCCTGGGGAGTCTTCATGTCATCAGACAGGACCATGTTGTAGTTTCCACATAAACCTTAAGAAACCAAATATTTTATCATTTAATTTTAACATTTAATTTTTTAATTTACAATTCAATTAGTAGTCAGGTCTTAAATAAAATAAACAAATGGCTGAAACCATAGAGAGGAAAATACAAGGTGTAAATATTGTGAAAAACATTTTCAAAATGGACATGATAGCTAATTGGGTTAGGAATAGGATTAATTCATGTGACATATGTACAAGCTTACCACGTGTCTTTGCTCGGTAGCTTTGTTCCAGACTGACATAAACTTGCATTATAGGTACATGCTGGATCTGAATTTGCAACCCAAAACTGGTCTGAAGCAAGATGTGAAAGGATGAAGCATGGAATATGTTGATGTCCACTGTGAATAAAGAGAAATACAGCAACAGTCAAATTAGTTGCTAGTGTCATAGCTAAGGCTGATGCAGCGCTTCGGCACAATCGATTGCGTAAACACTACGTTTTACACGTTACGCAACATGCGTTGATGCTTTGGATAAAGCAGTACTACCGCCATAATCGAGTTACTGAAGCGGAAGCATCCCGAGGCGGCTGGATTCACATTGGATCTGGCAGTGCAGCAAAACAGCGCAGGCTGGTGTGGAAATCACTCCATGGTCTGCTTGTATGATGTGTTGGGAACCCCCGCTGATCAGTTTGCCAAACGACAAAGCTGCTATGTTTTTGCGGTCCTACTAGTGATTGTTTGTTCACATCGACAGATTTAAAATTAATAGTAAAAAACCAGGATGAGCCAGATCATTGCTGCAGTGGCGGTTCTAGACCAGTTTTAATAGGGGGGCCAGGTTGGGGCCGGCTTTTTTTGTTAGGGGGCACATACAACCCGGAAAAAAGGACAAATCCCTCATTCAGACAAAGCAGTGTTTACAATTTCAGCAATTTTGATTGGGTAGTAAACTGCTGAGACACTTTATTTCTGCCTTTCCCTTCAGAACAAAATCATTGCAAAAAATCTGTCATGGTGTTCTTAATGCAGACTCCCTGTCAGGGGGGCCACAGGGGGGTCCAGACTCAGAGTTACGGGGGTACTGGCCCCTGCTGCCCCCCCCCCCCCCCCTAGAACCGCCCCTGCATTGCTGTGTTTTAAACTAGGGGACAAGTCTGAACCTAAGTAAAAGTTACATTTAACGCTAAATATCCGTTGTGTTTCCTCATTCCCCGTTCTACTCTGCTTATGATCTCTTGTCATGCCACGGTAGGTTAAACATGACTGTTACTAGTTACTACTACTAAGAGTTATTCTTTGTACCCACCAAAAACGTGATAATTATCAGGATGACAAGTTTACCAGTAAAACTTTGTTAATGATTGAAAATGATTAAAGAAAAAATTTAACTATAAATGAGAAGGTTTAAAACTTTATTTAAATTGTTGTTATAAGAATCAAGTAATAAAAAGAAAAAGTTTGATTAATCCCAGTAATTGTCGAAACACCACCGCAGCCCTAGTCATAGCATTAATGAAATATGACAATAATATATTTTCTTCAGAGTTTCTTATTGTTTGACCCACCTGACTGGTATGGCAAAGTGATGGTCTGCATATTTTGCTTCACTGTGCCATCAGAAGTGAACATTAATACCTGAATAAAACAGAATTGATCCTTAGTGTTGCAGGCATCAGTGTGATTGATTGATAACCACAGTCTTCCAAATGACTATCTCAACTCACATTATTTCTGTCATTGTTCAGCACGATTTTAAGAGCCTTAAGACAAGTGTCAAACTTCTGATTTGCACATGGAGCCAACTGAGCCAGGAGGGTAAATTTTGGACTTGCATCATCCTGAAAAAAACAGAACAAAGTGTCAGTAGAATTAAATAAAATGAAAAAATGTTTAACATCAGCTGGTTATTTATTTTCTGCAATTTGATTGGACAAAATGATGAACAATTCACCTTGCTCTCCACTTTGGCTAGGGTGTAGTAACACTCTCCATGGAAGGTGTAGGTTTTGCCATCAAAGGTTGTGACATGTGAACCCTCTTCAACTGCACATGTAGCAGGTGTTGGAAGGCTCTTACAAGCCCATTGACCCTCAAAACATGTACTGAAACAACAGATTATTAAAGTTAACAAAAAAGAGTTTAAGAAATGATCATGTATTCAAAATTCTGTTGACATAATGAATTTTTTGACACACCATTCCTCACTGTTCTGCCGGTAAACCTCGCCAGAGTTATAGATTTTGTTGTGTTTGCACTGACACTCAGATTGAGCGATACACCCTCTCATAGAAATATCATCAAAGACAGTTCCTGAAGTAGACACACGAGTCATGAACACTCATAGACAAGGACAATGAAGTCCAATAGAATCTTCAGTGGCATTAAATATAATATGGTATATTTGACATTATCATAGTATGCACAAGTTAACAGCACTAACCGGATGGACAGAAGCAGCCGTCCATTTTGTGATCCTCACAAAGGGAACTTGTATCTTGATGTGTGCATGTATCCATGCAAGGGGAACCACTTTCTTCATAAACCATGTTGAATGGGCACTGTTTAGCTGTGAATATATGGTACAGTTGAAATAAACAAAGGTAGGTGTAAATGTATGTGAATTATTCAGGTATATCAAGGTTGGAAGTAACTCAGAAGATTTTTTCCTTAAGTGTAACAAAAGTAGATTTTATTGTGTACTTATTAGAAATGATTTATTATATATATTTTTGTTGCAAATCAAATCAACAGAGAACTTATTTTTTAGCTGTCCATGAGCGTCAGTAACTGGGAAAAAATATGCAGATGTTTGATTTGACACAGTCACATAGAAAAAGTAGACATTTCTGCCCTTTCTTTAAGTCTTTTACCCATGTGTTTCTCAAATAAAAGATATGTAATATGTAATATATTATGAACACATGTAAAGATATGATCACAAAACACAATGCTTACCACAGAACTGAGGTGTCCTCCAGTTGGGAGGTTGCCCTCCGGCATGGGAACACTGTCGAGAGAACTCAGACAGCGTGCTACAAAGACAGAAGTCACTTGTACTGTTGGTGCAGCCACACATGTCTTGGACGCAGGCCTGGATGTAAGGTTCGGGGTTTATCTGATTGGTGCAGGAGCTCCAGGGCTCTGAACGCAAGATCTGGTCACAGGTGGTTTGCTGAAAGGGGAAAGGAGACAAACAAAAGAGACAACATTACTCTGTTGCAAATGTTTATATTGCAAAGTATCACTATTGCTAATACAAAAAAACTCACAAACTCCTTGCATGACTCCAGCGAAGCCTCAGCTGATTCCTCTTCCTCTTCATAGGGGTCCTCACATTCATCATTTGGACGGTGGACTTTGTGTTTGTTGCCAAACTCAATGGAGCTGATTTTGCGATCTGCGTATTATTGTAATATGTCAAAGGTTAAAGATACAGTGGATGATTGTTGAAATGTATTAATATAAAAAGTCAATAAGCATAAATACCATTATGGATGAACTCATTGTAGACAGAAACACCATTGAAATCTCCACAAAGTCCACAAGTACGATTGGCATAGTCACGATCCACTTCCACCTGCAACACATCAATAGGTTATTACAAGTTTCACATTTAAATAACATATAACAATAAACAACATTTAAATTCAAATGTAGTGCTTTATGAAATGACATGAATGGAATACAAATTGTGATACAATCATAGTTTGAGCTAATGTACTGTAATTACCAATGCTGTAGTAGTTAACCTCACTCAGTTTCTTCACAACATTCTGAGGAATTCATTTAAATACCACCAAGAAAAACATATAAACATGACTGTATCTCTGATGAGTCGATCTATTCCATGTCAATGAAAGATAAATGGGTTCCAACGTTAGATACTAAAAAGAATCATCATAAGGGTCCTGACGAAACAGTGTATGGCTTTGAGGAGAGCTGTGTCTGTGTTTTTTTGTCTGGTGTATCACACAACAATCATTTTTAGCAAAAAAACATTCATCCATCCATCGTCTGTAACCACTTAGGTTCACCTAGTGGCTGGAGCTGATCACAGCCAACACAGGGCCATCCGCATGGTAAACCCTGGACAAGTCAGCAGTTCATCACAGGATGTAACAAACATATTTAAGGAAAAACAAGTTTCTTTTTACCATGACTGCGTCATCACCATTCCACATGACGACAAGACCGACTTTAGATTGGAGTTTCAAGTAAATCACGTTTCTTTCCACTTGTACCCCTGCATTGTAGTATGGCAATTTGACACTAGGGAAAAAGAGAAAGTTTTATATATTTCAGTGCAAAATTATCACAGAAACAAAAAGTACAGTTGCTTTTGGAGAAAACACAGCTTTTTACTCACGGGATGCCATTCACAGTGACCAGACTCTTGCCAAGGTGAAATGAAAGGTCGTTGATGGTGACCACCACATAACTGACTGTGGGGTTTCCATCATGCTCTTTCCTTTTCATATGCACTGAGAACTCCTGGAAGGTCTCATGGCAGTCGGAGGCCAGGTTGTATTCACATGTACCAGGGAACTGATACACATCTCCATCAAACGTCTTGAAGTGCTCTCTGCCCCATGTGCTGCAGATGCTGCTGACATGGTTGCGAACTACAGAAGATTTTAGAGTGCATAAAAAAGTTTGTTACAAATGCTCTAAATCATTGACATTACAGACAGTGCTATTCATTATTAATTTACCTGTATTCATAAAGTAGAATAATACATCCAATAATCCAAAATTATACGAATCTTACCCAGTCTGGCTTGGACATCAGTAACACTGCCAACAGACAAAGCAAGGAAACACAGCCACACACAACTCCACCTCATCGTTGCCACCGTGGGCTTACTGTGCCAAAGTAGGTAATAGTCAGGCTAAACCTGACAGGCCTTTATATTAAGGTGGTACATTTCTTTGCTCCCACCCTCTTACTAAGAGGGAGGTGAGGATTTATTGCCAGGCCATAGCAAACATGTGCTGAATGGATGTCTCACGCCCTTCACAAGTACAATTACCATTACATCTTCCTTATCTCTTACAAATATGAACAAATATGTTTGCACTTTGATTAAGAATATTTATTCCTCAATGAATGGGCAGCTATAAAAAAAAAAGTTTGATGAAAGGTTTATGCAAGTTTTTTTAAAAGGAGAAACATCTGAATGAAGTCTTGAAGAGGCCATGCTATGACAGATTTCTGTACTATTCAACAATCTAATTTAGTGATAAAAATGTCTTAGCCGTGATTGAGAATTATGATTGGGTAGGAAATAATATTAGAAATATTGGATTACTGTCAAACACCATCACACCCAATGTCAGCTTTGATAAGCAGCTGTAGATCAGATGTATGAACAGCCTCTGTGTCAAAAACACAAAATTATATTTTATTTTCAGCAAACTTTGAAGCATATGTTCTAATGATATTCATAACTATGTCAACTAATAATTATGTAAAATATCAATGCATACAGAATTAGATAAATTCATAAAAATATAAAAAATGTGATGAGCACAAAAGTGATTCAAACAGAGCCTGCGTCACACCATCTGCTTACGTTTGATAGGCGGTGGATCATTAAACTATCAAACAATGTTAAATGTTACCAGGATTCAGTGTTTCCATGAAGGATCTTATTCTTTTCAGAGCAGTTACTTTCTATTCCAAATCATATTCATCGAAGGCTTTGACAATATCATTATGCTACATATCCTGAGCTGATGAAAATGTATTTAGCGGTTCATGTTTCGGTTTCCTTGGGGCATCTAAAGCAATTCCTTCAATATTTTTTAGATTCAGGAGGACTGTGATTTGCAATTTTTAATGAAACCATAAATACTACCACATGAGTTCATTTTGACGATGGTATCAGTCAAAACATGTCGTCAGGTCACTTGTACCTACATTATTTTGTTTTTTTCTGTCTACCATCCACACTACTTGATCTCAGGATGATCCTCCAGAAACATCTAAGCTGGTGTGATGCCAATATGACCTGTGAGATTCTGTAATGTGGCAGGAAAAAAATGCTGATGTGTTAAACAAATATAAATCACAAAAAATATTTAATATTAACAATGTCATCATTTAGCCACATTTCTCCAAAATATTACAGATATTACTTCACCTTTTTGTAGATTACCTAGTAAAACAAAAACTGAAATACACTAAAGGTAACCTGTGAAGTTTTGACTGATAGCAGTGCTGTGGAGTAATGTTTTGGTCACATAAAGCGGATCAAGATGCAGTAGACAGTGGCATGTAAACAGAACAGAAGACTTGAAAAAAAAATGATCTGACAACTTGATTTAAACACAAAATAATTTGACAAGTGGATGAGGTGCAGGTGGAAAGATTGGCAGAGGAACACAGTTGAGGGGAATGAGGTAAAGAAACATGAGAAGATGAACATGGCTGTGATGAACACTGGGAACAGTGCAGGGCCAATGAGGCTGATGCAGGGCAGGTGTAGGAGGAGAAACAGGACAGGGACAAGAACAAGAACACAGAAGGGAATCGTAAGAAATGCCACAAAAAACACAGTAAGACGAGACAGACATGACCATGACACTAATGAGCAGCTGGGTGACGCAATACACATTTAATCTGACAGTTAATGCACTATTTGCATAGAAATACAGCAAAAGAAAGGAAGAAAGGCAGATTTTGAAACAAAAGTTAATTATTTCAATACCTGCATTAATCAATGCTCTTTGAAGAAGTGTCTATATGGGCTGATATACTGTATATGTAATCTAAATACCATCTTTTTTTTGTTGAAAATTGTGATTATGATACAATCAGGACACTCAACCAATAATGAAACCCATTTTTAAAATACTCATGTACAATCATACAACTTAAAGTCAATAGTTGTGGTAAGAGAACAGACTGCATTATCTTAATTGCATTTGTATCTTGAGAAGCCCAGGATATGCACTTTAACTGACTGTATTACATCCTTGATTGCAGTCATCCTCTACCTGAAGTGTCACGTCAGTACATATGAGACTTGGCATCATACCAAGCTGTGAACTTTCCAACTCTTAAAGTGACGACAACAGACTGTGACAGATGCTTAAACAGAGTACTCACTTCTGTTAAATATCTTAAAAGTTTAGGAGGTTATTGATTACTAAAGGTTGCAGGTTGACCTTTAACATCTGATCAAGCACCTTCCACTTTGGAAAACAAACATAAAGTCATTTTTCATGTTTGCAAATTGCTGCTCACTGGATGCCCCTCCAAGTGTAAACAGGGCTGATCCCACAGCAGGACAGCTGCATGATGGGGAACGTGTCTTGTTATTTCTGCCTGACGCAACACACTATGTTGATACAGGGAGGACATTATACTCGCCAAATTACCAGAGGACAGTTTTGATTAGAGGTGGGACAATTAAATATTTGTAATCTATGTTGGTATATTACTGTTTAACTTTCTTCATTCCCCATGACACAGACTGAAATGACACCTTAACCACAGTGGTGTGTCAGAATACAATACAAGATTTGAAATAGAACAGGAAGGAAACAGAAAGTGGTATTATTATTATTATTATTATTATCATTACTGGTAGCAGTAGGAAGAGGAGGAGGAGGAGGAGGAGAAAGATAATTATTATTAAAAGGTAAGTATGAAGTAATAAAAAAGTAGATAGGCCTACAAAAGAAATACTTTGTATGCTTTTAGTCAGGATGTTGAAATAAAACAACTGTGTCACAACTCATACAGAGCTAGCTTTTCTGTTTGCAGGACCTTATGCAAAGACAACACTACATGTGTTACACGTTGTTACAACAAAGAGAAACAAAGAGAAACCAAACAAAGTCATTAAGTTGGTGTGCTTTGCATGAAAGCTTGGTTGTATAAAACTAACCCTAAGCCCTATTTGTTGAGCAGTCATATACACCTGTTGCTAAAGCTTAAGTAAATACTGGGACTGCAACTAAATATTATTTTCATCAATAAATGGATTGAGTCTACTTTAAAGCTGCACTATGTCGTTTTGGGAAGATATTTTAATCTTAAGAGAAAGACCATCATTTTTTTTTATGTCTAAACAAAGTAAATAAACAAAAGTTTTCATGACTGTGTAAACTGAATAAACAAACTGACTTTAAAAGAAAACGTAATTTCATACTGTTTTACTTTATATTTGACAGACACTGCCAAGTTTCTAGCCTCAAACAGTAATCTGTAATTTTCCCCTCAGGACAGCTGTCACATAAGACTAACTAGTTAAGGAAACCAGTTAATATACATTTTTAGAAGCTGCTAGTAGTGCATTTATGACATTTTTGGGTAAAATTCCTGTACAATTAGTTAATTATCATAATTGTTGTAGATAAGTTTTGTATGTCTAGACTAATGATTCAGTCATTTCAGTATTTGTTATTATTACATCACCATATTACGTCTTAAATTTGCAAGACATGCTATTATGATATTAAAATCTTAATATTATTTTTTAATCGTGAAATTACTTGTTGTCCGACAAGTAATATTAGCTTTGCTTTTGTCAAATTTGAAAAACAAGTGAAAATAAGACTTCAGCTCTGAAAAATGCACACTCTATTTGTGGCTTTGACACGGAGCTAATGAAGATTACAGCTGTGAAAACCAAAGAATGTCTAAATTTACTTAATTTATGCCAGTGTGAATATTTCTGTACAACACTGAAGATAACCGTGTAAAACTGAAAATGATTAAAATTAGCCAAACATTTCTGTAAGCTAGGAGCTAACTTACTTACAAACCGAGGAACCATTAGCAGTCAACAATAGTAGAACGTCTCTGGTTGAACTAAAATTTGCTGACAAGATGGCTGCCCAGACTAGCTAACCGCCATTGGTGGCTGGCTAACATATCTGGCGTTAGAGAAGGCAAATATTTGAGGACCATTGTGTCGAGTCCTGTTGTTTCATGAACATATCATAAAACAATCACAAACCTGCTCCAGTTGGCATCTATCCACCAAATAAATTGTTGTCCCTTACACCAGTGTCCTGTCTTAGCATGTCTGCCGCCACCCCAATGAGATTAACTTGAACAAAATTATTCAGGCTGCTTACACATTGAAAAGGGGCATTGTAAAACACTTAGCAGCATCAGTCTTACCTGCCTTACAAGGCAATATTTTCTTAATGAATAAAAGCTGACAGGTCCAGGTTTGAACATAATGACAATTGAGGTTTTTTTTTTCAATTGACATTTAGTGATGACTTTCGATCCATTACCCTTTTACAGTATATCAAATCTGTAATAAACATTAATATTGTATATATTAATATATAAATAATACTGTTACTTTGCAGCCGCCTGACATTAACACTTTTCTCGATAAATCGCTAAAACTTAAATGTTAATGCAGCCCAGATAGGACGCGCAGTCCCCTGCACAGCCTGTCGTTCGCGCAGCGCACTGCAGGTGGCGCCATTCATTTTAACCTGACTTGGCAGACTACACGAAGAAGCTTGCGCATGCGCATTCAGCTTCCCTGTACTAAATGGAGGCTGCTTGAAATGTCGCCTGGAGACCGGTTGCTGGACTGTGAAGAGTGACTACACACGATGATAATGTGTTTCATATTTACCAGTTAGAGTTAGTTTGTGTAGAGAGCGGTCACTATGGGTGAGTTAACATGCTAGAAGTACTGTTTATGGGTGTGATAGCTAGATAGTAATCCGTTTTAATGGCGAACTTGCATCTGCTAGCCCCAATTGTTGTCCTAAACGTTGAATCGACTCAGTTAAGCGAGGATAAGTTTGCATCAAACATGTGGTGCGTTACGTCCAACAAAACTTCCTTAAAAAAAAGTCCTATTCATTGATGGTGTTACACCTTCTGAAGTTATGAGCTACAATATTGAGTGGCTTTGTACTTAATTGCTATGATTGCTAATTTCCCCTCAGCGATTAAGAAAGTTATCTATCTATCTATCTATCTGTCTATCTATCTATCTAGTAAAAACAAAATAACATATGTACTTGTTGATAAATCTCTGTCTCTTCATAATATAGTCATATCACCCTACTCTAATCTGTGGCACTGTTTTCTTAACACCCTGTACTCTGTTACTTCCCCCCCTAGACGGTAGATGTGACGGTGCTGATGAAGTGGAGGCTGAGGGATCCTCATCTCCGACTGCAATACACTCTCCTGTCATGGACCGTAACCCATCACCACCTCCAGACACAGCCGACGGAGAGGAGGACGGAGACCTGGATGCCATTGGAGACACCGTATACAGCAAACACTGGCTTTTCAGCACGCTGACTCGTCTCATCCATGTAGGCTGCCTGTTATCGATAATGTCAACAAATTTGAGGCATGGCCATTTCACCATGCACTTGATAATGAAAGCGTGAGATTTCATGTAGTACTTCACTGACTTGGTTGAAAGTAACCAAGTGACTTGTTTGAAAAAGTTGATGGGGCGTGAGATCAGTCAGTGACACACAGTATGAGTTTCATTTATTTTCTTGACCTATATAAAGATCAAGATTGATCTCGATCGATCACTGATGTTGATCAATGATCAAGTCAGCTGGAATAAAAATGCTTCCAGTTACTGTTGATGGGATCAGCTTAACTGTTCAACTCATTGTTCCTCTGTGCTGTCGCTCTCAACACAAAACATGACTTAAATTTTTACAAAATGTTCTTGCAGATGGTCACAGAGCATTCAGAAGTGGATTCTGAGGGTCAGATGCAGCTCCCTGATGATGAGGAGGAAGATCTGTGTAGAGTCTGGGATATGGCGATGGATAAGGTAAAGTTCTTTATCCGTCTTAAAGACTTTCTTTTTTACTTATTGGAACGTGTAATGAACACTCGCTCCCACAGAATTGTTGTATTCATAAAGGTAACTTCAACACAATTAAAAGAAAAATGAAATGGATCAAAACGTGTCATTTTATTATTAATTCTGTAGATAATTTTGTATATTGCAGTTTATTTATTGGTGTATAAAATATACATCAGGTATATAGAAATTTAACTGTAGCTATACATTCTTGGAAATCCGGATATGTAACCATTAATTAGGATTTATGCTGCTACTGTGTTTGTGTCTGACATACGTATGGCATTACAGTTTATTAGGTACACCTAGCTAAAACTAATGTAGTCTAAAAAAGAGTCAGCTGTCCCTTTCATGTTCAGTTTATGTTAAAACTGTTTTAGAAAAGTGTTTAAACTTTATACCTGTTATCATGTGTATTAGTGTATCATGTGTCTTCAGCTGCACTGCAAACTGTGTCCTCTATAAGGAGAATGAATTGAAAACTGGTGACTGTGTGTGTTGCAGTTCAAAGTTAAAGCTTGGCATATTTACTAATGACTGATTTTTCCCAACTGTGTGCAGGACGTGGCTGGTTTTTTGCAGGAATTCAAAGCTACAGATATCCTTCTAGGGGTGATAGCCAAATCTCGTTGTCCACGTCTCACTGTGAGTGAAACCCTGTGCAGTTCTAGCTCTCTGTGTCAAAATGTTATCCTATATGATATACGGAAGTTTTGTTGCCAAATTTTTTGGCTTTGAGAATTTCATAGAGTTTTCTTGTCCAGGAAATTTGTGTGGGAATCCTGGGAAACATCGCTTGTTTTCCCGACACTTGTCTTACTCTCAGCCAAAATGACGACTTGGGGTGGGTAGAAGTCATCATGAGTAATTGTCCTTTAATAGTCTTTGTTGCATGATTGTGATTCAGTGTAAACAATGCAGCTCCTTGTGCATCCACAGAGCTGTGCTGTTGCTTCTTCTTGGAGACACAGATCCTCCGACCATCCTGGAAACAAGCAGGTGACATTTGTATTTTCTGTAGACATATGAAACAGAGAGAGTGAGACAGAATTATTGACCCTTCTGATGATTTTGCAGATTGCTGCTGACTTGTGTCTCTCAGAAAGATGTCTGTTCCTTGTGGCTTCAGCGAATACAACAGCAGACGTCTGTGCGCTCCAACCTCTGTTTCATCATGTGCAGCTCTACCAACAGTACAGTTGTTGTTACTCATCCCTCCCCCTATAATAAGATAACGAACTGTCAATCATGTTTAAAAATAAATATCTCTTTGACATGCCAAGATGATATTACCCTTAAGTCCCTGTAAGCTGTTTATCTTAAAGGTTCCCTGTGGAGTTTCTGACCTCCAGTAGTGTTAATTATGATTGGTTCAGTGTTTTGTGTATCGTGTGATCGGGACTCGCATGCCTGTGCACACACGGCTGACATGATACACAACCTCCAAAATAGATTTACACTATTCCACTAATTAACAGGTGGCCGTAACACACCAAGATTTGCTGAAATGCGCCAACAAAAACAGAAAAGAAACTGCTTGCAAGCAAACAATGCAGGATTTAAAATACTTGAATCCGACACGTTTGTTAGACCTCAAAGTTATACACATTTAAATGTTTGTAACCCTTGCATTCTAAAATGGTTCTTTTGACATTACCCTGTGTTTTTTACAGCCGACCTTATTGAGAAGGTTGGAGAGCTGGTCAACAAACTGTTCGACCTTGATGAAGAGCTGATGAAGAGTTGGATCACAGCTCAGCCAAGTGAAGAGGAGGGGGGTGATGTAGAAAGCCGTCTGGACGTGGCCTCGTGTCTTCTTGAGGCTGCCAAGCAGCTTAGGTGGGAATCAGAAACTGTAATTCTGGAGAATGCCTAGTGTTTGCTGATAATTTAGTGGACATTCAGTATTCATCAGTGTTAAATTGCTTTCACAGATCAGAGAGTCCTAATGGCTTAGAGGTATACCTTCACGCCCTCCAACTTCTCACCACCATAGATGAGGGGATTCAGAGTTTTGGTAAGTGCCACAATCAGCCTTTGTAACATCATTTCAGAAGATAAAAGTGTTTACCATAAGAGATGACACAAGACACATGTGGCATTGTTTGATTGTTTCCTCCAGCTGCCCCTGATGGACCCGGCAAAGCAGTATGGGATTTTGTCTGTGACGTTGTGTGTGAGGACCTGTGCCAGCCAAATGATCTTCCAGTTGTCCTGCAAGAGCAGAAGAGCATTTTGGTTCAGGCATTTGCTGTGCTGCATGCTCTATATAGATGCCAGGACCAGTGGTGCAGCAAAAGAGACACAAGTGAGTTTTGTATCAACCCTGTGGTTCTTCAGTTTGCACATTTTACCACAGATTCAGTTGCGGTCATTGTATGACACCAGCTCTGAAATCAGCCTTTTTAATGCATGTGGTATACTGAATGTTGATTTAGCGTTAGCCATATTGTCTCTGGTATTAGCAAAAGAAATTTATGATATGTTTGGGATCTTTTTCCTCTAGGTCTTCCTCTTATTGGGACCATTTTGCGGGTGCTTCAATACCACAGTGAGGGCAAACATGACAGTGCCAGCAAAGAGGACACAAGCGACGAAGAGCTCCAGGCTCTAGCAGAGATCACAGCTGAGTTTCTAGCTGACATCTGTATTCAGATTCCCAAGGTAAAACCAAAGGAGCCTTTCTTTGTTTTGCTTCCTCCTAACCCTGTTTTCCTACTGGACCAGATTGCAAAAGAAGTGTCTAATCATTCTGGGTTTTTTTTTGTTTTTTTTACTCTTTGTAGGACACTGTGGCAGATTTGGTGGCGAAAGGCTACCTTACAGAGAAGACTTCTCTCACAGCCGCAAGCAGTTTAGTGCCGAACTTTAAGACTTCAGTAAGTGCTTTTTCGAAAAAGTACAGTCCGACGTGTATGTATGAGGAGTTGCTAGAATGAAAGATATCCAACCTTAAAAATTTGAGGGGGGCCTATCCATGAAGATAATCATGCTGTCTTCATTTTACTGTGAAAGACAAGTTTTTTGTAAAAGTCAGAACATTTTAAATCTAATCTAATAACAAGATGTTTTCTTGTCAACACATTTCTTCATGAATAGCATAGTCCTCACGTGTGCAAACAGTGATGCCATCGTTTTATTAAAGTCTACAGGAGTTATTTTAGAGCTTGTGTCAGATGAGGATGTGTGATGGACTGCTGCTGTAGTCCACGAGCTCCTGTGGAAAATAAACACTATGTTTCCACCCTTCCGCCCTTTCTTTTCCTCTCATGCAGTTTCAGCACCTGCAGTCCATGTTGTCAGAGACTGATCCCCAACTGGCAGACGTTGTGAGGAAACAGTTTCCTGTCTGAGGCGCCCAGCAGATCAGTGTTCAGCACTCATCCAGACTCTCGTCGCTGCTTTTTTTGTAGTGGCCTCTGCAACCTTTCCAAAGATCCTGCCTCAAGTCATGCATACTATATGGATTTCCGATGGGAAGACTCGACAAGGTTTTCACTCCGTCACAAGTGACAAAGACTCATTCATATTTTGAGCCAAACTTAACAAAATTCCCTAAGATTTAATTGTGTAATTGCTTAATTTTTTTTTTGTTTATTGCTCTGGGAATTGAATGCTATTTTTGTAATAAATAACTGACTTGTCTTTTATTAAAAAAGATCCTTCTTTGAAGAATTTGTGCTTAGAAACTTTTATCATTATTATCATGTTGCCTTGATGCAACGCTTTAAGCAAAACAAAAAAAAAAGTGTTGGTACGAGGAAGCATGAAACACTTGTACACATACAATGTCAGAAAAATAAGATAAAAGCTAAATGATAGGACATACAGACATGTGAGATTCGGTCCACAATAAAAAGAAAATAAAATGTCAACTTTATGGGAAAAGTCTTACTTATATTTGTACGGGCAAAAGTTGTTTTTTATTTTCTATGACTAAAAAATATCCCAGGAGGAAGTCATATCTTCCAAATAATCATGTAATACAGAATGCAGTCCTACCATTACATCCCGTCTTTGAAATTTTGAGCTGTTTTCACATGAAACATTTATTGATGAGGCTGCTAATCCATCATGATATCAGAAAATTAATAATTTGATATATTTGATACTTGAGATGTTTCCCCTAATAAACAAAACAAGGACCAGACTGTGTCCTGAACCAAACCAAGGCCTGAGGACTTCCATAACGTTCAACAAGAACAGTCTCACTAATTTACATTTCAATATGATATAGTAAAGTTTCTATATCTATTCCCCAGATTAAAAACTAATCCTTATCAGTTTCATTCTGTGGAGTGTAACTGCAATATGATACAATCTACATCAGGGCTCGCCAAAGCAGGGCCCACAGACCAAAGTTGGAATGCATAACTTTTGTTTGATATACAAAGTTTCTAGTGAAAAAATTCTACATAATTGATGCTATATTTATTTTTCTGTGAGGTAAATAGGTTTAAATATTTAAGATTTGTACTTATTATTTTCATAATCTAAATATGGCAGGTGGAGTGACACATTGTGCAGAAAGTCAATTACTTATTGGAACTTTTGCATCTTAACAATACTATATGATTACATATTAAGATATACGATACGTTACTGATTTTGTTCCATGTTTTGTTGCCGTTAAGCTTAAACTAGGCACACCTGATCTATGTAATGAATAATGCAAACGTACCATTTGCTACATCCAACAACAGCATTTAAAAAGATCTGGACAGAACACACATCAGTCTGCAGAAATTGAGGAAATTTTTTCACTTTATTGAAAAATGTAAATAAATCGATATTGTACATCACAGAATTGTAAATATTTACCATGTAAGTATAACCTTTTTGATGATTATATTGTTATTGACTACTTCTTTTCTCTCCTCATCAACTTGTCACATGCAGGCACATTTCCTCTGTCTGATCTTCATCCAGAAATCCAGAAATTCATCTGTAAAAATATCAGTTTTCACTCTAAAATGGCACACTGGCCTGTCAGTAAAGTAATGCTTTAAGCATTAAATACATCTGTCACAATATATATTATTATTTGATCATGCTTTTCTATACGAGGAAAATATACATTTTCTACATAGGAAGCACCTGCATTGAGTGCGGACTGAGTCACCCTTTCAAGCATATGAGTAATGATACTAATGCTGATGACAGCATCAAGTATTTACCAGAGGGTGACAGTCACTCGGTAACGACAATAAAATTAGATGAAAGGCTAGAGCCTGGCAACAATGAACTCATTTGGTTTCCAAATGCACCATTTCACCCACTCATGGAGAAGAGCAGGACAACCTGCGCATTTCCAGCAAGCTTATGAAGGCTCTGTGAATATAACAGCTTTTTAATTAAAGCTTGGATTGATATGTAGAACACTCTTTCTAATGGAAATCCTGAGATGGTTCAAGCTCAAGTAAGGCAGAGAACATCCTATGGGGGTAAAAAAAACCTGTCTTTTTAATCTTGCTGTCTGTCTCTAGACACGAGCTTGATGCACATAGTTGGCCGGCGCCTTGATCTGCGAGTCATGTCGTCTTTGTGTTGTAAATGGCTCGAATGATGTGGACGTAATCGTGCTTGGCCTTTCATGATTGCTTGTGGCCAGTGACTTGCACTTTGCTGGGTGCTCTGCCTTGAGGCCTCACTCCCGGGCGTGTCATGTCACAGAGATCAGGCTGAAGCCCAGATGTTTGCTGCTGCCCTGCCAAACTTCATTGTCAGTCTGCCAGTCTTCACAGCGGCTTGATATGATCTGACTCTGTGCACACATCACAGCGAGACGCTCCACGTGTGGCCAGTGCTTTCTACACATCGGTGACGCTGAGGCATGTCAGGCCTGTCTGATGATGATGCCTAGTGTCAGCTACATCTTTTTCTGTTTATCTCTGCCCACTCAACTTGCTGTACTATTAAATGACCCGATGTTTGGCCTTACGATGAAACGTGTTCCATTTTTGTCTCACACTTGTGTGAAACTTCCCATCTGGCCTTACATAACCTGGTAAAAAATATAAAACTGCTTCTCACACCCATGAAGGTTATTCATATTTTGACATATCTGCAAAGGTCAATCAAGGGATGTGGTTAATAAACAAATAGGCTCTAACCTGTGATGAAGCGGGATAAAAAGGCCTTTTTTTGGAGACTGAGAACGTCTGACATTATGTCAACATGTTTTTCTTGCCCTGAGCAACACAGTTATAAAAAATGTGAAGCCCTTAAAAGGCTGGCTGATCTACAATATGCCCTCTCAAGCATGTAAACTGGCTTTGACACTGGTGTAGGACATGTTGCTGGGTGAGCGGGGGATAATGAAGGGATGAAAAAATGTGTGTGCAGCGTCACGTTCTCTCTCCTTTGATTCCAAGGCCTGGCCTATTCACAACCACCTGGTCAAGGCGTGTTCATAAAGACACACGATGCTATTGGACGCAATCAAAGCCCCCTTCAGCTCATTTCCTGAGTTCCCTGGCTTTCTATCTCTTGTCAACAGAATCACAATGAAACTTTCCCCACCGTGATCCCTGAATATCAAAGACATTGACGTTTCCTGCTCGCAAAAAGTGAAGCGATGACGTTCATGTTTGCCATAACTGCGCGTTCTTCTTCTTCAACCACCTTATCTGTTCGGATAGTGTAATGATAAACTAGACAGCAAGGGTGACTCTTTTTTTTTTAAATTATCCTCTTATGCAGGGATAGAAATGTTTTATGTCAACAACAATCAGGTCAAGTTAAATGTATTTTTATAGCACATGAAAAACAACATGAGTTGTCTAAAGGGCTCCACAAACAAAGGTTAAAATAAGGTCAACAGAGCAGACAATATAAGATAACGTGAAATGTAAAACATTATGAAACAACCATTATAAGAGCCAATTTACTTTCATCCAAAGAAAAGGTGTGAGTCTTGAGTTGTCTCAGTAGAGGGTACAGATCTGCTGTGCTGGGGCAGTTTGTTCGAAAATAAAGATGATAAAATAAAATTTTGATTTAATTTCCAATAATGCTCTACTTTGATAATTGTGACTGCATCAAGTTAATAATTAATAAGTGTGATGGTAGCTGCTCAACTAAAAATGGTATTGTGTGTGATTTAAGTCAGCTCTTATAAATTAATGAAGGTCCTCAGTGGCTCCCTTTTGTTTCTAAGAGACTAAACAAAACTCTGCGGTGACAGAGTATTTGTTTTTCTGAACTGCTGTATTTAATGGGTGTGCCTTTACTATTTTTCGGATATTTTTAATTGGCTGTATTGGAGAAATCATGTAGTATTGGGAAACACAATGTTTTTGATTATAAAACCTTGTGCATCATAGAAAAAAAAGCTCTCCGAACTGATAACTTAACATAATTTATCATCACAACACAGAGATAAATCTTTCCAGATTGATACTTTCAGTGACCCTTTTTAAATCTCCATCCTTTCTTTTTTTTTTTTTTACATGTTGCGTTACTATTTTGAATGCTGCAGGTGTTTATGGGCCCGGCTCTATCCTGTCCTGTCCTTGTGCACATTGACGCCTGTCACCAAGTGGCATATGCTGCTGTTTGTTCAGCAATGAAAGAATTGGAGCTAATTAAAGGGATGTGGTCCTGCCGCAGGAAGTGTGCGTAAGCAGACCATTCACTGTTCTGATTAGTTAGTTGTTCAAACAAGGCTCGGGATCAGGTGAAAGACTGGAATTCTATTGATGAAGTGCTTTTAGAAGACCTTGAATTCTCTGGAAATTCAAATACAGCAGGGTGTTACAATCAGGAGTGGAAAAGTGCGACTGAACAAGTCACTCAAGTAGAAATAGATTATATTAGAAAACAGATCTCACAATGTTGATGTTTGTTTGTTTGTTTGTTTTTTTGCTATTTATCAATGTAGATGGACACATCTATTAAAGATAATGTGTGCATTCATTTTAAGTATGTTTACTGTAATACCTTCATAGGTTTGATGCTAAAAATGGATGTATTATTTTTAATTGCTCTGTTTTTGATTTTGTTATTCACTTCTACAAAATCTGTCATCACCAGTTGATGAGATAAGAAGTGATATATAAAAGTCAGTGTTTGTATATTTATATTATGCCATGTTACATTAGTTAAGCCAATTTAAAAGTTTCACACACGTACAGCCAGACAACAATCATCCTTATTGTAAAAAATCAATTGTATGCTTTTAATATGAATTATTCCCCATTAAGAGCTTTTCAACTTTTAGTTAAAAAAAAAAAAAAATTACATGTCAAGCTTTTTTTTCTGTTTTTGAATGTGTCTTTAACCTTAAATCTCTGGTGTGTTTCCGCTGCAGCTTTAACACCTTTTATCCATGTGTTAGGAAGTGTAACTGTTACCTCTGTTAAATAAAAGTAAAAAATATTTAAAGCAATATTATGTGGAAATTGGCATTTTGTGTGATTTGATGCCCCCCAGAGTTTCTGAGTGCAACACCACTGTCTTAAATACAAATTCCAGGTCTGTCACAATTTGCCAGATGGAATGATGGTGCTAACTACAAACAAAACATGAAAGCGTACAAGTACACATGTGTGTAATGCTGTGATCCTACCCTCTCACTGAAGTTACAGAGTGCAGAAACATAATGAACAATGTTACCCTAAGTGTGTGATTACTGTAGCGACTCTAAATGTCATTACTGCCCTTGAAATTTGAAACCTGTGTGACAGGTTGGCATCCATCTTTGAACAAGGCACTGAATCCCTGAACCAAAAACACTGAAACCTCTGACCTCCCTGTGGAAAATACAATAAGAACACGTATCATTACCGTTGTATTTTAGTATAATTAATCCACCAAAAGCCCGGTGTGATGTAGAGCAGGTTAAAGTAGGCTACTGCTCATGTTGGACATGTTTCAAAGTGGCACCATTGCTGAGATTAGCAAGAGCGGTGTCGTGCAGCTTGATGCTCAGACACTGTGAGTAAATCCCTCTGATTGAAGTGAACAGAACTGGGACAGACTGGTCATGGTGCAGCTCACGCGCTCAGACATGTCTGGAACCCAGCATCACCTTCACCAAATCTCCAGAGAGTCATCAGGAAATTTGTAATCAAGACCAAATGTAATTTATTTCTTACAGTCCTTCAGCAGCCATTTCGTACCTTGTGACCTCAAAGGTGGACATGAGTGTCATGAAAGAAATGTGTGAATGCATTGTGTATTATTACTATCTGACAACAGCAGACCATGAAGTGATTCATAAGGAGCCACATGCACAAGAAAGCAAAACTGCGTACAGCTGTGTCCGAGTAGATACAGTTTAGATGGACTCCTGCTGGTGAGAGAAACTTAAGGATAAGTTTACCCAAAAATTTAAATTCAGTCATTATCTTATCACTCTTAAAGTCGGTTGAAGTCTTGTAGTCCAGAAAAAAAATAATTCTAGATGAAAATTAATTCTTAATGGAAACTGAACACTCTCTGAGTACAATACTCTAGAACTGGATATTGGACTTTCTCACAGACCCCAAGACAGTTCAGATTGGCAGTCATGCCTCCTTTAAGTTAACACCGGAGCACCCCAGGGCTGTGTGCTCAACCTCCCTCCTGTTCACACTCTACACCCATGACTGCACACCCAGACATCAAGAGAACTATTGTGAAGTTTGCGGACAACATCACCGCCATTGGCCACATTACAGTGACAAGAGTTCATATCAGGAGGAAATAAACAATCTTGCAGAGTGTTGCAAAGAGAGCAATCTACTGCTCAATGTCAGCAAAACCAAGGAGCTGACTGTTGATTCAGGTCCACTTGAAATTGCCCAGAACATCACTGGCCTCCATCTACCGAGCATCAGTGACACTGGTGAAGTGAGGCATCTGCACAGAGGACAGAGCTCAAAGGATACTAAAGGACAACACCCACCTTGGCCACAGTCTGGTCACCTTGCTCCAGAAGTATCCGCTGCTGTACGACCCGACTACAGAGCAGCTTCTTCCCTCAATTCATCCTCTTCTCCCCATTTTATCAAATCGACTTTTTGTTTTTTTGTCTCTTTTTCTGTGATGTAGTTAAAAAGGCCTCAAACTCACTCCATTTATACAACCCTGAATGAACCTTGTAACCTTGCAACCTTGAGTGGCTGAAGTATCACATCATGTTACCTAGTCCTTGAAGCTAATTACCAAGAGACCCCTATCCACATAAGGTAAGAGGGTCACCAGGAGAGACAATGAGCCATCGTATTCATGCTGCACTCCCTGACCATACCCTCTCAAAGCACTCGATGGCTTACAGCATATCAAAGCACAGATGTCGATTACTGCCTGAATGGCAAGGAAGAGGCGCCATGAGCCGCACAACGTAATCAATACGAGTCATTTCCAGTGTGGTCACATTTTGTCCAGAAATGCAACTTTTGAAAGCTGGATTCAGCTTGAAATCTGACATTGAATGACTCTGACATTGAATAACGGAGATCTGATCCAGGAGCTGTCAAGACGTGAGGACATCAAAGTAACAGCGAGGGCATCTGCAGCATTAAAGTGTGGTCTGTGATAAGTAGATTTGGATGTGCTTGATCATGCGGTGTAGAAGCCCACCTCAGTGTTCATGAAAAAACCCAGCTTATTACTGAATCATAAACAATACCATGGCGATACCATTCCCTGGGCTTTGTCCTTTCCCCTGCCTTTTCTCTCTTCCTAGTAAATGAGTAAGCCACAATACCCATTCTAGGAAAAACAAATTCAGCCTTTTCCCATGTATTAGTCATAGCGTTAACATGCGTATACGGTCCACAATGCTCGTCAGTGCTCTTTGTACTGCTTCAGGCAGCAGCAGCCTAGTTAACTACATGTGATGTTCACAGACGTATGCTGGTGTGAATGGACGGCAGCGGAACTAAAGGGAGAGTTTGTTAAAGACGCCCCATTTCTGTTTCCATTCAAATTCATTGTTCTCCAGTGACTTTCACTGCTACCGTAGTCTGTTTCTCAGTAACCTTGTTCAGACCTGTTTTTTCATAAATGGCTATTAATTTTCAGTAATTTTACATCAGTAATTCTACAGCACTGTGCCATTTTAACTTTCTTTCCATATATATTAACGTTGATAACGATATCATCATGTTTTTGCCTCTCTTGTTTTTTCTTTTTCTTTGTAAACCCTTAGCTCTGCGATGATACGTGCCATTTCAGGCTGCAATTAAAGGGTAACGCCATCAATTTTACACATTAAAGTTTGTTTACAGCATTTTGTGACTACAGCATTCAAGCTGATAAATTGCCTCAAGTGATGTCACTCAGTGGCTTTAAGTTGCATTGTGGGTAATACAGGTGCCAGGCTTTGAAAAGTTCTGACTTATTATAGACAGTTTCAAGACAAAAGATCAAAATCGATAAAGCAAGGAACAAAAGATATCATCTTTTTCAATCTGAACATTCCTCATCCTTTTCCACACAATGCAATTTAGCCACTGAGTGACATCGTAAGAGGCAAATATTCAGATACCAGCTTCCTCTGGTATGCAATAGTACAAACTTTACACACTCTTAACCCTTTAAGAATTATATTCATAGCAAATAGAAAAGTGGAAAGTATTTACGTTTGAGAAGCTAAAACCAGAGTTTAATTGTTTACATAAAAGTGTAACATTGGTGAAGTCCTTAAGGGTAAAATGGAGATGTACGACGTTTAAGATTACTTTAACTGCACAGAGTACTAACTTTTCATTGTTGTTTTTTGCAGCTGAGGTGGTGTATATTGTGTTTGCATATTGCCTTCTATGGGTGGAGACGATAAGGAGCTTAAGCTAACGGTCAGGTAAACATGTTCACTCATGCTTTGCTGATCTTAAAGTGGGGGGGGGGGGGTTTCTGTTGCTGCAAAACTTCATGAGCAATGCATACTGGTACACGTAGTTACTGATGGACTGATGAAGACTGGTTTGTCTGTCGATATGAATGGTGCCACATGTGTATAAACCGACTACACTGGAGCCCACGTAATAAGCGGCGAGAGAGAGAGCAGATCTGAAATCAGTTGCAGGGAAGAGGAAGTCCCCTTCACTGCCTCTGTTGTGTAAAGCATCTGTTCATGTCACGAGTGACACAGGCCAGGACCACCTGAGACAAACAGCATGTGCACCAGCCACATGTATCACTGCATTAGAGCTGTGTGGAGCTGAGTATGTAGACTCACAGACAAAGACATCTCCCCTGTCCTATCTGCGAGGTGACTAAAGCTTAGAGAATAGTGGTGTTATCTATTTAAAGTAATGAGCTCTTACCCTCAGTGCTCCCCTGTCTTGATTCAGCTTGCACAGGCCCCCCAGAAGCCTTTCCCACTGATTGTCTTGATCTTATTAAAGGGCTCACAGTGCTAAAGACGGGAAACATGCAGATTATTTATGCTATGTGCACGAAAACCCAGAGGTGCTTACAGTGCAGGCAAATGGATTTAAAAAAGGGGGGCATGTTTGGATCACTAAAGAATGCAGGCAGGTGGGCTCTGCTTGAATCCTCTTAAACATTGACCCCCTCTTAGTCTCAAGGTGTCAACAAACAAGAAGAATTAACTGCTTGGGCCAACATGAGGTCTAAGTCTATAGTAAATTATCAGGCGTGCATACAAGATAAGTGTACTTGATCTTAATATAATGGCACATTTTGTAATGTTTGGTTTTAACTGTTAAATGCTTGCAGATGAACCTCACGCATAACAAAATACAACTAGAATGGAACTCAGTAGAGTGCATACTTCCACCAAGGCCCAACAGTCCCCTTTAATTCAATTGAGCCTAATGCAATTTCAAACTCGACTGCCATGTGTCACTTTAATCCACCGAAAACGGTAATTCAAGATCACCAGATCTGGGATCTGAATACGCATTTCATCAATATCAATGCATTCTTCCCAGAGAAATTAACAAAAATGTCAAAACAAAGGTTCTACTTTGGGCAGAGACCCATTCTCCATCCAAGTTTCATGGAAATCAGTTTACTAGTTTTTGTGTAATCCTGCCAAAAAAACAACCAACCAACCAACTACTGCTGCACTTTGGATTTTTTTCAAGCACACTGATATATCCATAGGACAAAAGAGATTGGAATAGGGCTGGGAGATATGGCCCTCATTTGTAAGCCTTTATCACCATACACAATATATATCTTGATGATTTGAAATCTCCTCAAAAGCCCATCATTAAAGGTGACATATTATGCAAAACCAACTTTTTAGTCATTTGATTATGTACATTTGGGACTCTGGAGGGCCTATCAGCAGGCATAGGCCGATGATTTTCATTGTTTGTGTAACGCTATCTAATGCTAACAGCTGTTAGCTGGCTCTGACATCTAACAGCTGTTAGAACTGGGCAACAAAACGAGTTCATGAGCACGCAGCGCTGCGCAGGGCTGTCTAAATCGTGATGCATGCTGGTTAAAATGTGTCCATGATGACCTGGATGGGAGTGGTTTCTGCTCCGCATTCGATGTCACATGACCTTAAGTTATCGTGGGAGCAAGGTGGCTGCAGAGCGGTTGAGCAGTTGCCCGCGAGTCTAGACCCCATCTTTGTGACATCAGGACTTTGCCCTAATTGGCTTTTGTCTATGCTGACGTATATGACGTGTGTTTCGATGAATTTCCATATCCATAAGCGCCTCTTCTCTACTGAAATATCACATACTTTCAGATAACTAGCAGCCGTATGGCCGCAACTATGGGACATGAATAAACCTACAAAATCCTTCATGTAACGCAACAACCCGGAAAGATCAGAATCAAAATCCTTTTTATTGTCATCGCACAGCAGTGGTCCCCCCCCCCCACATGGCCCAATTGTTGAAAAAAACGTGCTCAAGTGCCCTCTTGAAAGCCAAAACGCGTGCTAAAGTGCCCTCTTGGTTGGCAAAACACACTAAACTGCCCCCTTGGCTGGTTTAAACATGATAAACTGCCCTCTTGGGTGGCAAAAACACGCGCTAAAGTGCCATCTTGGGAGCCAAACCACACCCTTCTTTTTTCCCCTGCCCTTCAAAAAGTCTGTGCATGCCACTGTTGCACAGTGTACAACGAAATTTTAGCAGCATCCGGTTATTCACACAACATAAATAGAGTAAGAAAAACAAATACAAAGTACAAGGCATTAGTGCAATGTAAGTATATATATAAAAAAAAGTACAAATAAATAGATAATATGAACAGTGTTACAATTATGTGATGATGTAATCAATAAATTGCTCAGTTCTGTCACCTTACTTGTGGTGATGATAGAGAAGAGGTTAAATGCTGTGTCTTGCATGCAGACAACACAGGTTCAACTCCCATGTTATCTGTACTATCCACTCTTATTAGCCCCTTTTGTTCCCGTCACGTAGAGAGTGTCCAACTTCATAGCAGCGTTTGTGTCGACGCCCCTGCAGTCGCCAGCAGATCTCGCTTTTGTAGGAGGTCAGCGTTAAACTTGAACGCGCCTCATGTCAGAAACAAAAGAACAAAGAACTCTCTTCAGGTTATCACAGTGAACATACGAGAAGCACAAGTACAAACACTCAAGTGAGTGGGACAAAGTGTGAGGAAAGAGAAATTCACTTCTTTATTCTTGCCAAATGCCTCGAATGCGATCAGAGTGATAATCCAGGACTCCTCTCTTCAGTGATGCAGCAGAGTCGTGGACAGACCTGCGAGCAGTGATGATGCCAATGATTAAAATATCTGATAAAATCAGTGTAAGCAAGGTATTTTTACTCTCTGTAGAATCTGAATGTGTGATTGATCTCATTGAAGCTATTTCAGGCCTTTAGGTGAAACAAAAGGTACCCCCTTTTTCTCCTCCGATGACGTCAGCGGTGCTGCTCTGTTTTTCATTTGCTGCTGTGGGGGAGATTATTGCCCCCTCCTCTGTCTCCCTGTGGTTAAATAGCAAAGCGCGCTGCCTCTCGGGGTAGTCGGCCCACTTTACATAGCGAAGGTAATTGAGATAACAACTAGATAAAACAGGCAAACAACAGGGCTGCACTTGAACATGTACTCAAACAAAAACGAAGGACCGCGTAGAGGAAGATCTTTTGACTCCATGAACATTGGCTTCGAAGAGAAACTGCTGAACAATGAGGTAATAACTTTTCTTTTAATATTTTTTTAACGAAACTAAAGTAATATTTTTAAACAAAGTAAAGAAGACATGATGTTTGATCCTATTTTTTTTTTTTTTGTTTATTTCATCGCGCATTAAGAGCGTCGGAGAGGCTTTAAAACCAAAACGTTTTCATGTGCGTGATAATTTAGGATTGTTTTTATCTTTCTTTCTTTTTTGGACAGTGGTGGTGAAGATCGTTCGGGGTCAAAGTGAATAAGCCTTCACTTCGTCCTCAGCGCAGATTAATTTAAGCCGTTTTGTTATACTGTAAATTGCGTCAAAGGGTTAAGAGGGTTAAAGTTGGATACCTCCGAAATTCATGTCATGAAAGAGTCTTTTTTTCCCCCTCGACCGTGTAGCTACATCCGTCATTGATTTCCATAAAAGACAGAAGAGAGAACAGATAAACTGATCCGCCTGCAGTGTCTATGCGGCAAAGATAGACAGGACACAGGGATACACCAAACTTTAAAGTTGTGTCCAATGTATAAATGTATATTATTTATTATTTATTGCATCTATAGATATAATGTATACTCCAGCGTTTTACCTGCGTCAGTCATTTTCAGGACCGCAGAAATGCTCGACCAAATGGGGTGAACAACCAAAATACTGAGACAAAATGATCTCTATACTGTGACTTTTATGTATCTTTAACACATTCTTTATACGTTCTTGGTACTTTTCAGGCCTTCTCTGACAGATGATTGTACTGCAAAAGTTTATGTAGATATGAATAAATAGAACAACAATATTCTGTCCCTCGCAACAAGGACAAAATATGAATATTGGTTCAATTGCGCAGTTGTTATAAGGCCTGATGGTACAGTGCATTTGAGATAAATCACATTGTAATCACTTTTGAATGAGTATAATGAAAGTAAATGTAAAGCTACATACATTTAGCTGACATTACGAAAGGGAAAGCAACTCTTCCATGAGGAGGATGTGTGCGTAAAACTAGACTTAAAATCTGCGCGCAGCAGCGATTAAACGTTGCCTAATGTCTGCTAAGATCCCAACATGCAGGTAGCTAATAATAGGCTTCCCCAATGTCTCAATGGGATTGCAGTAAGGCGATTCTTTGAGTCAGAGACAAGTTCATCTTCGTTAAACCGAGACGCAAAGAGTTGACCCCGGAGAACTTCCTGATCCAATCTCCGTACACGAATGCTTTCAGGGATACTACCGAGAAGGGGCCATCGAAAACTGCTCTGCCGCGCTGTCTACACAATGCTCGAAGGGCGCAATATGGTAACTGAATTTAAATGACTCTTGTGACCGACCCACTCCTTCCACACATTAGTTTTAACCACTAAACTGTGGAGCTACTTTAGCATTTATGACATCAAATTTGAGCCTAAAGCCTTTACGCGTGGCGATGACTAAGTGTAGCTTCTAAATCAGGTGAATGCTGCAACTGAAGTGGACGAGAGAAAAACATTTGCAGTCGATCAAAACAGATTAGTTGCTCTGTGCTAGAGGCATGTTGGGAGTCCTACTTCTAAAATCTGATGCAGGATTACATCCATTTTCCCCTGGCGTGTGCAGCGCGAACAGCCATGCGTCAACGTGAGGGCGCTGGCCAGGGTGCTGAAGCGGGACAGGACGGGTTGGTTCTGCCTCCTGTGGACCATAATCTCATCTTCTGTCTCTACATGAACCCAACGCATCTGCATTTATATTCCGTGATTGTGGAGAAACAGCCCGTGGTTTTTTTTTCAGGGTGACATAAATATTCATGCGGCATTTCTCTGTGACTCTCGCTGGTCACTGCTAGCGCCGCATGCTCATTTGAGAAGATGTTCATTTATGATGATTGGTAAATCAAGTTAAGCATAAATCAAAACATGTTTTAAATTAAACACTACTTGTGTGTTGAAGGGTTAGCAAAGGACTAGGAGGTGCTTTTTTCACACATCTGACAGCTTTATTATTAGTTTAATTCTCTTGTTATAATTTTAAAAAGGTTTACTTCACATATGTGCATTTTAAAACATGTTCCTAAAAGCTGAATATCTCCTCGTATGTCTGTCAAAGAAGGTGACACTACTGGTTGTTGAATGGTGATGATTTCTTGCTGTTGCACAAATTAAAATCTCTAAACTCTGTCCCACCTTTTTTTTTTTCTTTTTTTTTCAGATAAACAAATCGACCTTCACAAAAATTGAAGAAAACTCTGAAAAGAAGAACACGTCGGAGAAAGGCAGAGCAACAATCATCTTCTCCCTCAAGAATGAAGTGGGAGGACTAGTAAAGGCGCTCAGACTCTTTCAAGTAAGTCGCACCCTTGGTTCCTTATCTGTTCATGTATATATCTTAATTAATTTCTTCAAGTAATTTACTCATTTCTGAAAATGTAATAAAAACATGGTCTCTTGCAATGTCTCTTGCAGGAAAACCACGTCAACCTTGTCCACATAGAGTCGAGAAAATCCAAACGACGCAACTCTGAGTTTGAAATCTTCGTGGACTGCGACAGCAACCACGAACAACTGAATGAAATAATCCACCTGCTCCGAAAGCATGTGAACGTGGTGGACATGGACCCTCCAGATAACTCCTGTCTACACGAGGATGGTAAGTGTAGTCCTGCAAAAACTGTGTTACAATTACAGTAAATATTAACTGTAAATTAAAAACCCATGTTTGCTTCTCTCCTCTCAGATATGTATGACGTTCCTTGGTTCCCAAAGAAGATTTCAGACTTGGACAAGTGTGCTAACCGTGTCCTGATGTACGGCTCTGAGTTGGATGCGGATCATCCGGTATGAAGGCTCAAAACCAGCCTCCAGGCTTAAAAAAAAAGCCAAATCCCTTGAATTGAATCATTCTCATATCTCTCTGTGTTTCTCTTTATCAGGGTTTCAAGGACAACGTATACCGGAAAAGGCGAAAGTACTTTGCTGATCTTGCCATGGCCTTCAAACAGTGAGTTTTTCTTCTATATCTTGAAGGTTATTTTGGAAATCTGGCAAGTTGCTTCTTGATACTTAGAGAATTATTGTCTCTTGTTGCAGTGGGGACCCGATCCCTCGTATCGAGTTCACAGAGGAGGAAGTGAAGACTTGGGGAGTCGTGTACAGGGAGCTCAACAAGTTGTACCCAACCCACGCTTGCCGGGAATACTTGAAGAACCTGCCACTGCTCTCCAAATACTGTGAATTTCGGGAGGACAACATCCCTCAGCTGGAAGATGTCTCACGCTTCCTCAGGGGTAGGTTTTCATCTCTTGATAAAAACTTGCTTCTTTTTGAAAGTGCATGTTTTCAGCCTTGTAAAAATATTCGCTCTTCTTCTTCTCAGAACGCACCGGATTTACCATCAGGCCTGTGGCTGGTTATCTGTCCCCTCGTGACTTCCTTGCCGGTTTGGCCTTCCGTGTTTTCCACTGTACCCAGTATGTGAGGCACAGCTCCGACCCCTTGTACACCCCAGAGCCGTAAGTAATATAGGACTATAATCAGAAAAGTGACGTCAGCACTCATACAGATATTGGTCCTAACTTTCTGCTATCTGTCACCATTAAGGGACACGTGCCATGAGCTGCTGGGTCACGTCCCTCTGCTGGCCGAGCCCAGCTTCGCCCAGTTTTCTCAGGAGATCGGTCTTGCTTCCCTCGGAGCCTCAGATGACTCCGTTCAGAAACTGGCCACAGTGAGTGACACCTACATGTACGCAGTTTGATATTCTTATATGTAAAATCTAGAAGAATTGGAATGATCGTATCTGACTTGTGTTACAGTGCTACTTCTTCACCGTGGAGTTTGGCCTATGCAAACAAGAAGGGCAGCTGCGGGCATATGGAGCAGGACTGCTGTCATCCATCAGTGAGCTTAAGGTAAAAAAAAACATTTGAAAAGAGCTTGATATAACCTATTTATCGTTCTAACCCACCAGACCCATTGAAATGTTTAAATTGAGCAAACAGAAATCTTAAAGGCAGGGCAAGTTTATTTGTTTAGCCCAATTCAGACACAAGGCAGCTCAAAGTGCTTTACAGAGGCATAAAAATTACATTAAAAGATAGGAAGAACAAGTAGGAAGACATCGAGAAACAAAATATTAAAACAAGTTCAGAAACAGGAAAGTAGGCTAAAATAGAAGAGGTTTAAAGAGACAGGACTGTGTGAAGGTGTTTCTGTAAAATGACTGCAGCATCTGTTTGGTTTCTCTCTCACAGCATGCGCTCTCTGGCAATGCAAGGATAATGCCTTTCGACCCCAAAGTTACATCCAAACAAGAATGCATCATCACGACATTTCAGGATGTCTACTTTGTGTCGGAGAGCTTCGAGGAGGCCAAAGTCAAGATGAGGTGAGCGTGGTCACAGTCATTCACCATCACAGAGATATCTTTTGCAAATATGGATGAAAATGATCTACAAAGCAACACTTGTCTTTTCTACGTAAATTAAATATTATTATGTTAATTTCAGGGAATTTGCCAAGACCATCAAGCGTCCCTTCACGGTGCGATACAACCCTTACACCCAGAGCGTGGACGTGCTAAAAGACACTCCCAGCATCAACAGCGTGGTGGAGGAGCTTCGACACGAGCTTGACATCGTCGGCGACGCCCTCATCCGGCTGAACAAGCAGCTGGGCGTCTGACTGCCCACATTACTGTCAAAGTTGCCCGACTGCAGTCCGTCAGCGCTTGCTGTGTCACCCCCCCGAGCACCGCTGTAGAGAGACTGCTTGTGTATCCCCCCCCTCATCAGTACAATGAATGTGCCCTGCTTCTGGCAAAATGTCCTGTCGTCCCCACTGCATGGTGTATGGTTTATACAATTCACAGAGGCGCATTAGGTGTGTTTAACCACTGATATCAGTATATTGCACAAACCGGAAAGCTGCTTAACCTCAGATATTGTCTTCTGTACCGCATAAACATCCCCAGCTGTTAAAAAACACAGATGTGGTTTCCTGATCCTCTTGTTAACTCTGCTGTTGTGTTTTCTCATGTGAATTTTTCTTTTCTTTTGTATTTCATTTAATTATCTTTCTTCACATTAAATCTTCCTCACTTCAGTGATATGTATAAAATGTACCTTGTTTGTACTCTTTTGGTGTATGTATCATGTTTCTTTTAATGTGCTGTTAAGGGAAATTATGAAAGTGAAAACTGGTATTTTAAGGATGTTTTCATGGCTGGTTACGATGGACTCATGTACCCTGACCCATTTTATTTTACCATGATGATTTTGAATACCTCCTCTTGAAGTGAATATAATTGTAGTACTCCTTAAATCAAAACATTATTTTTCTACTGTAAAGAAATATAGATGATGAGTAGGCTCTGTATCAAACTATTGAAAATAAAATAAAATGTTTATTGTGTCTGCACAGTGTGTCAAATGGTGTGTAACCTGTTGATTCATTACTTTTTCACATGAACACAAACCAGATATAGATATTTAGAGTCTAACTGAGATGCTCAGAGATGCGGTCCTGTATTTTATTGTGATGAGGAGTCATAAATAAAATGCTGTTACACTTTATTTGTTGCACAGATTAAACAAATCATATATAAGTGATAATTTGAAATGCTGGTGTTTTTTTCTTTTGGACATTTGGGCTGACATTCTCCCTGTTTTCAACATTTATGCTAAGCTAACCATCAGCTATATTGTAAGTGCTATATCGTTGGCGACTGGGCTTGTTTCAGAGAAAGAAAAAAGAAATGGAAATTGGATTTCATTTATTTATACTGGATAGAGCTCCAGATTCTCCTCGGCACTGAGACGACGCCAGTCTTCTACTGCCACCTGCTGATAAAGCTTAATTTTGCTACAGATGAAAAAACAAACAAAAAAACCCCGCAGTAACTCACATGACATTAAGTGTGACATGACAAGTAGGCCTTCTCTTCAGTTTTTGATAATTTGACGTTTTAAGGTCTTTACAGAACCACCACTGCCATCTTTACCCAAGGTCGCCTGGTAATTATTGGCTGTAAGAGGGGAGCAGAATTATTGTTTTTTTTTTGTTGGTTTTTTTTTTTTAAATCTTGCCGAACAATGCCGAATTGTATTACTAAATGGGATATATAAGACACATCTTATTTTATTGGATTTTACTGGTTCTGAGAGGCGAGCTGACCATCCAAGCCGTTGAAATTGCTCTGCTCAACTTGGCGGAAAGGCAGACGCAAGTTCAAAAAAATAAATGTGATTTTTTCCTCGTTATGTGCTCAAAATATCCCAATCTTAAGCTGAGAAATGTGTCTACAGAGCTGTTGGCTGTGTGCTTCACGACAGTGTCGTAAACACGGCTGTACTCACTAACTAGGTGCTCCATGGAAACGAGCTCGCGGCCGGAGTTTTGTTTACATTCTTGGGTAAGTTGTTGTCTTCGCCATTAAAGTGTTGAAAGTTGTTAATTTCTGGCTAGGAAGCATTAATGGTCTCAAATGCATTCAACTCGTCGGCAGAGTGAATGCAGACTGGGGACGATAATGTAGCACTTTGGCTAACGTTAGCTCAACAGTCAACGAAGTAGCGTTAGCTCAAACGGAAAAGTGACAGGAAACAAGCAGCCGTCAAGTTGAAGTTAACGTGGAACTCAGCATGTATGTCGGTTGGTTCTGTTCAGTGTGAGTAAAACTAATGTCCATGTCTGCCAGGGAGCTAACAGCTACGGGCAGCTGGGGCAGGGACATGTGGAGGACCAGTCAGATCCCCGGCTCTCTGACACCGCTCCTCTGCAGAACAAGGCAGTGCGGGCTGTCAGCGGCGGCGGGGGTCACTCGGTGGTTGTCACCGGTAAGTTAAAGTTTCACCAATTTGCTCCTAAACTGTAGTTTTTCTTTTAAATTCAAGCCTCTGTCCGTCCCACTGATCAGATGTGATGCAATGTGACATAAGTCTGAACTAAACAGATGTCATGTGGCGCTCCCTACTGGACAAATAACTTAAGTGTCGAGTCGACCATAACTTTAACCCATTTAGTTAAAGAGGCACTATGTAGATTTAGAGAAGAAATACAAAATCAGATTTTTTTATGTTCACAATATTATTGAGACAATATTTCGAACTCATTTTTTTTTTCCATAACCGAACAAACTAGCTGCTCTCAGAGGAAAATAATATCCCAGAACACAGTTTGAGGCTAGAAAGGTGGCAGGGTCCGCCAACTATAAACAAAGTAAAACAATTTGAAACTGCGTTGTCCTTTAAGGTCAGTTTGTTCATTCAGTCATAAAAACAACAATCACTGTCATTTTTATTGCATCACAGATAGGACATGCTTCTTTTTTTGTGTGAAAAACAAACAAAGAAAGTTAAGTAATCGTGAATTCCTCCTGCGCAAACAAAAGTTTGTAACCCTCATCTAGCTGTTGTTTTTTAGTTTGGAAATCAGGATTTCAATTCATATTTACTCATTTTACTTGTTTTTGTGTGGGATGCAATTTGCAAGCAATGCCTTCAGCCATGGTGACACGGTTAGACAATCCAAAATAAGTCAGGAAACCAGTACCAGTAAAAATATCCTGAGTCCTTAAATAATTCACACATCACATGTGGGTACAAGGCAACTAAAAAACAAATCTTTTGTCTGTTAAAACACATTTACAATTTGGAGTTAGAATGTAGCTGTTAATAATGTTTTATTTTTCCTAATCTTCCCTCGGTCGCCATGTAACTGTTAAATGGAAATGTTTGTATCTGAATAGCCACCTCTTGCTTTGTGCATTGTCCATCTTTTGGTTATTTTTGACTTGCCAACAATAAAGTACATGATTCCCATGTTTGTGGTGTGTTTTGTGTTGGACAGAGAATGGAGAGGTATTTGTGTGCGGACAGAATGACAGAGGCCAGCTGGGACTTGGCCACAATGCAGACATCTCAACTCTTCAGCTCTGCCCCAGCCTGAGTCAGAGGGTCACACAAGTAGCCTGTGGTTGGGATTTTACTCTTCTCCTCGCTGGTAAGCACCATTTCTCACCAGGATGTGATGCTTTGCGTGACATGTCCAACAGGTTCAGAAGGATAGAAGATTAAGTATTTACCCAGAGGTGTTCCTTTCAGGCAGGGATGATAAATAGGACAAGATTACATTTGACTTATCCTTCATGAAAAATCGGTCTGTCACAGCAGCCACGAATTAGACAGGACAGAAGTCACAACAACAAATTATTGATATGGATGAATATACAGATTAATCAGTATGTAATGGAGTATAAGTGCCGAAGAGTATGATCAGTGGGTAATATGACTCACTATCTACAAGAATCCAACTACATTAGCGTACATTACCAGTAATTACTAGTTTCCAACTTGTAAACATCATTCATGCCAACATCCAGTTTGTAATTACGACTTGGAGACTGTGCTTTTTTAAAAGCAGGAATATTTTCGTTCCTTCTTGGTACAGAAATGTCTGAAAAGCAAAGACGTACAGAAACTTCCATCAAGCAGTCGTGCTATTTAAGGTACTAGAACATACAGTTTATGAATACAGGGCAACATTTTCCCTGCATAGTGTTTTTAACCCTCATGCAACCAGCTGTACAATCATACAAGAAAGGGTAAAAGAAAAAAAAGGTTTTTCCCCGAAGCCACATGTTCCACAAGTCTGTAATCTTGTAGAGTTTTCTTGAGGAAGTTTCCCAGAATTCATAGTGCAGTAATGTTAAAATTGGCAATGACTAATGAAGCCTGGCACTACCTTCCAACTATCCGAATGTTGAACATTTCAGTGCATTTATTCATATAGATATTTCCTGGCTTTTTATGTCACACAGATTATGGTCGAGTGCTGGCATGTGGCTCCAATGCGTTCGGACAACTTGGTGTTGGTCAGACAGTCACACACTCTGCTGATCTACAGGTTGTTGAGGTGAGCACATGAGCGCTGGTATTTTACTTAATTAAGTCCAGACAATATTGGCAAAATACCTGCTAAAGGACTGTGCAAGATGGTATGCTGATTTCAAAGGTACAGTCATAAACAGTGGATGTGAAGTCAGAACACAATTAAACACCAGAATGGTCCACTTCGGTTGAGTCTCATTGTAGACTGAGATAGGTGGCACCAATCAATGCTTGTTTTATATCTAAACAAAAACACATGCACCATGTATAATCACACTACAATAAACGTAAATTTTTTTTTTTTTATAAATAACCAACTTCACCTCCTAATCACTTTGATCAGTTTCTTTGAAGCCGATGTCATTGTGACGTTTATTCTCAGAGACTGAGGGAGCCAGTTGTGAGTGTAGCAGCAGGACTCAGACATTCACTAGCTGTAACACGTAAGTTTGCGTCAAAAACTTTCTCAGTGCGGTTTCTTTTACAGTCAGTCTACAAACCCTAATTTTCTGGTCCACCTTTAGACTCAGGATGTGTGTATCAATGGGGAAGAGGTCTTTTCAGTCATGCTAAGAGAGCACTGAGTCCGCAGCCTGTTCCAGCACACCTCAGCTCTACGGTGCCCACTCTTGTACCAGGTGAGTGAAACTGTGTACTGAATAGAAGTAGCTGAATGTACTGAATCTTTTATCTTGTTATGAAACAGAACCAATTTAATACCGATGCCTCTATATGATCTGCATAGCAAAGGAAATGTCCGCTAGAGCGAGGCTATTTTTATGTAGTTATTCTCAATGCTGGTCACTGGGTTTGATACGAACTTATTGCGGTAGGATAAGAAATAAAATTAAAACTAGTTTTCATGGCGATTTGTGGGGATGAATTGAGGAGTCTTACAGCCCAAAGACAAAATCTGCAAAACTTCACTTCGTTTCACCATCGTCACATTACAGTTATCAATCTCGTATAGCCACAAGAAGATACATTAACTCATCACCATGCACCCTGCTTATTTCTTTCATCTGCTTCTAAAACCAAATGCACATTTTAGTCTAATCAAGATCTTTATGATTGGAGGCAGTGCTGCTCAACTAAAGAGTAATTTTCCTTTTAGCTGCTTTAAAGAAAACAACATTTTTAGGCCTTGAATGGCTTACTATGTCTTTGAGTACTGATAAATGTGACCAGATATTTCATGTCTATGTTGCAGGTCTGGAGCAGAAAACCCCACAGTTGGTATCCGCAGGAGCAGTGCACTGCATGTGCCTCACAGGTAAGACCTCAGCATATATATGACAACCATTACTCTGCATTATGAGGGCTCTGAATTGTCCTATTTGTAGAAGCTTGTCAACACAGGAAACAAACAAGGCAGCAAATCAACTTAAATAGGCAGCCCATGGCAAAAAGTGGCTTGATTTTGGATGAAAGCATTCCAGCAAGATATTTGCACCACAAACAATAGGATATGGTTTTCAAACTGGCCACAGTGCCCTTCAAAATGTACTGGAATCTTCTTTTTAACCAAGAGTTCAAGTTTAGTTGAAAAGGGATTCTCTGCACATCTTCCAGCAGCATGCAGCTGAATCAAATTTTTTTCTCAAATCGAGGACAGCAAACCTCTAAGGGAGCTAAAGGGACTGGAGCAGCCTGTAAAAACAGAACATTTTGCAGCTACTGTTCTCCATTCAGCATTTTCATCGATGTGCACAATTTCACTGAGTGGCTTGAAGTGCAGCAGGCAAAGATAAAAATAATTTAGAAGCAGATTTGTAATGTAGTTTGTACAGATCTCTCTCCGAGAGTATTTACTTTCAGGATGAACCAGCAAGTTGTTTTCCACTTCATGTTCGTACATCACTCCGGCCTTTCTTCTATCCTGTAATTAGTTGACCAGCGCCACTCAATTGCTGCTCTGCTCTTACGGTTGCTGCCTCTGCTGGATGAAGAGTAATGTCGCTCCTGTCGTGTGTGCAGGAGATGGCAATTTGTTTCTGTGGGGAAGCAACAAGCACGGCCAGCTGACAGCCAAAGAGCCCTTCCTGTCCTCTCCCACTCCTGTGAAGAACTCACTGCTTGGTGGAGAGAAAGTCATCCGTGTGTGGAGCGGCTGGACACACATTGTAGCTCAGACAGGTGAGCTATAATGACACATATAATATTTGTCAAAGGATTTAAGAATACAGTTGTAATATCTAAATAAAGTAATCATCCATATCAGAGACTGGGAGAGTGTTCACATGGGGCAGAGGAGATTATGGCCAGCTTGGCCGACAAATCCTGATGAAGCAGCACCCAGAGCGGCAGTCAGCAGGTCCTTCAGCTGGAGGTGGAAACCAGGAGGCTTGCCTCCCTGCAGAGGTTGAGGTGCTCCATGGGGCGACACACGTAAGACTTGTCATTGTTTGACATTGTTTGACTTGAATGCCTAGAAGGCAATTCAAAACAGGTATACAAGTGTTTTTGATTCACTGTTAGTAGTATTACCTTATTGATTCTTATTTTTGTGATTGTCAGATTCATACTTAAGCAGATACTGTCTGTGTGAGTCCAGCAGGAGGCAGCAAACAGCCACAAATAAAGGGAATCTGTAGCTGAGGGTTGTTTTGTTTGAGATGAAACACAGCCTCTGAATGAGAGCCAGGCCTGCTAAGCTCAGGTTCTTAATGATTTGCATCTCTTCATCTCTCTGTAAAGTGCACACATGTTCCCAAAGGACCACTTACACCTAGTGAAAGCAGAGCTCTCTTCTCCCACAAGGCCAGTTATGTTTGAGCATCACGGGATTGCAGCAGTTAACCTATAGTGTAAATGGCAGATGTATGGCCAGTGATCGTCGCTGTTAAAGTGGATGTCAGGGACGTGCAAGGGCAAGCTCTGGATCACGGGGCCCAGATTGTTGCAGCAGCGCTGGCATATGTCAAGGTGCAGTCACCTTGTGTGTGTAAAGCTAAAGGCAAGAAGGATTAGCCGATTGGACTATGAATCTCTCAGCCCAGCCTACCATGTTGATCCTCCTCGCACTGTACATACACACTCCCAGAGTCAATATTTAGTAAACTGTCACACTTTTATGAGGCCTATGAACATTACTGGAGTAACAAATTACAACCTGTCAGTGGTTCAGGCATTATTGGATGGTTTTGTGGCTGCTGTATGCTTTATTAAAGGCATTGCTTTATCAGAGCAGTTCAAACAGTATTAGCAAGGATATATATACACAATTAAATGACTATTATTGCTAGTAAAGCTTTAGCGGTCGACACTGGCATTTAGAAAGCTCTGTCTTATGTTTTCACTCTTTCAGGATCAGAATTTAAATGTGGTACATTTCTGTCGCGGCTCTGAAGAGGAAAAACTGCTGACCTAAACCTTGTATAATTTGATGGCCTTTTTTCTGCAAATGCAGGCACACGTAGCCATCCTGACACATTTGCATTAACTGCCCCGGACAGCTCAGCAGTGCGCTCTAGCTTTTATGAATGAACTGCTACAGTTTTTCCTGCTCTACTTTCCGATGAAACACTGTGAAGCGAGGGAGCGTCTAATGTATTTACAGAAGTGATCGTCACTAATGTTATTTGCGCTGCGTGCACTCATGTTGCGTGCAGTTGTGAATAAAAGTTGGATGACTTCATGTTGACACATGGCATTTTATTTCAGTTTCAGAGCAGGCTTGGTTACAAAGCATCTCAGTATCCATGCTAGCAGAACAATTCTTGGATTTTACAGTCTTGACATTGGCTGTTTGCCTTCGACATGCATTTTAATCACCTTTCAAATCTTTTCCTCCACAGGTTGCATGTGGATCTGAACATAACCTCGCCATTGTAGGTGAGTGTATTCTCTAAAAAAGTTTCTGTACATTCTCTTTTGCATGTTATTTTCAAAAACTGCCCTGTTACAAGAAAATAGATAAGCATAAGCATCTGACAACGTAGCACACAGCTGCACTGAAAAGTTACATATAAGAAGAGAGAAATTAAGCAGAAATAGTTCAAACTTATTGGGGAGACTCGAGAGGCTCCAATTTTGGCCTGACACGCCTCTTAACTGCATAAAGTAAAAGAGAATACATGTGGGTGAACTATTTCAAGTCATCCTCCCCTTTGTAGCAGAGCATTAGTAAGAGAACTGTCTAATACGTTGCAGTTAAACATCAGTGTGAAATATTAATCCTTCTGGTAATGCTGTAGAGGATTTCTGAGGTCAGCTCATTGCTTTGTGGCCTTTGCATCAGGAAGTAATTACAGCACGGATAGATGGGTATCACTGACAGAAGCAATTACCAGAACAGGCCTGTAAAAGGGCTGAATTAACCACACACACATTTACAGGCATGTTTTTCCAGTTTGGAGAGCAGTCTCCCTTTATCGACGTAAGAACAGGACATAGACGTTGCAATCTTTCAATCGTGAAATGTCATCAGGCTTAGCAAGATATCAAAAGTGCTTTTATTCTTTCCACGCTTGCCAAAGTCTCCAGACCTCCTATAGTGACATACTTCCTCCATAAAACATTTTGGAAGTAAAATCTTTCACATTAAATTTTAAACAGTGACCCAGTTTTGTTTTTTTTTCAACATCAGCTTGAATATAAATATGCCAGATGAACATTGAAGCACAAGCACAGGGCTCCATTGTAGAGGAAACGCTGGACATTGTGTCTATCCACTTTTAAAGTTCTGACCAATTTGTTTTACTAGGATGCCTTTTTGATAAAGCCATTGGTAACGCAGGCTGTCCGTCATAATGACAGGTCCCACAAAGCACCGCTCTGTGCTTTCAGAAGTTCAGTTATGTGATGAGAAAGCAGGAGCAGCCGAGGGAGAGCTCACGAACCTCATGTACCTCGTTCCTGCACCATGACTCTCCTCTTTTCCTCCTGTCTCGAGCGAGGTGGCAGGAGCAATGAAATAGCAAAACAGGATTGGAAGCAGAGGCCTGAGTGCTGCTATTTCTGGTGCTGAAGTAGGTCAGGCGGAAAGGAACGGAGAGCACTGCATGCTGCTCATGATATCTGTTGCCTGCTCAACACTTGCCCATTTGCACCTGAGGAGGTGCTCCTCGTCATGTATGAAATTCATCATCGATGGTCAGAGGTGGGCGATAGGCCAAAGACGCTGTGGGCACAGCTCATCCAATCTGGGGAAAGATTGTTGTTAATGTGAACATTTTGAACTGAACAGGTACGTATGAGGACAGACACCTTAGATCAGATCCTGTTTTAACTTGTACCTGTAGTATAATGATGTAAGGCAAGCTAAAAAAAAATAGATTTCTGCAATCGTGTCGCTGTAGTGTTGTTAATTAGGTGTGAGATTTGTAACTGTTGAATGTAAAACCAAATGCCAGGGGTTTGTTTACGAGGAAATGGCTTTTGGTTGAGGGTCTTGATTTTGATCCTTTTGTTGTGCTGAATATTGCGCGGGCACTTAGTTGCCATGGAAACACTGATGTGCTGTACTCCAGTCAGCGAGTCCATGAATTAAGCACAGTACCAAAATAAGGCTTTTGCCCTAAAGAACTAAACATTTTAACACATTAAGCTCCCGTGTAAATGACATGTTTATTTAATAATCAAAGATGCAGACAAATGCAGTCAACTTAAAAACACTTGCAGTATCTAGATCAGTACGTCTGTATTACAAAAAGCCATATCTGGCAGAACGTCACTGACATAAGCTGCTTGGTGTGATATCTCGGTCTGTTAACTGGCATAAACACATGTGTCACATGGGCGAATCGAAATCTTTTGATGCCGAGCCGGAAACACAGAGACAAAGAAACCCCCCGATGAAATAAATGAAAAGACGGCATGAGAGACACACAGCTGCAGGATGGGGAAAGCTTGAAGATGTGTTACCCTTGAGAAAGCAAGCTCGCTTCTGTTGCCATGGCGACGCAGCCTATTAGGTAACTGTGTTGCCATGGCACGTGTCTCCTCGGTGATGCGGACCTGACCACACCCACCAACACCTCACCAGCTGTGAGGAGCAGGGAGGCTTTATTACTGGCTGAGTGTCAGTCTTGGGAACAGAGGCTGTGCGTGTGTTTGTGTGTGTGTGTGTGTGTGTGTGTGTGTGTGTGTGTGTGTGTGTTTGTGTGTGTGTGTGTGTGTGAGAGAGAGAGATTGCGTGTTTCCTGTCTTCTGCACCCAGACTTTATTTTTTCTCTCCAAGCTCCTAATTTTATCCTACACGGCACAGTGCTGCAGCCCTGTCTCTCTCCTGTCAGCTCCACTGACCCATGACCCCTCTCCTTTTCAGGGGGGTGTCTCCTCTCCTGGGGCTGGAACGAACACGGAATGTGCGGAGACGGTTCACAGACTGACATCTTTCAGCCACAGCTGGTTTCTGGTCTCAGACCTCTTCTGATTGGCTGTGGAGCCGGACACTCTATGGCAGTGTGCGCTGCGACGACGGACTCAAGACAAAATTCTGCAATGACTCCACTTGAGTAGCAGCTGAGCAAAAACATTTTATTTATTCAGCATAAGGCAATCAGAGACTAGAAGGACAGAATTAATTCACATATTTCTGACTGATTTAGTGGCTTATTGGTGCAAGGCCACATATCTGTGATTATTTGAAGTGCCTTTGAACATACAGTAACTTTCACCTTCCAATAGGCCAGATAAGCTCCTTCAAAAGGTCAGACTTCAAACTGCAGTTGTCATAAATACTGTTGTGTGGTTGCATACAGGCTGAGTTATGTTACATGTGGACAGAGGCCATCATTTCTCTGACCAGCCCATCACTTTGATGGACATGATCGGGGCCAGTAGCTTTGCAGGAAATGGCCGGGCCTATGGCGCCTGGTCCATCTGCCATGATCGTCTTCTGTTATGGATCATGTGAAGGATTGGCTACACTGGTGCTATACCTCCATCTTCCCATGTCAGCGGTTTTATTGCTGTGATCCTGAGTGTCAGGAGGCAGTCAATCTCCGCACTTCATACTAAAAAAAGATCACTATAATTTACCACTTACACATAAAGTACAGTATTTTTTTTCTTTGGCAAGTGTCCAACGCTTATTTCTATTTTTGTCACTCTGTATCGTGTTCTTTGAGGTTCTGTCTGTCTCATTGCACCATTTTCACACTGAACACTGTCTCTTGGGGGAAATTTGTCCGCTGCGTTTGACCCGACTTGCATATTTATAAGCTGTGGGCAGTGCAGCAACATGGGACCAACTGCAGGACTGAAGCCGGGACTGTAGTCAAGGGCAATGGCAGGACTCAGGATGGCTCATGGATCATGTCTTTGCAATCATTTATGTATTTTGTTTAAAGAGTTTATTCCCAATTAGGCTTTATGCAAATTAAGTATTTAAAAAAAACATCTGTGCCACTGAAACTATGCATTAATGAAAGTTAATATACTTTTACCTTGTTTAATTTGAAAAAAATAAATCAACACTCGTTGAAAAATGATAATTTCTGTGTTTTTTTTTTTATTTATCACTATTTATTGTACAAGCCTGAACTGTATTGGTCAAAAAAGACACAAAAAATCCCTAAACAACAAACCAATCAAAATGATCACTGAACACCTTATTGAGATAACTAACCACAAAATACAGTGTTCAAAATACACACTCTGAAATCTCACTAGACGGCAGACATTAGTTGCCTCTCAGTTTTGTTATTGTTTCAGTTTAATGTTAACATTTGTATTTTTTATCCCATGTTGGACATTGACGAGCACACTGCCTCCCCCATTAATGCTCAGCTCTGTTGGCAGATTCGAGATCTGCTGTGCCTGACTGCACACGGATCTCTGAAGGTTGTTGGCAGTGTGTTTGCAGTTGTTTGGTAAAAAAGTTGGTCCCTTCCCACTAACTTTTCCACACAAACAGTGAAGCTGTACTTTGTACTCAGCGACTCTCCTGCAGATTTTTAGTTACACTCTCATTGCTTGCCTTCACAAGCTGATCCATGCATGGGTCCTTATTGTTTGTGTGCTTTTTGAAAACTGAATCGACGCTTGTTTTCAATGGCTGTTGACTGATGGCTAATCTAAAATAAGATGTACATTAATTCATCATCTTGGCTGAGCTTTACCAACATGATGAATGATAAGATCAATTTGCATAACATAGGCACTTGTCCGGTTTGATGTGAATAATGTTTTGGCATTGGTTAGTATTACATACTAATATACCAATTTGCATGTGTGCAGAAAAAGAATAATAATCCAATTCTACATGATTGTCAATTAAAAAGTTCTATAGAATAATTCATGTCTGACTTGTGATATGAGTTCATGTTTTTTTTCATATATAATCTGTCTTTTTATATATACACTTTTTTAATCAAAGTGTAGCTACTTATGAAGATATATCAGCATTCCATTAATTAATTAATTTTGTACTTATTTATTGTTATTACCAGTTGTTATTAACAGCATGCTTTAACATTTTAATGCCTCATTAAAGAATAAGTTAACCCAAAAATGTTTATTCAGTCCATATGAATTCACCCTAATGCTGATACAAAAAGTATGTGGAGTCAGGTAGTCCTCCAAACATCCTGGTCTGATTTGTGAGCTCAGAGCACCAGGAGGAGAGTTGTGTCTACACTGCCGGCACACGAGCTTTGAAATGCAACAGGATGGGGCTAGCCGGTTAGCATGCTAACTTCAGAAGATATCTCCACAACACAGTACATAATGTCATAATGTCAAAGCTGTTATTTCTTCATGCTTGGTCGATCATTTTAGTTCATTTTTTCAAAGGTTTCAACTGAAATTCTTACATATTGCACTTTTTAAAACATGTCCCCATCTGCTTCAGATGTTTAAAAGAATGCCGCAACACTGTTTTGCTGTGAAGCTTCAGAAAAGTTTTGTGAATTGCAAAACTTCGAAACTTTTACAAAATTTCGAATTATGAAACTTCCCTCTTGGGGAACTTTCCATCGGCATGAGGGTGAGTCGATAATGACTTAGTTTTCATTTTTGGTTGAACTTATCCTTTAATACAAGGTAAGAGTTGTGTTTTTTCAGTATGATGATCTTTTTCTTCATTTTTTTTGTGTGGATGTTATCTCTTTGATGCCTAAAAACATATCAAAGGAATGTAAAAATTCCACTGGTGCAAAACAGTGCAAAAGTCTACAAAGATGTGACCATGACAGTGCAAAAGATCATTTGTAATCGTTTTGTCTTCAGCGGCCTGACTGATGTGACATGTGACAGTTTGCTTTTTTGCTGGAGGGGTGAGGCGGGGGGGGGGGGGCGTTGTGATTAAGATCGGAGCAACATTTTTTTTTCTTTCAACAGAAGAAGCACACAGATATTTGATGATCACTCAAAAACATTGGTACACACAACTTGAGCACAGATAAAAGCGTATTTACAGCACTGGCACACACCAAAGAATAGGCACACAAAATTACAACACAGTAACCAGTCACAGATACTGAGCTACATAAGGCTTGACAACAAAACTTCCTCAGTGCTACATCTATGCTGAGTTTGTGATGTACAGGTTGTCACTGTCACACCCATTTAAAAATACAAAGTAATACACACAACAATGCTACAAGGACTATCAGGTGGGTGATGGGCCATTATGGGTTATACACATAGTGGTTGGTACACCATGGTTCATAACACAAACTGACTCTGTTGGTTGTCTGCTCCGGTGCTGTCGCTGGGTCTCTATAAACATATAAAAAAAACAATAACAAAAATAAATTATTACACAAATTATGTATAATGGTGGAAATGATGGCGATGATGGATACCTCTGGCGGTTGCGGGGGAGAGGTGAGAAATGACACTAGCTTGGAGAGTAAAGAAAATGTGCTCCGTTAGTTCCTCATGGTAGACCACAGGTTTACCATGTATTTCCCATGCTTAGCCAAGGCATCAGACAACGATGTACTGTCTGTGTGCAGAGGTTGGACTCTTAGTCGGTTAATAAACATGCCCCAATCATGCTGCGCTTTACAGGTTGATGTACAGTAGTTCGGTCATTGTCATGCGTTTGTATACTTTGCGTCATGCTCTTACAGTCACCCTTTTTTTTTTGTTATGCTCTCTTTGACCCGGACACAGGTAGAAAGAGGGTCAAACAGCAGTTGAAAGCACCAGCTGTGAGCTAGTGGGAAAGGAAGGATGTATGTATGCATGTGCTGTTGAATAAAAACGGAGTCTAAATGCTCTTTGTGTATAAAATTTATTTCATGCAAGGACTTATATTTACATATTTTATTTGAATACTCTTCTTGTTGCATAAATGTAAAATACATGCATTTACCTTTCCCCAAGTAGACCCACCTCCCATACTGTGCTGCGTTGTACTTTTTTTTTCTCCCACTTGAATTGCATTAGCATATAATTCACCTGCATCTCTTCACATCAAATCTTCACATGGTGTTTTTTTTTTTTGTTTTTTTTTTTGAAATATATAACGTCCATTAATTACCACAAGAGACATGACTCGAAATGTGAAACTCTGCTCGTTCAGAATTGAAAACAAAACTTGGATGAGTTGCTATACTTGTATCTTCTTCTGATTGGTCAACACAAAAATTTGTTAAAGTGCCCTGAAGAATTGTGCATAATAATCGGGACAGGATCAATACATGTAACAGTAACAGTATTGATATTTTAAATCAAAAAGACGTACATACTTGCAGGAGCAGAGTGACATCTCTGGTTGATCATAACTCAATACATTTTTGGCTCTGTAAAGTTGCCTGGTCCCCGTTAATTATATTTGTGCTTTATCATACAAAAGATTTATTGATTATGGATTATAAAGTCATAATCTTTCCTTCTTGGATCTATATATCCCTCTGAAGGTTAAATCCTAGTGTGTGTTGACAACAACTAAGAGGGTGTTTTCTACTGTGATTAAATGCACGGGGGTGGTGCGAAAGGTACAAGGTGCACCCTATATAAAATAAAGCTTTCGTCACACTGTTATGAGCATGGTATAAAGTGTATTGATGCTACACAGGGAGCACTTACGTAATATCATGTCAATTGTATTACTCGCTTTTACTTTGCCTCACCAGGTATGAAGGCACCGTTGTTGTTTCTATAAATTGTGAGCCTTAATTTAGGCTTCACGGCAGTAATAGAAGTTGCTGCAGACTACCGATGATATTGAAAAAACTATCAGTAAATATATTTGTATAAAAACTATTTATGCTCATAACAGCATTAGTTGGCTTTCTGACAGATTGTTCAAGTTAAATGTTTTTCAGTTGGAGGCCCCAGTCAAATAAACACAAGAAAATAAATATATGAATTTTTTGGGGAAAGGCAAAGAATGGCAGCTACATAAAAATCTCTGCTATGACTGAGTCTCTTGTAAAGCTGTCTCAAAATGCATAAAGGATGACAAAGCTTTAGAAGCTTTAGAAAGAAAAAGGATTCTTTTTTTTTTCTTACAGGTACTGCGATACAGTTAGCTTCTTGTTGAACATAATTTCTCATGCAGTTCATGCAAATGAACAAACAGATTTAGTTCTGTTGACATTAGATGTATTCATCACTAGTATCATAGGAATTGTCATCATCTCCATATTGCATTGGACATCATGAACATCACGATCAAATTTTCCTTTCTTTTTTTTTTTTTTTTTTTTGATGGCCACTCAGATAACATCTCATCTTGTCTGGAGTGCACTTTTTCTGAATGGTAACGTCTCTACTTTGCAACGTACAAAGCACTTGAGAGGAGTTCCCTTAACAGCTGGTAGTAATATACCCTTTTGGATATGTTCAAAAGCCATGTAGTGTTAATGTCCAGCATACTGTTAGCAGGGGTTACATCTTATGGAAATTTCTTTCACAAAGTTGTAAAAAGCAGATGAGACAAAAGTTATTGGCAGAAGAGTATGTGAGATCAAAAGCAACAGAGCAACAGGCAATGATGTAAAACACAAGGAAAGAGTGGGTTTAGCCTGTGGTCGTAGTAAAACAGGGCTTTGTCTGCAACTGAGGTGACCCATGCAGAGTGGCATGTGCCAATGTTTTCTAGTCTAGGATATGATGACACACCCAAGGAGAACACTTGGGAAGCTTGAGTATAAGCACAGTTGAGATACAGTTTTTTCAGAAAAATAAAAATAAAATAGAAAATGAAAATAAGCAGGAGCGAAGGCAAGTGTCAAAGCAAAAATATTTGACAGGAAAGATAAGGAGGAGGAGTGTGAACTGGCCTTCCAATGGCATTGTGTCTGCTACTCAACCATGCTACATAATGGATGGGATGGGAGAATGTGAGTGCTGCATTAGACAGGGTGGGCTGCAGGGCAGGGCGGACACTGAGGACACTCCAGAGGCATCCCCGCTCATGCCAGACATGCTGTTAAGGCTCCAAGGCTTTTCATAACCTTCAGTTGAAAAACAGAGAACGTTCTGAGTACACTGCAGCACTTAATCCATGACAAAATGTTTTGGTAGCTCCTCACTGGTAAATACTACACCTGTTGCTTTCTTGTTTTTGTCTCCAAAGAAACAGGTCAACACAGACTTGAGACAGATTATTATTCTCCATGCATTGAGTGCATCAGGAGTACAACAGCATGCACCGGGTGGTACTGGAATGGTTCGGAGTAGAACACTATAAAAGACTTGAAAAGGTAGGCACCTCAGGTAGGGAATGTTTTCTCAGCTACAGGTAGAATTTCATACTGTACGCCATTAGCTGTTGATGTGCTGGCTGCACACAACAAGGAATGTTTTTTGTAGATTAATACTTTTAGAAAAAAAAAAGGGGGGGGGGGGGGGGTTAATCTTGTTATTAAATTGTAAAAATCAGTAAATTAGAATTTGGCTCTCCATCAGCCTTCCTCCATTTGTGTTGTGCTCCTTCACCATACTGATAGCACCCATCAGCAAGACACTTCATGCACCGTTATGGTCAAGAGGAATGTTCTCATAAGTCAGGATCCTGCATGGTATTAATCATTAAAACACATATACATACATGGTACACGCATAGCACATAAATACTTTTTCTTAGGCATGTAAGACAACACGTTCTAGATCATATAAATCTTGAAAATAGCTTTCTTACTTGTAAATAAATAGGGCTGTTACATTATGCATGGTATCAAAAAATATATTATGTAGATGTGGACAGTTAGAATGGACATTTGTGGTGATTGTGCTTGGCCTGAACAGATGTGACTTAGAATATATACAATTCCCCAAGGGATGACTGAGGAGAAGCAGCTGCTGTAAAAGTGTGCCATAAGAGGTTTGTAGTTGTGTGTGTGTGTGTGTGTGTGCGCGTGTGTGCCTGTGAAAAACTGAGGTGTAACACTCAGCAAAGAGGGGTAAAAGGAGCGTGTCCTGTCTACGGTCTACAGGGTGTCAGTGTCTTAAGGGGGCCTGTGATTGGCTGTTACTGTACGTACCCCTCCTCACTCTGCCCCCTGTGTGGTTGGGGCGTTCAGCAGTGGTGACCAGGAAACAGGGCCGCTCTCTCTCACCGGGGCTGAAGATTTCCTCCGGAGATATGGCCTGGTCTATATGAGGGCAATCTTCGTTGGCCAGAGCTGCGTTAGCTGCCTCGCCGTTCAGCTTGGAATCTTAAAGCACCACGATAAAGAAAACAAAAAGAAAAAACAGACAAGAGAATCTGGTTTCACATACCAGCGTTTTTCAGAAGTGAAGCGCTACATTTTTTAATATATCTTCGGTTTTCACGTAGGGATAAACTTATAACCACTGTATGTGCTTGATAGCTGCTGTCTCATGTTTACCTTGCACTCTGTTGCTCTATTTGTTTTTGGGCACAAACGGTATCAGAGGAATTCAAGAAGGAAATCAAGTGACTCTGCTCACATGATGTTAGGATTACAAATGCATGATGATTACGGACTCTTGGTTAGTCTTAAGAGAGAGGAGTGAATCACTGAATTAAGAAGTACAAAATCAATAGCAGGATTACTCACAGTCCCTCTATTCTCCTACCCAGAGTAAAATATGCTTTTCATCACATATTTTATTGATTGTTTTTCAGTGGGAAACTCATTTGTTTAATCTCATGCCTGAATCCTCAGCTAATTGAAGTGTGGGAACAGACAAACAATGAAACAGCTGAGTAGTGATGCGTCTGCCTCGGGAGGACAAAAGGAGTGGTGAGACAACAATTCGTTTTTTTGTTTCTTACCTTGAAACTTGATCTCGAAAACGTCGTCATGGGGGATGGGGCTCTGAGGTTGCGAGCTGATGCTTGACTTACAGAAGTTTGGAGAACCGGGTTGGGGTGCCCGAGGGATGTGCCTGTTCTTTTTCTTTGGTAGTTTCTGTTTTGCCATGGCCAGCGAGTAATACATTCCAAAGTTGTTGACAATCACAGGGACGGGCATGGCAATGGTCAGCACACCCGCCAGGGCGCAGAGGGCTCCCACCAGCATACCGGAGGTCGTCTGAGGGTACATGTCTCCATATCCGAGGGTGGTCATGGTCACCACGGCCCACCAGAATCCGATCGGGATGTTCTTGAAGTACGTGTGCTCACTGGCTCGAGGGTCGTTGGGGTTAGCTCCGATTCGTTCAGCGTAGTAGATCATAGTAGCAAAGATGAGGACACCGAGAGCGAGGAAGATGATGAGGAGCAGGAACTCGTTGGTGCTGGCCCTCAACGTGTGGCCCAGCACCCTCAGTCCCACGAAGTGACGCGTCAGCTTGAAGATACGAAGGATCCGAACGAAACGGACCACTCTCAGGAAACCCAGCACGTCCTTAGCTGCCTTCGAGGAGAGCCCGCTGAGGCCCACCTCCAGGTAGAAGGGCAGGATGGCCACAAAGTCGATGATGTTCAGGGTGTTCCGAATGAAGTAAAATTTATTGGGGCAGAAAGTTATTCGCATTAGAAATTCAAACGTGAACCACACCACACACACGCCTTCGATGTAGGTGAGGTAGGCCGCAGTCTCAGTCTCCTGGTAGGTGTGCACGATGGTGACGTTGTCCACCACCTCCAGCTCGGTGCGGTTGATAATGGGGTTGAAGGCCTCGTGGGTCTCCAGACAGAAGGTGGTGATGGACACCAGAATAAAGAAAAGCGAGGCCAGAGCCACCCACTGAGCAGGAAACATATATAGGGTGCAGACAAAGGGAACAGAAGGGAGAGGGAGGAGGGAGAGGAGAACAGGCACAGAAATTAATGCAATGTAATCAAGCTTGACGCCCCAGCAGCAATTCTTAGCACGACACAATGCAATTCAATCTATTATCAGAGACGGTGGCTTCTGCTTTGACAGTAACTGTGGCACTGACACACGCTCTCTCTCTCTCTCCCTCTCTCGGCCCTCTCTGTGTCTTGATTCGGACGCGTCATTGTAAAAAAGGGACAATCAATGCGAGCTCGCCGTTCTCGCTTCCCATCCCTCCGCTCCATCTCAAGGTCATGGCATTTCCAAGGATGTGCTCCATGCAGAAATACAAAGAGTGAGGCAGCGGAGGGAGCAGACGGGACATTAGTGTCCACCCCCCCCGACTAAATTTAGCTGGGGCTCTTCCCTTCAGCACCATCACTACAGCAGGTCTTCCCTTACACAAGGTCACACTGTCCAGATGACTGACCTGTGGACACACTTTTATGAGAAACCCATATTTCCCTTAATGGCGAAAGTGGACTTAAGCCTTCATTACGTATTGATTAGATGATCGCATTTCATCACATTTTAGGCTCTGGTATTTCTGATGCATACTACATGGGTGTAACAGATACAGTATTCTTTCCTGGGTATCGATCGCAACCCTGTTCTCGTGTTATCCCCCTGATCGCAGCTTTAGAGTGAGTAGCTTGGGGAAAAAACAGCTGTATCTTCAACGGGGATCTGAGGTCTACAGATCGGAGTCGTTGGGCAAAGAAAGAGTGGATAGCTAGTTAACCATCCTACAAATCACAAAAGTCAGATCAATAGCACAAAGCCATGCGCAAAGTTGTCTTTCATGAGATTAACAGGGCTCTGTAGTGCTCCTCAAACTAATGCACCGTGTTGTTCAGCACCAGGGAGAGGAGTCAGATCAGGGCATGTCCAGGCACGAGGAAGTTTAACATATATTCCACTGAGCAAAGGAAAACGCAAGCGTCTTAGTCAAGTCCATTCACAGCGTGTCACTAAGGAAAGGCATGCAGAGCGGGACGGAAAACAGGCCCCTCATCATATCATCTCATCACAATTCATCGCATTGTGCCGCGGAAATCACTGCTGCTTATGACCGTCTGCTTCCCATCCACGTTAGCGCGGTAGTCCTGATGGAGACTGTGTCTTAGCAGAGACTACCGTACAGCACAGACGTCTGCTCTGTCAGAGGGGCTGTCCTCGTTCTGCGAGACGACTCTCACTGAACGAAGAGGACACGCACCAGTTTTTGGAAGAGGACGATGAGGAATGATTGCAGTTGGGACATTTTTAGATAGCACGTGAATGATCTTGATGTGTAGACAAAAGGAGCGCCTGACTGAGAGACAACATGCACCTTTGTCAGGCTAATAATGTTCAGCTTTTGTTGGTGTACGACAGAATTCGTGTCAGTTTCTGAGACGTTAGTGGAGTGTATGCGGTGTTGTTGTATTGGATTGCATAATATTGTTTTGTCCACCCCCTCTACAGTATGTGCTGTACAAGATAACAAGTACACACTGGAAAATACAGTAATACGATACAATTCGACCGCACTGAAAACTACAGCAGATTGAAATCAACAGCAAAGACTGGATCACAAACTGGGAAAAGCGGGCAGCTACTTCAGGGCCCAAGACTTTCAGGGGCCTCTAAAAGCCAGAGATTTACTGTCAGCTGGTTTGTGCCAATTTGAATAATTGCAGGTGTGTCTGAGAGTGTCTCCTCCACCTGTATCTAAATTTAAATGGTTCATATCCTTGAACAAATATCACTGAACAGCTGGGACACATTTTTGCTTGGGAAGGGGAACCGAGTTAATCCAGCTCTGTTCACGCCTCATTGATGCAGTATGGACAGATATTTGATATTTTAGGGTTGACAGGCATGCCCTGCAGATCTGCCTGCCCACATGAAACATCATGCAGAAAAAGACGCTTGGTTCATTTATGATTATTACATTCCCCTGTGAAGTTTGTTGTTTTAGTGCACTGATCTCATTTAACACAATGAAGTTTACTGTGAATTGTAAAATATCCTGCCTCTGTTACATGTCTTTGCGATGGCTCTTCAATACCCACATTTGAAGGAACATTGCAAAAAAAGCAAATGGATGGTTCGCTCTCTGTAGAGCCATTGGCCCCAAAAATGGAGTATCGGTCGGGCTCTAATTGACAAAAGAGCAGAAACAAGTGGATAATCGATGAGTCTAACTGAAAATTAATTGGTTACAATTTTTGGTAATTTAACAATTTTTGCCCAAAAAAGTACAAAAATGCCTCAAAGTTAACTGCCTCGTGTTTCTTAAATAAGAACGATTTCTGAATTTCTTGGTTTTCTTTGACTGTAAGCTTAAACTCTTTTTAATTCTGACTGTTCAGAAAGTCATGACATGTTTCTGGCGGAAATGCATCCTTCAGTTATTTGACAACAATTGTCAAATATCTTGATGAAATGTTATGGTTGATATGGCCCTAGTCCCCCCTACAGTGTAACAAGTGAGAGGGTAAGTGTTCATACTTCTATTGGTTCTATTTCTATTCTTTCTTTCTTTCTTTGTTCTTTTTATTTGTGACTCAGCTGATCAAAGTGCGACTTGGAGACAACAACAGACAAGCGGAGTGAAATACTTTTTTTTGCTTGCTTTCCTTTTATTCCTTATTTGCTCCTCCTTCCCACAAGCACTCGTTTTTGCTGTGATATATAATTGTAAAAACAGGCATAAAGTAAAATACCTCTAATTATCTTTTGTCAAACCTCTGGTTGCCAATAAAAAGCAAAATTAGCCTACATCTTTTTTTTTTTTTTGCTGCAGTCCTAACGAACAGATACTTGTAGTCATGTTGTCCAGCTCACGCACATCAATTAGCGAGAGAGTTGAAAAACAAACAGCACCATCACTGCCAGCACACGTCAGCGTGATAAAGCCTCTGAGCCACTTTCATGTCGGCCACTGATGCCTCCTGACACCCTGGCTCTCTGAGCCCTCTGAACATCCCACCCTTCAAACTGTTAAACCGACGCTGCATCTCGTCAGGGGGATGGCCTCTGTCTGTAAACCATTTGTCTTTGTGAAAGTGAGGAACGGCTCGGCCTCAAGGGGAAGACTGTTTGCTCCTTATTGGCTAATTCTCCCTGTTGCTGGCAAACCACAGGCCTACAGTGATATGCATTGACGATGTTTTTTGTTTTTTTTTCCACTGATGTATCCACTGAGAACAGAGGCTGTAATTAACTCTGAGGCTCAGTTCTAATTAATCTTCTTGCCTGTCTTGGGTGAGCTCTGTCAATCTTTCGCTCTCCGCTTTGTCTGGCTCGCTGCTAAAAGTAGGACACATCTGAGGAGTTTTCTGCTTCGGGATGCACAACTGTGTGTGTGTGTGTGTGTGTGTGTGTGTGTGTGTGTGTGTACATGTCTCTGTGTGTCTGTGTGTGTCTGTGTGTGTTGGTTAAACCACTTTCACCAGTGCTCGCTGTAAGAGTGAGAACATGTCAATACAGTTGACACTTGCTGGATGGGGCCTAATAACTAATTACACCAATCAGTCTGCTACAGCTGTTAAAGCAGCGTGCAGCTCAGCGGGCCTGTGTAGGGGGCACAAAACAAAAACATCCGAAGGTGTAAAAGTCATATCACCGCCACCATCGAGAGGCATCGCGCCCAGATGGAAAGGTGCCCATGACCACGACCAAAAAAAATGGAACTTCTAACGGCAGCCTATTTTTTTTTTTTTTTGTCTGGAGGCCTGCCACTAAACTTCTGGTGGTGCCAAAGATCTGGTTTCCTAAAGTGCAGCTGACCCATTTAACCGCAGCAGCAGCCCGTGTCCTGGAAAACATCAACCCAGAGACCTGTGAGAGTGTCTTTACTGCCAGATAGAGGAGGGTGGAAGTGGAGACGTGCATGGAAATGACTGTGACAGATGAGCCCTCTGCTTGATCTGTCCTCCATCTTTCTCAGCGCAGTCACACCCCTGCTGTGCAGAGACCCCCCTGGGAGGGCAATCTCAAGGTCATCTAAAGCCTCTCTGAACCTCCCACATCCATCAGTCTTTGTGTCACCATCAGGGGCACAAAAGGCAGACTCTTTCACAAACTTAAATCCCCTTCATGTTTCAAACCAGCAGTGAGAGCATTTGAACGTGTTTTTTGAAGCTTCAGCAGGAGGAAAAGTAAGCATATTAGACTTTAAAGGCTACTCACCCTTGCATATTTAGAGGAGTAAGGGTCCTCGAACAGAGCCCAAACGTACTTCTGCCACCGGCTCCACAGGCTTCCGCTCCTGGCGTCAGGAGTGTCTCCCTGCGCCAGCCTCCTTGTCATCTCATCCACCTCATCGTCGGCGTGCTCCGGCTCCGGCTCCGGATCCTCGTTCGCCAGGTCTAACAGTCCCCCCCCGCCGAAACTATCAAGGGCCTCCTCTGCCTCCCGGTGCTGGCGATAGGTCATCCAGCAGCAGGGCTCCACGTCTGTCTCATCGATGCCCCAGAAGGCCAGCTCCTCCTCGTACAGGGGCCCGCAGACATCAGCCGGGCAGTGCAGCTTACCTGTCCTGTAGTAATTGAGGATGTGTGCAAAGACGCCAGGGTGGCGGTCGAAGAAAAACTCCTCGATCTTGGCATCATAGTCAAAGTGGTTGGGCGCATCAGGCTCGGCCAACCAGGATAAGCGGGTGCCAGGTAGGGTGCGCAGGGTGCTGCGGTATGTCTGATGTCTGATCCCTCCCACGTTTATCACAATGCGATCCTTGTCGTCGCTCAGGCCCATTGCGTCCCCTAGGCATTTCTCAAATAAGTTCCCTTCATCGCAAAGGTAAGTCCAGGCGAGCCGCGCGCACCACGCACGGCGGATTCAGACCGAGGGGAGGCAAATTATGTAAGGGAGGGCAGCGCGCAGAAAAAAAAAAAAACCCAACAACCTGTCGTCTCTTCACCAACTATGAGAGAAACCCGGCTGCATCCCAGGAAACGGACCCTGAGCGTGTCTTCTACGAGCACCTGCTGTGCCACTGGAGGATCATGAAACGCGTAGAGCTGCCAGACGCACCGGAGGGTTATGGAATCGAAGTCCAAAAAGCGATCGCAGCCAATGGCATCACATTAAGAATGGACGTCACATCGTCGGTAGATCCAAGATGTCGAGATAAAAGGACGCGCACGCTGGCGGTTTTGCCCCCCGCCGGCTGAATGAACCCGGCTCATCGGGCTGCACGAGTTGCGGTAATTGATCGAACTAAAGTGTTGGAGGGATTGTGACTTTCACAGCAAGGTGACTGCGGTGGTGCTGAGCGGACAGCGCCTGTCCGGAGACTCGAGTCCCTCCTCTGTTGCTGCCTGCAGACTCACCTCCTTCACACCGACGCTCCTTTTTTTTCTCTCTCGCCTCTGCGTCTCTCCAACGACCCGCCGCCGCACAACAGCAGCTTCTTTGTCTCAAAACATCCAACAAGCCTGGATGTGACAGGATGGAGATGCTGTTTTTTTTTTGTTTTTTTTTAATCTTCTGAGCTGCGTGGTTACACCGTATAAATAAATAATCAGAGGTGAGAGGGAGAGAGAGAGAGAGAGAGAGAGAGAGTCGACAAACCTCCTCCTTCCAATAATAAAAAAAACACCAAACGCCCAAACTGTCTGTTATTCACACCAGATGGAGCATGCCCAGTGAAGCTTTGTTAAAACATCGCATCCTCCAGTGGAAGGTGCTGGTCGAGCTGTCACTTCTTCTTCTTCTTCTTCTCCTCCTCCCTCTCACTTTAACGTCGTAGCCTCGGAGGGGTGGCGGTCAGTCAGTCAGTCAGTCTGCGGGAGTTGGTGGGTGGGGGTGTGGGTGGTGGGGGTGCTCGTCGTGTTCTCGCACAGCTGGCTGGAGAAGATGTGACCTGGAGCCATGAACGCGCAAATCCGCCCATCACGTTAAAAACAAAAAACAGTCTGCTCATAGATCTCCCTGATTTATAGATGTCTCAGCTCGAGACTTGAATCGACTATCAGGCGGTGTGTGAACGCGTGTGAGGACAGAGGAGGTGATTCTGAAACAATGAATCGGGAGAATTCGATTTATTTTTGGGTTCTTTTTTTGGTGCAACTCTGCTGCTGCACTTGATGCGTGAATAATTAGCTCCCACATGGGTGTGATGTGCCGGCAGAGGGCGCTGAAGGTGCAGAGAAGGTGACTTTTGTTAATTAACGTGAGAACTGAGGAAACCTGTCAACACATTCTGAACACAGAGAGTTAAACCTGTTTTTCTTTCTTTCTTTCTTTCTTTCTTTCTTTCTTTCTTTCTTTCTTTCTTTCTCTCTTCTTTCTCTCTGTCTGTCCGTCTCTCTTTTTTCTTTTTTCTGTCTGTCTTTTTTCTGTTTCTCTATCTTTTTGTCTATCTGACTTTCTTTCTGTCTGTCTGTCTCTCTCCTTTCTTTCTTTCTTTCTTTCTTTCTGTCTTTCTGTCTGTCTGTCTCTCCTCTTTCTTTTTTTCTTTCTTTCGTTCTTTCTTTCTTTCTTTCTTTCTGTCAGTCTCTCCTCTTTCTTTCTTTTTTCTTTCTGTCTTTCTCTCTGTCTCTCTCTTTTTTCTTTTTTCTATCTGTCTGTCTTCTTTCTTTCTTTCTTTCTTTCTGTCTGTCTGTCTGTCTGTCTGTCTGTCTGTCTCTCTTCTTTCTTTCTTTCTTTCTTTCTGTCTCTCCTCTGTCTGTCTCTTCTCTTTCTTTCTGTCTCTCCTCTGTCTTTCTTTCTTTCTTTCTTTCTTTCTTTCTTTCTGTCTATCTGTCTGTCTCTTCTCTTTCTTCTGTCTCCTCTTTCTTTCTTTCTGTCTATCTGTCTGTCTCTTCTTTCTTTCTTTCTTTCATTCTTCCTTTCTTCCTTTCTTTTTTTCTCTCTCTGTTCCTTGAGAATATTCCTGACCCAGGGGAAACGTTTCCCTACATTTCCTCTGAATAAAACACATTTCTAAACAGAGGAACAAAACCTGCCTCCCTGCTCGCTCTTGCGTCTGGGGATCTTGTTGTTCCCTCTCCTTCCTCTCTCCTCCTGCCTTCAGCGCTCCAGTCAGCCGGTGGGCAGTTCTCCGTCTCGGTTTTCAGTCTTGATTATAAAGGAGGAGTTTGCAGCAGAGAGGCGCTTACACTCCGACTGGCTTGAATAAACTTAAAGTGCTCTGGCAGAGAGACCGTGTGTGTGATCTGGGACAGTAGACTCAACAGGCCTGACAAAACTGTTTGATTTAGATAGAAAGGACGAGCTGATCAAACCTGGCAACATGGCTGTGGCGGGCTGCACGAAATGCATTAAATACATGTTGTTTTTCTTTAATTTTATATTCTGGGTGAGTTGAAATTATTTTACTTTGATTTATTTCGCTCTTTGCTTTCCTTCAAACTTCCACTCCTCTTAACTCTTCTCCAAACATCTGCATATTTAACCCACACATCTGTCTGCTTCAATCTGATAAATCCTCGGAGGGGACGCACACAGTTTCCCACCCTCCTTGTGATAATTATGAGAGGAGAGCAGCATCAGTAGAAAAAATAGAGGCAGAGCACTCAAAATCTTGGCCAGCCACGAGCTGAAACACTCTCACCCTTCATCTGCACTCATTTTCTGGATGACCGAGTGTCAGTGCAAGGTGACTGACAGAGGAGAGAGGAGCCCTTCAGACTGGGTGGGCTTCAGTCTCCTCACTGGGAGAATACTGTGTTTTTTCCTCCAGGATTGTCTCACATGATTCAATTAAACTAACTCATATGTGTGTTAATTATATGATCCAGACAGGAAGCTGGGATGTCTGAGGTTGTAGAAACTGTTCTTCAGTTTTGGATGATTTCTTGTTAGTTTCTGGGGGAGGGGAGAGCTGTTTCCCTCTGACATTTCCTTTGTTCCTACCTGTTCACCAGACTGTAGCATTTGCTGCCTCTGAACTTTTTAAGAGCTCAGTAAAAACATCTAAAAAACAAAAAAAAATATTTGTACCTTCACAGTACCTACACCTATTTTCTGAAAAAGTGATTCCAGTAATGAGAGACAGTTTCCACAGAAGCCTAATGCAGCTGTCAGCCTTTCACACTTCGACATCACATCAGACTTCCTGCAGATGTTCAGTCCGGTTGCTGACTTGTTTGGGAAATTCCATGTTGTTCATCTGTACCGAGCAGTCGTCTTTTTTTAGATTAGTACAGAATCACCATATCCTGGACGCGCCACACTTGATGGAGTGTTTCCTCTGTTGGTTTTGCTGCTGTGCCTGTCACTGTGAAAACTCTCGGCCCTCTCTTCCTCGTTTTGCTATTTTTCATGTTGAGGATTCAGTTTCCTGTTTCTTTGAGAACAATGGAGGGCACTCATGGCACTAAAAGTGCAGATAACTTGATATAAACACTGGCGGAACGTAAAAGGAGTGTCAGCATGTGAACAAGTTGATCTGATCCTTAAGTAGTTCTGCTCCATCAGCTTTTATATGACAACATTTTTATCAGGACATTTCTGATTTCATAGATTTATTGTAGAGGAGAGATCAGGGGTGATGAAGCTGAACAACACAGTGCTCGAGATACAATGACACAATGTCGTGAGGAGGTGGTCTGTGCTGAAGGTCACCAAGGTGTCAGGATGTCCTTTCGTCACTTCTCTTAAAGGGCAGGTGACAGTTCACTGAGAGCTGGACACGCACACAGAGAGACATTAGTAAAAACACTTGGACACTGATTTGATCTTGTGCCGTCTCTGAAGTCTCGGTGCTCTCTCTTGAAAAAAGTCTTAAAAATGGATAACTACAGGTTTGTTTTAATATTGATGCTACGTCTCTTGTGAATATCAGACATTTTAATGACTCTGATCCCCCCCAAGGTTTCACCAAAGTAAAGAAAAAAAACATGAAAGAAAATAATTAAGGTCTTTTTTTTCTCCTGGGGGCAGCTGGCCGGGGGTGTGATCTTAGGAGTGGCCCTGTGGCTCCGCCATGACAGTCAAACCAGCAACCTCCTCATACTTCAGTTTGAAGGCCACCAGGCACCGGGCACCTTCTATATCAGTGAGTATACACCTTCGCCTGTAGAGATCCACAATGAAACAAGTGAATATGTTCCCTCAGAGCCATTATAAATCTGCATATTGGGAGTTGGTCACTAAAGAATTTTACTAAAAAGTAGCTTCTTGGAGGTCTAGAAACACCATCATCACCATCATCATCATCATCATCATCACTTTGTCTTGATTTTTAGTAACACATTATTTTAAAGTTGCACTATGTAGAATTGGGGAAGAAGTTTTATTCAGAAGACAAAGATTTTCATTGACCCATTTTTTTTGTATATAGTTTAAATTTCTTCTCCAAACCTACACAGTGCCCCTTTAAGTACAATCTACTACAATACAACAAACCATGTCAACTATTTATTACAGAGCTACTTAAAATATCGCTCCTGATAATCGTTCCACCTCCTTTAAATTGCTACATCATCATATTGTGTCCCTGTTTCCTCATCTCGTACTCACCACGTTTACCACATGACGGGAAGCTCCCTGTTAACAGAGAGATGACAGTTCAATTCATAGAAATACCTGTGTTTCACACTCCGTAGGGACCATGTGAGTAATGTCCAGAAATAGTAGGAAAGGAGTGACCTCTAAGAAAAGCACAGGAAACAGGACCTGCGTAAATCCGCAGCATGACTTAAGAGTGACACAGCCGGCGTCCACACCTCAGTGTTTTTACTCACTGTCACTCTGACAATGATGATTGCAGGCTGGAGGTGACATTCTCTAAATCAGATCAATATTCATGTTAATGACGTCAAAAAGTCCTAGCTGTGAGGGGCCAGATGTTTCACGCAGATGTTGAGGCATGTATGAGAGAACTCTGAGAGAACAAGTTGAGCTCGGTGCACAAATACAGCCGCCATGTGCCTTCTGTCGCTCGCACTTTCAAAGGATTTGATCCTCAGGAATTTTCAAGAGTTTTGTGCTTGTAAAGTTCAGCCTGTTTCTCTCCGTGTCTCCATGTAAGCGTATTGTAGGTTTCAACTAAATCTCAGGAGCAGCATTATGACCCTCAGCGCATGAACTGCAGTCATAAATCATCATCATGTCTCCTTCAGTGACCCGCAGATTGGCCCTAAAACCTACAATACATGATATGATTTAAACATTTTAAAAGGCCCATCGTCTGGGTTTGTTGTGGTGGTGAACTCTAGTTGCGCCCACTAATTTACATTCGGGCTCCTGCTGCTCTCCCATACTTACCCCTCAGTAAATATACAGAGTGAATACAAACCCGGGCTTTTTATAGAAGGAAGGCACACTCGTGATTTTAAAGGCAGGGCGGCAAGAGAGGCCCACCCAGGCGAGATCAAGGGAGCGTTTCTTTTTTTTTTTTTTCTCCTCCTCCCTTGAACACACGCCCTTGCATAATTCAAATAACCTTGTACATCTGCACATTACCCCTCAAATTAGCGTTTGGATGTGGATGTTTTTAGCATGCTGGCACACCAAAGTGGTATTTATGTAAGGCCGAAAATACACAGCGTCCTACCTCTTAACCAGTGCTTGAAATCATTATTGGTGGTATAGTCTGGTCCTGTTAGTGCTGCAGTCTCTCATACTGATGGACGTACAGTAAGAGTGGCAGAGTTTCTTACACGACATGTTTCACTTGTTTTACACTGTATGCATAATGCAGAGCTTTGGCCCGGAATGGCTTTTTCTGCCTTATTTCATGCAAAAAAAGACACACAAAAAAGGGTTGAATTGTGGTTAGCAGGCTGTGAATGAAGGAAAAATGGATGTCTGAAATAAAATTGTGTGTATCAGTGTACACAAAGAGAAAATACTCGTCTGAAGCTACACAGCTGCTGAAACCGGCTCTGTTGATCCTTAAACCACTTTGTCTAAACAGGAAATCTCCCAACATGAAAATGGTAATAAACAAAAAATCTTTTTGGTTTTAAAAAATCTGATTCTCTGTCAGTCTGTTTGTGTGAATGAGAGAGTGTTGCTTTCAACTGTTTATCTACAGCTAACACTGTAACTGCTGTCGATGCCTCCACGTAAACAGAAATCTCGACTGTTTTCGTCACTGGAGTTCGACTGAAAATTAAATTGCTTTTCTTTCCA